>NC_092499.1:114453000-114777500 GCF_047511675.1 Marmota flaviventris | reverse complement strand
GATCTGCAACATAAAAACCAATGTAGTTTAATTCTTAGAACTGGAGCTTATATTGACTACTGACAGAGACTTCTCTTACTTTGTGTGTGTGTGTGTAAATATGGAAACCAAGGCCCTAAAAGACTAAGGAATTATCCAAGGTCATGCTGTTAGTAGTACAATGAAGACTGGCATTCACGTCTGATGATTTCTTTTCTAGAAATTGCTTTAATATATCACATTTATGATTTTAGAGTTTTGAATAACTCAAGACACTTTGGTACTATCACTTTCAGCAGTGTAATCATGATACTATAAAGCTTTTCAGAGTTCATATGTCTCACAATAAAAACATCTATTAGATGTGTATATGTTTGACTGACCACAAAAATAAAGAAAGAAAGAAAACTTTCCTGACGCTTGTCCCACACTAAGAACACCTCCCTCCACCCAAAAAAAACTCCCTCTTCTTCTCTAGGGAGCCTACAAACTTCCTTTCTCAAACTCAGGAAACAATTTAATTTAAAAAAGAGCTAAGATTAATTCATCTTTATATAATTAAATATCCAAGATCTTTTAACATTTTACTTAGGTCTACATCTTATTTTTGTTGTGCTCACCACCTCACCCTGCCCCTATAATTTTTAGACACTTGAAATATCTTTTTTCTTCATTTGTACAAACAGATGGAAGTGGCAGTGTTAACACAAGCCTCATAAATACTGCGTATTTCACAAATTTGCATAGTGTTCAAAATGTTTAAATTCTGAACTCTCTAATTTGCACTTAATGTGTACTCATTTAAATAAATTCAAGATAAAAGTATAAAATTAAATAGCTCTACCATGCCTCTGCAAATCCCTTCTAGAGAATCTTTAAATGTAAGTTTGATGTGCATCCTTACAGACTTTCTTATACTTACATACAGAAGTATCTTTAAGGAATTAATATATAACACCCAAACTCTTATAATAATTTACTCTCTCATTAATAATTCAGAAACTAGAGCACTACCTTGCTTGGGTTTTGGTGATTGTGACAGACATCAATTATATTACCACTCATACTTTAAAAAATAGCTGAATCCCAAGTTCTCTGTATACTTCTTTCTTAGCATCATTACAAGTTGTTTATCTTATTTGTCTCCCTTTTGATGTTGGTTAGGTGACTGCTAAAATCACTGTACCTTCAATGTTGTGACACCAAGCAGATAATCAAATATTTGATTGATAATTCTATCCTTACTTAGCAGTCATGAAAGCCATGTTTCTAAAATCTGCTTAATTTATCATTTGTCTTTCTCTCAAAAATCGGGGGGTGGGGGTGGGCAGGAGGATATACTTAAGAGTTCTGGGGGCCATAGTGTTAAATACCTGCTCAACTGATGGGTCTTGATGGCTGTAAAAGCCAAGCAGATATTTTAGTTTGAACAACAAAAACCTACTTTAAGTCCCTCAAAGAGTTAAATATTCCAGCACATCATTCCCTTGTTTTTTAAAAAATGTTTGCAAAATTCAAAAATTCAGTATGTTATCCCTACTCTCTGATTCTAAGATGAAATAAAATGTCCTTTTAAAAAAGCTGTCAATAAGAAAAAGTCTGAGGCAGACTTTGCTTTTGCATAGTCAAATTTGTCTTTTATCCCAGATTACAAATTTACAGAACTATTATAGGTAGAGGCCCCACTGTCTGTCACAATAGACTCCCTAAGGAGAAGAAATGCCAGGTAAATGCCAGACTTTTGATTTATACTTTTGTTTTTAAACCACATCCACATACATACAGGTCAGTTTATTTAAATCTCACCTAAATTGGGCTAGTCACCAAGAACTCTTTAAGATCCAAAACTAAGTACACCTTCACAATAAAACTGATAAGCAAGATTCTGTAAAAGAGCTCTGTTAGCCATCCTTAACAGGTTGCAAAAGATGCTTTTGCAAAGATCTAGTTTTAGGGCTTCAAATTCTAATACGGGTTTTTTGTTTTGTTTTGTTTTGGGAAGCTAAACTTGTCTCTCTCCACAAATGTTTTTCAAAGAACACAGAAGTCAGAACACATTTTTCCAGCACTACTTAATTCTGCCTACACTCAGGCAAGACTTCAGGACAGATCTAAAAATGTAGGATCATCAAAGCAGACCACCTAGGAAGGAAAGCCAAGATCACATAGCCTTCCTCGCCCTTAGCAATTTCCAGTTGCTTGGGAGCTGTATTATCGCTGAACCCACGGACACGTGCCTCCTACAGAACCTAGACCACATGCCCAGTTAAAGGTACTGCCACTCTCCAGCTCCCACAGCTCCAGAGAGTCCAGCGCGCCCCCACAGGGATCCCAGAGCAAAGAAAACTGCAGAACAAACCCACTATTTCAACAACTAGGCAACAATACGGGTCAGTCCTCCAACTAAACATTGAGTAAATCTCATCTAGAGTGACCAGATCGAAACCGTTTCAGGATGCTGAACAGCCACTGGCAGTCAATTGGGTCAAATCAAGAAGGAAGCCAGGAAAGCTCCCTTGGGTCCCCAGGAGACTCAGCGCCTGCGGAGCCGCGCCCACGCTGCCAGATCGCCTGGGGACCCACTATCTAGCCCGATCGCCCCCCCCATCCCCTCCCCCCCATCCCCCCCCCCGCCAAAAAAGAAAAGGCTGGGGACCAAGCCCAGTTACCGCCACCCTCTGGGCAAAGTAGAAACCCCAGTATATTCTCTGGTACCGGCGGGACACCCTTCGGCCCCAGCCACGGACCGAGGCGGCCGCCCTTGCGGAACAGAGAGATACACCGCCCTCTGGGTCCCGAGACAGCGATAAACACACCCCTCTCCCCGGAACCCTGACACTCTGCTTCTTTATCTCAGGAATGCGAAGACGCCCCCCACCGCTCAAAGGACATCCCCCCAGTGATCTGCCCTCGGACACCTGGGACCTTGCTAAACTGCTTCCACTGCCCCCCAAACAGCCCAAGACCCCAATCAACAGTCCCCTTGACCCGGAACCCCGCTACACCTCCTCAAGGAATCTTAAGACCTGACAAATCTCTCCCGACCCCGAACACCAGGGACCCTCTTTGCCGCCACCCACCCCCACTCAAAGCCTGAAGAGCCCCAGGACCCCCAACAAACCTCCCCCTCACCTCGAGAGTCCCCTCGCCCGCTAAACCGCGCTTCGGCGCCCGCCCCCGGATCCCACCGCAGCGCCTCCTCGCCCACCGCACTCCAGAGCCCCGCTAAGCCTCGCGCCCACCAGGCAGCGCAGCGCAGCCCCAGGAGCCGCCCCCGTCGGGAGCCCGCCTGCCCCGGCGGCTCCGAGTCGCCGCTCCTGGACCGCTCCTCCTCGGAGACGCGCGCTGGGCTTCCTCACCTGAGCAGCGTCGGGTGGCAAGCAGACTGGGAGCCCTGAGAAGGAAAAGGAGGCGGCAGGTAAACGGTGGCCCAGGCCTGCGGTGCCGCAGCTCCAGCCTCTCGGCAAGGAAGCACTGGTGTGAGGAGAGACCTCCAGCTCCGCGCGCAACCGGGAGACCAAGCCACCGCCGTGCCCGCCGCTCTTCCCGCGAGATCGCCGCCACGGCGAGGGGCGGGGCCGCGGAGAGGGGCGGCCGCGGCCGCTCCTCGAGTGACAGCGCCGGCAGCCTGTTGGCGGCAGCGCAGGAGGAGGGACTCGAAACCTACTGTGACCTATTGTACGAGAGGAAAGGTGATCCGCCCCACCCTTCATCAATAAACCACGGGCAAAGGTAGCAGAGACCTGAAGTAGTCAGAGGAGATGGACTTTGGGGGCGAGGTATGGATGACGTGCCTTGCTAGCGTTTGGTCCTGCTCGGCCGCCGTAGATACACATGGTTTGGGGAACTAGTCGGCGGGTCCTACACTGGGATAAACGAGGCTCACCTTTGATAACAGCGAGACCTGAAGTAGCGCGGGGATTTCTTATCTTCCAGGTTGAATGTGTATCTGCCTTGGGTTGCCCGCCTAGTAACTTCCATTTAATTCAGATTAAAACTCCCCTCTTTCCCCCATTTCGGCCTCTTCTCCCTCTCTACTACAAACAGGGTGACAATTGTTAAGATGCCCATGTTTTCCAAGCCCCAGCCCGGGACATCTGCTTTGACAAAGGACTCCTGTGATTCATGCATTTGTTTCTACTTAAAGCCTTCCTATAGAGTAAAAAATCTCACTTGAGTCACCAACGTAACAACTTCCCAAAATATATGAAAAGTAACTTTGTAGACCCAAGTGGCCAGTAGTGTTTGGCACACGCAGAGCACTGAATACATATGAGAGGAATGAATGAAGACTATGATATTTAAATATATGAAATCTGGACCGGCCCCAGAAATTTGGGCTTTTTTAACCTTTCCTCTACAATGAGAGCCAATCCCTTTACACTTAAGTCTAGACTCTTCATTATTATGCCTATCCTGTAGCCTTCATTCATCTTCCTCTCCTTTCCGGTTTTACCACAGCAAGTGCTCTTTCTCCTCATCAAGGTTAACCCCTGCACCTGTGCACTGGATCGCAGCCATGCCCAGACTTGGTTTAATCAGTTTTCCAGATTATCAATTTCATTTGCTGACTCCTTTCTCCCACAGATATACTCAGTCTCCCCCAACCTTTGAACAGAACAAAACCACCTTACCTGTTCTACCCACTCAACCTGCCCTATCTCCTTTCTTCTAAGAATCACTCTTTTTAAGAAACATTAAAGTATATTTACTGTCTCTACTTTTTCATCTCTTATTTTTCTCTGCTACAATGTTGCTTTTGCCCACACAGTCTGCTGCTGTCAATGGTTTCAAAAAACCTCTTTCCTATTGGTGGTCTACTTGGGGCCATCTTTAACCTTTCTGCAACTGACAATGCTGACTGGCTTCTTTAGTATCTGGCTATTCACCTTTTGAATCTCTAGATACTCTTTTATCTTTTTCCCCCAGTCACCTTTCTTGGTTTGAAAACTGTTGGGTATTGATGTATACCTATCTTATAACCACACCTTGTACATAATACACAGTTGCACACTTTAGTGACAATAATTGGCTCAGACAAAAACTGATAGAAGAGTCCAGAGGGGGGAGTCATGGCTGTGAGTCTTGAATTGAATGGAAAGACAGTGGGTTGACCATACAAATATAGGGTAGAAATGGAGGCCTTCAGGGGAGAAATGATGTGAACCTAAGCACAGAGAAAAGCATGAGGGCTGAGCCTGTGAGTTGGCCAGTTTGGTAGATAGATTCATATAGAAAAGTAGTGGGAGATCAGATCAGAAAGGAATTAAAGAGGAAAAGGCATTAAATACCAAGCCACATTGATTTGGCTTGATTTTGTATTAAATGGGGAACCAGGACCAACCCTAGCATTTGTAGAACCCAGGAATAAGTTACTCTTGGAGGCCCACATATCAAATGTCTAAATATGTCAAAGTTATAAAACAAATAATAAACTGTGGACTTTAAAAAGTTATATCTTTGGGCTGGGGATATATCTCAGTTGGTAGAGTGCTTGCCTTGCATGCACAAGACCCTGGGTTCAATCCCCAGCACCACAAAAAAATGATATCCTTTTACAAATATACTTTGATAACAACTTGAAAGACCATGTTGGGATTTAGAATTCTGGTATGGGACTTCTCACAATACCCTGCTGGGGAAAAAAAAAAAAAAAAAAAGGTAGGTTAAGGAGAGATGGTCCCCACCAGAGCAACCTTTTCCCATTATTTCCCTTAGTCAGTGCAGCCCCAAATTACAAGGTAAAACCAACGTGGATACTCCAGCCCACACGTCCAAGCTCCAGTTCCACTTCTCTACCTCCGAAATAGTCATTTCATGGGCATTCCACAAGTTCAGGGTATATATATCTCAGGATCTAGGGAGAAGCCCACTGAGGTTCTGAAAGTGTACTCTGGGTCTTTAGGCAGGGAATTCTGACTGCTGAACACCTGGAGTGAAGTCCAAAGTGTCAAGTCAACTCCAGTCAGTTCCAGGTGGGCACATTCCTTGGCTTAATGAACTCCTGTTCCGTAAGTAGGAATGCAGCTAGAGAAGAACCAGAGTAGAGCCCTTTAAAGGCAGAGCCCTCCTGTCTGCCTCTATGTTTGGTACTAGCAGATCCAATGAATTTTTTTTAATAATGACAAGTAGGTTCTATCTGTATCTTGAAACAAAAATCTGTGTGTATTCTATGCTTCCCACCCTCTTGGCTCTTGTCCTAATGGCAGGAATATACTAGAAAGAAAACTCTATATCTTTTGGGCATCTTTTCTCCAATACTCAGTCTCATAAATTATATCATCCCATAAGATTACCTTATTAATTAGTGTATCAGAAATCTGTGTGACAGCAAATGTGAGAAAACAAGAAAGGTATGAAGTGTTCTCAGCCTGAACTAAAGCTTGGCACACTTACATTTGACTTCTAAATAAAAATGCTTTGGGAGTAGAAACTCTTGAGGAGGCCCCAATGTGAAGGGTATGCAGGCAGTGTGAGTACTGAAAAGGCAGCAAGCCACTGCTCACGGGGGCACCCTCTCACCATCTGTCTTTATGGCACGATGAGTCATTCTGTGGCCTGACAGTCACGCTCTGTTCCTGAACCCTCTCCATCTGTTACCAAGTACTCCCTTCTTGGTGTTTTGTGCTGAAAGCCACCAAGGGGCCAGAGCCACTTTGGTCTCTGTTTTAGAGATCCAAGCTTAGAATTCTCATGGATACTGCATACTTCTCAGTGGTGCTGCAGATGATTTTAGTGTGAGGCATTGGCACTTGCTTGATCTGAGCACTGGGGTCTGTCTACTCATAGCCTCACTGTCACCATCTGTGACTGGTCTTTGCCAACCAGCAGCAGAACAGAACCTGTGTGCTTCTTACTAAGTTATGGCCACTGCTGCCTTGTTCTGATCTATTCATCTAGGTCTCTGGTTCTGAAGCTTTACCGAGTGTACCTTGGAAATAGCTACCTCCTGGCCACTCCATATTCACAAGGACCTCATAAGACAATATTGTTTGAAAAACTGGAAGAAGAAATCTGACTCTCCAATTCAACTTCTCTTTCTTCCTTTTAGAGTTGGGGGATACCTATTTGGTTAGATTGGAAGGCTAAAATTCTGTGTGAATTATCCTAAGATTAAGGGAGCAGTATTCATCTTTCCATTTGCTGACCCTTGATTAAACCCTTGACTTTGGTTTGTGTATTGCAGATAGCCAGCAACAGAGAGGGGGAAATCAATAGAACTGTTTTAAAATATATCCCAAAATTTATTTGATACTCTTCTCAAGAAGTGAAGCTTAATTAATTCCCTCCCCCACTGTGCCTGGGCTAGACCTAGTGACTCACTTCTACTGAATAGAATACAGCAGAAATGATAGTGTGTGACTTATAAGATGGTTATGAGAGGCACTAAAGCTTCTTCCTTAATTTCTTTGGTCACACACTCTGGAGTAACCAAAGCATAAAGACATTGAAGCAGAATCCAGAAACTTAGGCCTCCAGCTAATACCTGTGTGAGTAAGCTATCTTGGAAAGTCTAGTACAGCCAAGTTAAGCCTATAACCTGGGGTCAACACCTTGACATCACCTCATGAGAGACCCTGAGCCAGAACACACATGCCCCCAGCCTCTTTCATATTCCTCAAAGAAACTGTGTAAGTTTATAAATGTCTATAGTTCAAAGACACTTTATTTTGAGTTCACTTGTTATGCAATAATCGATGGCTAACACAAGAGTGTTGAGAATAGTTTCAGTCTGCTCCTACTCCTGAAATAAAATACCCGACAAACTCACAGCCTACTAATCATCAGGCACTAACATTACCCAAAGAGTAAAGGACAATGGATCAGTAGCCATAACTTATTACATACAAAATGCAAGTGGCAGTATGCCAAAAGAAAGTAGAAGAAGTCATTTTTGGTGAAAACAAAGGCATTTCCAGTGCCTTAAGATTCAGACCCTTCTGAGCATTACAGCAATTGGAGATAACAACAACTGTGGAGCCATTTGGAGGCAGTTAATAGTAGGTCTTGAGCAGTAGGGAAACCTTTTCCTCCCCAAAGCTTAGAGTGCTTTACAAACATACCACTTTCATCCAATCTTGTGGAAAAGTATATGTTTCTATGAAAACAGAGGGGGGAAAACATTCTCTTACCTATCCATATTAGCTAAGAATAAAAATGTGAAAACGCCATCTTTCAGGACCCTGTCAAAATAATTGACATCCTGACAACATAAAGTGTCCATGTGAGAATAAAGTGTATTTGACAGCAGGAGATTGAATTCTATAATATAATATATATTTCTGAAGACTTACCACTGTGAATTAAGATTCGGTGAGAGGACAAATTCTCTTATTAAATTAAAAGTGAGGAAATCCACATAAAAAGGAAACCAATTATCCAAGTTAGGTATATTGCACGTCTAACTTCATTTTACATATATAAGAGCCACATAGATTAGCCATACATACAACAAAAGCATCAAATAACTTTACAAGTTGACCAGGAAATGAGCTATAGCTAAGAAAATATATTTGAGATGTATTTGCATCTTTTAAAAATTTTTTTTAAAAAAATATTTTTTAGTTGTCAGTGGACCTTTATTTTATTTATATGCAGTGCTGAGAATCAAACCCAATGCCTCACACATGCTAGGCAAGTGCTCCATCACTGAGCCACAATCCTAGCCTGTATTTGCATCTTCATAGCTCAAATGACCATAACACAAATGTGTTGTAAACCTTCCATTTTCTTTAGCATTGAGGGCAAATATTAAGTCTGAACCATAAGAACCCAGAGAAAATCTTAGTTCTCCACCCTCAACCCCTTACTGTCAAATATAATCAACAAATATTGGGTAGCTGCAAAGTATAAAGCATTGTGAAGAATGCAAGCTATGAGCCATAGTTTCTATGAGGAACAGAAGGAAGAAGAGAGCAGATGGAGAGAGGACCTTCCCAAGAAAGGAAAAACTTCCATCCCTAGAACTGATGGTGGGGTCAGCCCCACAGAACTGCATGAAGGAAGTTGCATGGTTCTCAGAGGAAACCTGAGATATTTGTTACCTTTCTGGTAATTTTCCTTTGGGGTTGAAAAAAATCCAATTGGACTAGATGAGAATCAGAAATATACAATACCTTGCATGTAGTAAGTTGTTTTTACTTAAATCTATTTGAGATTGACTCTGTACTTGTACCTGAAAGAGTCCCAATGATAGTGGTCAGGGACTTTATACAAAGAAAGTGGGAAATGAAGTATACTTTTTTTTTATTGGAGGTGGTGGGGTGGAACAGGGATTGAATTCAGGGGCACTTGACCACTAAGCCACATCCCCAGCTCTATTTTGTAATTTATTTAGAGACAGGGTCTCACTGAGTTGCTTAGTGCCTCACCATTGCTGAGGCTGGCTTTGAACTCACAATCTTCCTGTCCCAGACTCCCCAGCCACTGGGATTACAAATGTGTGCCACCACGCCCAGCAAGTTATACTCTTAAAATGGGTAGAAGCTTGATAAACAGAAGAGCAGGGAGCGTTTTTAGATGGAGTAAACAATGTAAACAAAAACTCGTTTCTTCTTGTGGAAGAAAAAAACATCTGATGGAATAAGCAACTCACCACAGAGAGTAAGTTAATACAGAATTATAGGTCAGGGTCCGATCACAGAAGGGCTTGAAGGCCGAGCAGAATCTACGTGAACTTTATTCTGTAGCCAGCTCCAATCCATGAGAGGCTTTTAAGCAGAAAAGTAGCCTGCTCAAACCAGTGTTTGCAAAGATTAATCCCAGATGATCTCACAATTTGAACTGAAGTGGGGACATCCCAGGCATGAGACAATAAGGAAAAACCCCAAAATCCCAAGATGAGTGACCTCAGCAGTAGGTGAACACTCAACAAGGCAAAACTAATCAGTGTTTTATTACCAAATAGGGAACTCCCAGTGATGTTTTGACTTGGGAACAGTTCTTCAGATTTGTCATGTACACATTCCAGTTATTTACTATGTGCCCAGCACATTTGATATACAACAATAGATAAGACCACTATGAAGATTTAAGTCAATGGGGTATATACTTCCATGAAACAAATAATGAAGTACAATCATAAGTGCTATGAAAAGTATTGGGTGCTATGACTTCATGTATCAAGGGGCCTATCCTAGTCTTCCTAGGTCCCTGAGAGTCAGAAAAGGCTTCCCAGAAGAACCATCTGCAGTGAGTACTGAGGCAGGGGTAGGAATCAGCATGCTGAAGGGGTTGATGAGTAGTATGCTCCATGCAGAGGCATACTAAGATTAGATGATATTTTGATCAAAGATCTGATAAAATTCCAATGTGGCTTTCCTCCAGTGATGTAGAAAGAGTCTGAAGAGTTAGGTAGGAGGCAGGATTATGCAGGCTTCTCTGCTGTTATCCTAAGAGCAATGTTAGCATGTTTTTCCTGAGGTTGATCAATTCCATCCTCTGTTTTGATCACCAAAAGGAGCAAAGGAAGGGACCAACCTCATGCATATTTCAAGTGGGTGGTCAACAGATGGTGTGACTCTAAGGTTTTGGAGAAGGTCTTCTGCTTCGAAAAATATCACTCCTGGTTGCAAATTAATGTCTCAAATTTTTTGAACTGCGAATCATTTGATACAAAGAAGATCAAATGTCAAATGCTAATTATTTTAGGAAGAGGAATGCGGCAATTTTATATTTACACTAAAGTACAAACGACCGTTAGCTGAACTTTCCTGAGAACAGATTTTGAGGTCACAAAGAGTTGGAAGACAGGAGGAAATCTGGTAACTAAAGTTGGAAGAAGAAAAGTCACAGAGAGGGGTAAGAGGCATGCAAAAGCAATAATAGTGGCACCTGCAAGAATACCCAGTACATATCACATGCTTGACAAATATTTGCAGGAATAAATGAAAGAAGAAAGAAAGGAAGGAAGGAAAGAAGGAGAGAAGGAAGAGAAAAGAAATCTCATACTTTGTTCAAGACTTTTCTTGTATTACAGGGAGGCTCTTTTCTCCCCAAACCCACATGGATCATATATGATCAGTCCTCTGTATCCTCAGGTTCCCCACCGATGAGTTTAACCATCCTCATTGAAAATATATGGGAAAAATGTATCTGAATAACTGAACACTACTAAATAATGTAGTATAGCAACTATTGACATCATATTTACATTGTATTGCATATTATACATAATGTAGAGATGCCTTAAAGTATAAGGAAGAATGTTCATATGTTATATGCAAATGCTAAATCATTTTATATAAGGGACTTGAGCACCTGTGGATTTTGGTGTCTGTAGGGGTTCCTGGAAGCAATCCCCCCAAATACTAAGGGATGACCATATTAGGAAAATTAGGGCCAAGGAAAGCAGGAAACAGAGCACAAATATATTTTCCAGAAGACTTCAGGGTATACATTTCATGTTTTGTGATCCTGGGACTGCAAGATCAGACTATGGCTTTGCCTGCAAATGAGGAAGACACTCAGTTTTTCCCAAGAAGACTGGGAAACTGGGGAATAGGCAGACAGTGTGGGAGCTCTCAGAGACTAGTGAGCAGATAATAGTGGACAGACTCTACATTCCCATGCCTGCGAAGGTGGACAGGTAATAGTGGGCAGGTAATAGTGGACAGACTCTACATTCCCATGCCAACACATGGACTGTAGTGACTCTCCATTTCTGAAGCCTTGTTTTCAAGAGCCACTGCCCTTCTTCTGACATAGCTTTAGAAGTCCTTGGAACAAACTGCTTATTCACAACCTCCAGAGGTTTTGGTTAAATAGCTATAATGAATTTGTATTATTGCCAGAGTATCATCCATACCTGTAGGTATTTTCACATATGTTGGGGCAGAAAAGTCTAAGAAAAACTGCTTTTGTGCAATGAAGAAGTTTCCATTTTTCTTTCAAATGACATATAAAAGACAAACCTTCTGTTTTCCTTGTGCACATTTCAACAAAATATGCATCTTTGCCATATTCTTATAAGTCTCTGCTGTCAGAACAAAAATACTCCTGGAATAGCTGAGTAAATTTGCTGTGTTAATGGTAACTTGACCTTTTACTGATTTCAAATTAACCAATGGGATAACAGTAAGTTGCCTTCATTAAAGCATTATCTTCATTAAAGATGATTAGATGGGTAAGAAAAGGGCTTCCTGAAAATCAGCTTGTGCTCTGTGGTCACAACAACCTCAGCACTTTGAAGATAGCATGATTGAAGGGTCTTAAATTGAATTTGGTGATTAGATATCTCTTCAAAATATGAACCATGTTAACAATGATTCCTTCCCCCTAGTGTGTTCTAAAGATTGTTTCCATGGTGATCCACATTGTTTTGTCTAAATTTTTCCTTGTGCCATTTTTTCTCCTCCATCTAGATATTTGCAAAGCACGTTTCACTTGGGTATCTCTTCTCTGAACAAGTCCCCAGGAGGAGAAAAAGAATATTTCCTGGAATAAATGAAAGGCTGTCATTTGTCAAAAAGAGCCCAATTTGCAATATTATGTTCAGCTTGAGGTTCTCCCTAGAGGGCCTTTCCATGGGATCCACCTTCTGCTCAGGTAGTGAGAAGGTAGATGTCCACTTCACATCTTCTGCCACTTCTTAGAGGTCTTCTCAGGAGTCCAGATCATTTTAGACTGAACAAAATGAAGGAGTGGACTGGATTGGGAGGAGATGGCCCTTAGAAAACAGATGCTTTCCTAAGTAGCAGAGCCAATGCTACTTGTGTCCTAGAGCATTTTATTTCCTCTTGACACTCAGGAAGGTTTCATTTTTAAGTGAGGCCAGCTACTAGTTCACTAGTTCTAGCCAGCGATGAGGGCAGAAGCAATGAGTGTCACTTCTCGACCAGTCCCAAAAAAAACTCCTGACTGCTACCTCACCTACTCATTGCATCCCTCATCTACTGGCTAGCTAGACACAAAGGAAGCAGTTAAGGATTTCAAGTTCCTAGAAAATGGAGAAGGTCACTGGATGGAAGAAGTAGGCCCCTGAATCACCATATAGTACACTATTGAACACACAAACTGGTGTAAATTAGAAAGAAACCCATTCTTGGGGCTGGGGATATAGCTCATTTGGTAGAGTGCTTGCTTCACATGCATAAGGCAAGGCCCTGGGTTCAATCCCGGGAACAACAACAACAAAAAAATTCTTATGTTAAGCTACTGAGATTTGGGGTTGACAGCAGTTGGGCCTACCCTGGCATTAATCAGTGGGATGGCAGACCCAGCAACAGATAGAAACAGAGAGTCCATGCAGGGAAATGAAGTACAGTGACCATAGATAAGACAGACAAGTAAAAATTCAGAACCCAGAATTCAGGGTCTCTAAGGGGATATCAGTAGCCATAGCCTGACATTGGCTGAGCATGACAATGAGTAATCTTGAGATGCAAGGGCTGGAGCTTTCACTGGATTCCAACTCAGGGTGCACAGTTTGCACAGTGAAGGCAGAGAAGGCCTCTGCTCCAAAGGAAACAATAGGAACATTTAGAAAGGAATTTGGTAGAGTTTTAAGCAAAGGATAAGACATAGTCTGGCAACTCGGGCCAGGCATAGGCAGAGGCTTGGATGCAGGGGAGTAAGACAAGAACCTCTTTCCTAGCCAAGGGATCATGTCAGGGGAACAAAAGGAAACAGCATGGTGATGTGATGTCAATCCTCTGGGGAAGTAATGCTCAAGAAGCAGTTGGATAGATTTGGACATATAAGTGGGCAGAAAGTGGCCTTGACAACCACAGTCACAGGACACAATCCTTGGAGCAAAGCCAATCAGCAAGTGTGATCAGGAAACCAGAGCTCAAGAGGTGAGTCAAGGGTGGGGAGGCCATCAGTGTGGTCAGGTGGTGAGAAATGGTGGGAATAAGAGGTTAGAGGGGTAACTGAGGAAAAAAATATCATCAAGATATTAGCACCTCCGTGATCAGCTAACTGCCTTCTAGTACCAGGTGAGTTAGACTTGGAGGACAGCAAAAAGTGGGACATGAAAACAAGCTCTGAGGAGTCAAGACGTCAAGCAGCACCCGATGCCAATCAACAAGGAAAGGAAACCAATCACCCCATGGGAAGGTCCTCCTCCCTCCCTTGCAGCATTGTGCAGGCACTGTGTTCGTGTGTTGGTAAGGTCTGGGTTCCCTGAACATCACTTCAACCTGCTTGTTCTCACATAGAGAATCAACGCTCCTCTCATTCAGCCAGTAGAAGCTGGGGTTATTACTCTAGTTGGAGGCACTGGACAATGCCTGTTATTTAGGCAGCCGTGAAGGAGTTTTATTGGCAATGACCTAGGAGGTTGTTAACATTTACATTCTGCCCCATGCCTGGGAATTTGGCTTGCTGTATGCAAAGAATAGTAGTTCTGCAAGTTGATCATTATGGGATGTACTGTACTTTATTGCAAGAAGTGTTTAGCAACTCTTGAGATAATTAAATTTTCATCCAGAGACTAAGGGAGCAGGGACTCAGAAGTGAGGATAAGTGGGATTATGAAGAAGGGAACATTCAGAGAAGTAGAATAACTAGGAATGCCACCGACACTCCTTGACAATCTGACTTACTTACTTTCCCAGTCTCCTCCCCTGCTTGTCTGCTCACCCATTACACCTAACCTCCAACATGGACCAGCTGCCTACCGTTCTTAAGATACATCATGTCCCTGTGTCCTGTGTGCATTCCTTAAGCTCAGGACTTTTTTCTACCCCCACTGTCTCTGCTTGGGCAGCTCTTACCTCTCCCTCCAGGTACAGGTTCTCCTCTGTGAAGCCATCTGATCATCAGCACTTCGTTCAGGCTCCCTTTCAGCACTGATTGTGCTGTTTGTCTTTTTCATTAAAATGTGAGGATTTCAATGAGAGAGAGCATATTTGCCTCACCTCTGGATTCTATGTTGAACATAGGAACAGGCATTGCCAAGTCCCAGTAAATGGCTGCTGGATCAATGAAAAATTTTCCACTTCACAACTTCCCCAGAGTCAAACTCTTGTTTTCAGACTCCACCCTGTATTCTTGGCTCTCTCTTGATTGCTTAGCTCTCATTTTTCTTGTTGATAAATTGGAAATACATACTTAGGTGTTGTGAGAATGGATAAAGATAAAAATAAACTTCACATAGAAACCACCAAGGCAAACTTAAAGAGTGGCTTACATGGCTTTGACTTTGGAAAATATTTTAAATGTCAATTCATAAAACAAAAACAAATAAACAGAAACTACAAACCTTTACTAAGTGCTGATTATGTTCCTGATATTGGGCTGGAGGCTAGAAAGAGACACAAATAACCCTTGCCTTTACCTTAACATTAATGGAAGTTATATACATTTTCCATCCCAATTTTCTGTGAACAGATCAGATCAAAATGTTCCATTCACTAGAAGACATTGTTCTCTGAAACTGGCTGTGTACTTTCATATTAAGGATTCATACTTGAATCAATCTATTTACTAAATTAACGAGTTAACTCAGAAAGAAAAAATGAAGAGCCCAAAGCAGCATGGTGAAGAAAGAGCTCAAATTTGAAGGAATCAGTTCTAATAGCAGTTCTACTCTTAAGAGATGTATATCAATCCTCCTGTTTCCTCATCTTTCAAATGAAGAGAACTTGGCAGATCGTATTTTCCAAAGCTATCTCCCATTCCACATGTTCTTCTTGCACCGTGACACTGATTCTTCTCCTATCATGTCCTCTTCCTTGATGCTGGGCGATTTGGGATTGCCTCAATCACTAGGGCATGGTAAAAGCAATATTATGTGACTTCTGAGGTTCAATTATAAAAATGCAGAGCAATTCTGAAGTACTCATGGGACAATAGCTTTGGGGATTCAGTTTACATTTTGTGAGAAAGCCCAAACCAGCCAGGGTGATGAGACCATAGAATGAGGCCATGTGTTGGTATTCCAATCAATACTTCACCTGAGGTTCCCCCTGACAGACATGTGAATGAATACACATCCTGATGAGTCTAGCCCCTGGCTCTTGAGTTGCCCCCAGCCTTGGAGTCTTCCAGTAAATGTCCCAGACATCATGGAGCAGAGAAAAGCATTTACTATTGTGCCCATCTGAATTCTTGTCTCAAAGAATCCATAACACAATGGTTGTCTTATGCCATCAAATTTGGAGTGTTTTGTTACTCAGTAAATAGAGCAGAAGGTCACAACAGTCCTGACTGCCTCACAAAATTGTGAGGATCAAATGAGATTCATAGGTAAGACCACAATCTGCCCATTTTAAAGTAGTCTACAAATATAATTGAATAAGCTCACATGGAGCAATAGGGTTTAGTATTTACCTGTCTACCCACCCCCATGCACACTCAGGAAGCACACCTGGCAGAGTCTAAGTCAGCTCTGTGGAACTTAGCACCCCAAGGAGCCCAGTTTGAAAACTGCTACTCTCATCCAGCCCATTTACTCTATGGATGATGAGAAAACAGGCCTGAGTGACTTGTCCAAAGTCTTATAACTGACTAGGTGTTTGCTCCAATTTGTCATGCTGCCTCCAAAAAGTGAAAGTTGTTTGAGGTAGGACCATCCCTGTATGAGAGCCAGAAAGTTGCAAGCAGGAACAAGCAAGATCATTATGCAACATTTCTCTTCAAGTCTCAGACACTTTGAGCTGTTGCCCAAGCACGCCCAAGACAAGCCTGTTTCATTTCCTTCATTCCCTCCCCAACTCTTCTCCCACTCAGTCCTAGCAGCATGGACCATTTCACTGGGTAACACAGAAAGGCAGAGCTGTGTACTCAACCTTGAGCTCAGCAGGCTGTCAGCTCCGTGATGAATGGAGAGCTGAGCTAATGCAGTGGTCCGCCTGGTTTGGGCAAAGCTCTGTTTGATCACTCGTCATTGGCATTCATGGAAGGTTTCTAATTGTCACCTGGTGATAGGGTGCTGCACTGTGGTTAAGTGCGTGGGGGGCCTCTCTTAGTTATTAACCTTTCTGTTGCCCCTCTAGCAGTGAGGGTGAAGACAGGAGGGTTCTGATCAAGTTATATTTAATGTACTGCCTCTCTTACTCTGTTAATATTTCAACTATTTCAGAGGAAGGAAGAAAAATAAATACCAAACAGGAAGGATAAAGGTGAAAACTAGTGATCCAAGTACAGTGATGTCTTTCCACCAGACACGGTACATTCCTACACTTGGGAAGGCCCTGCAGATATTGATGAAGGACCCCTGGCATTCTGAAAGCCACAGACACATACATCTTCAAGTTTGAAAGAAGCTTTGGTGCCTGTCCTCTGAAATGAGAGTGTTGTTCATTTAAGATTTATGACACTGAGGAAGACAATTTATCTAAATGGCTACACAGAACATTAATGGGAAACTTCAGTGTTTGCAATGCAGTGGAAGCCAGGAGACAGGAAGCTTTACGTGGGAACCGGGGCAAACCAGGTTTGCACAAACTTCCAGACTCTGTGGATGCAGCAACCATGGAACAATCATTTAGTTGGACTATTTGTGTTGGAGGCGTGGGGGAATAGATAATGAATTGTCTTTAAAGACAAAGCAGATATGTTTAGTGTTCAGAGATTTTAAATTAAAAATGAACATTTCAAGTCAGGAGCGGTAGTGCATACCTATAATCCCAGCAGCTCAGGAGACTGAGGCAGGAGGATTGTGAGTTCAAGGCTAGCCTTAGCAAAAGTAAGGCACTAAGCAACTCTGTGAGACCGTCTCTAAATAAAATACAAACTAGGGCTGAGGATGTGGCTCAAAGATCAAGTGCCCCGAGTTCAATCCCTGTTACCCTCCCCCACAAAAAATAAAATGAGCATTTGATTACTATAAAAGTAGGTATTCACTGAACAAAACTTGGTAAATATTGAAGTTTAAAATGAAACTAAATGACCCATATTCCTACCATGTGATGCTAACTACACTAAATACACTATCTTTTCTTTTGATCTTTTCCTTTGTTTATGTGTACACACATACAATTTCATGTAATACATATAATTTAAAGTTAAGAACTTCTGCACTGCAGTTTTGCATTCTGCTTCTTTACCTGACATTATGTGCTATCATTACATATTCTTCAAATGTATGTTCTGTAAAAACTATATAACATTTAGTCATGCAGGTGTACCATAATGTATTCAATGATTTCCCTACTATTAGACATTTAGTTGGTTCCAGGTTTCACTCTGTCTCTGAAATTTTCTTTGGGTAAATCCTAGAAGCGAGATTCTTGGATGAAAGGATATATACTTCTTTGTAAGACTCTTGACACAAATTGCTTTCAGAGTCTTCCAGTCATTTTCTCTCCTCTTCTCTTTGGCAGTAGGCCACGGGTGAGCCATGGAGTGTCCATTGACTTTTTATCCTTTTCGTTTCCTGAGAATGATTATTGGTGTGTCGTTCCCCTTCATCACTCCCTAGCCTCACAATTCCACAGCTTGGGTGTTTGCCCTTGGCTCTGACTCGTACTTTACCTGGGACCTGACTCACTCCCTGCTTCCCCTCACCAAGGCTGCCTTTGCCATCGGCCCTCCCTTTTCCTCTTCCCCTCTCCCACAAATCCCTTGTATGCTCAGGACCCGATTTAACTTTCTCCTCCCCCACAGAGCCTTTCCAGACCACTCTCTATCCACAGGCTTCGCTCTTTCCAAACTGCTCCATAATTTATGTTCTTCACACCACTCCTCCGACAATTAATCACCACTTACCAGCTGTATGACCTTCAGTAATCCCAGAAGTTTGTCGTGAGAATTTAATGAGATCAAGCCTATAAAATAAATACCTATCACACTGAGGGGCACACATTGCAGTTAGCAATAAATGGAAGCTCTTATTACTAAGATGGCCAGTTTGCCTTGTGACATTTCTTCTGTTGATTGTTACATACATCTTCTTCCACTGCCATTTAACTGTGTGTGACCTGGATCCCAAGTCCCCACGGGCAGCTGCTCCACAGCACCTAGAACAACAGTGTCATCTCAGAGCAGGTCACAGGGGATATTGCTGCTTGTGACCAGGCAGTAGGGTCTCATCCACATTTCTCTCCTTTGCCTTCTCCACCTAGTTTTGTGTCTTCACTGACCCTGGAGCCCAAAGCTCTGAACTTTTCCACCTCTTGCTCACCTGTCTAAGCTGCTACAATACATAGCAACATCTAGCAAATGCAATGGTTGAGTGCTTAGAAATTATCCCAGTAGAAATATTCTGTTTGTGCATTAGGGTTTCTATGTTGGAAGGAGACTTTAAGAACACCTTGTCCCTAGAACCCATTTTCCAGATATGGCAAGAGAACTTCATACAGTGCCTGGGTTGGTTTCCAGAAGGCCTAGGCTCTAGTTCTTCTCTTTATGAAGCTTTGTGTCCTGGATAAGTCATTACCTTTCTGGTTTTTAGTTTCCTCATCTATAAAATGAGAGGATTGAACTAGATGACATCAAAGATACCTTTCAATTAAATGTTATATTTCTATGAAATGGAAGCCTGGAGAGGTTGAATTGTGGAGAACATGGGCTAAAATAAAAATCTGACACATCCCAGAGCTTTGTAATCACTGTAGTCTATTCTGCAAATCAGCGACATTCATCTTGTGCTTTCCATATGTTAGACACATAGAATGATCACAAACAGGTACAGTCAGGGGTCCATTTCTCACAAAGCTTTCATAGTTTAGCTGAGAACACAGATACAAACAGAGAATAACAAACCAAGGTAAAAGTTGAACCTGCTAGGTTGTTCCCCAATATTCATTCTCCCCTTTCTCTAGCATGATTAATAGAAATTATACTGAGTAAAAAAAAATTAAATTTCTCAGCCTTGGTTGCAGCTGAATATGGCCATGTGATCAGATCCTGGACAGTGAGATGTGATCAGAATCATTCTGGGCAATTCCTGGTCCCCCTTCCTCCATCTCTCCTTTTCCTGCTGGCTGGAGTGTGGGTGTGGTGATGAGCTGATTTGGGTCACGGAACCAAAGGCACTAATTACACGGTGGATGAGAATCGAGACTGTGGGAGCCTGGGTTCCTGATGCCCTGGAGCCACAACTGAACTGATTACTCCTGCACTGTTAGCGAAGACAGACATGTATTTCTAGGTGTCAAATGAGGCAAAACTCTTATCTTGGGTCTCTCTCAGCTTCTAAACACACATCCTAACTAACATACACATTTCTACAAGCTGTGGTAGTCAAGTTCCTTTTAAGGAGTATGAGCTGGCTTAACAGAATAATGGGTAGAAGAAAAGTCAATCTAAGTGAAGTGCATGGAATTGAGCAAGGTCATTGAGATGGACATATAGATGGTAATTTGGAAATGTACTAATGAGAAAGTTGGCCTGATTGTGATGATCAGTTGATGGCTTCCAAATCAACAGATCATCATAATCATTTGGGTTTAAAAATGCTAATTCCTGGGTCCTAGCACTGGTTTTTAGGATTACAGTGAACTAAGAATGAGATCCAAGAAACTGTATTTTAAAGCTCCCAGGTGATTCTTATGAAGGAACAAAATGCAATGATTAAAAAAAAAAAAAAAAAAAAAAAAAAAAAAAAAAAAAAACTAGAACAGGACCAGATCATGAAGGGCTGTAAGTACCAGGCCAAGAATCCACTGCTCCCCAAGATCATGGCTGGCACCATCTAAACTTCCTGGATTGTGCTCATAAAAATAATTGTCAGGAAGAAGGAATTCTAAGAGCACACGTGGTGTCCTAGATATATCAGACCCAGGCTTTCATTCTAGCTCTGCCCTTTGCCAACTGTGTCACTGGGAGCATAAGCCTCAATTTCTTCATTGGGGAAAACAGGCAAAATAAAGGTTGCTATAGAAATGCTTGGGAAAATGTATTCACAAATATCTAGCTCAGAGTCAATAGCCAATAATGTCACTGAAATGTCAGCTGCCCCCAGGCATGGTGCCCTTGCTTGGATTGCTGTACACAAGGTGGGGTGATTCTGGGGAGCAGTGGAGGAAGAGGCAGGACTGGCAGTCTAGAGACCAGGACTGCTGTCTTCCCTCTGCCACCCACTTACCGTAGACCCAGGAACCTTGGCACTCTGCTAGAAGTAAACCATGCCATCACAAGTCATTGGCCCCTGGATAAATAATTCAACCCTGTTATTATTTAGCACTCTGTGGTCACTGCTGGAGACCCGCCAAAGTCAGGCCAGGCCTCTGTGGCACTGAAGGGCTCTCGTGGACTCCCCAGCAAGCTCAGCTTTCAGCCTTGATTTCCATTAGTCCAGGATAGAGGAGAAAGGGCGCATTCTGGAAGCTCCCAGGGTTCTGCATTGTGACTTAGAGAAAATAAAAGGGCTTAATTACTTTGGGCTAAAGTACATGGGCATTTGACATTTTGAAAAATGGTTTTATGACATTTCTTTGATAGGTCTGGACCAAAGGCAGCAGTTTATACTTAAGAGAGGTGACAGAAAAGGAGAAGCAGAGAGCGCAAGCAAGGAATCTCAGTCTTTTATAATACTCCCTTATGTTTACATGCTTTATTCTTTTCAAATCAGTTTCACATTCATTACTAAATTATTTGATTTTTATAATAACTCAACAAGAGAGGACAGGGGGTAAAGAAATTCTTTCATTTACCAGCGTGCAAAATCCTTGGCAAATTAACTTCTCTGACATCAGTCTTCTCTTCTTTGAAATAGGAATGTTGTCTACTAAGGGAGTGGGATATTGGTGACAATTATATGAAGCCACTGGCAGCTACGAGTACAGAGCACATGTTCACTAGCTGTGAGTTCCATCTCCACCCACTACACAGATGAGAAAGTAGAGATGACAGAGACAGAAATAATGTGAATCCAGAAAGTGAGAGGACCCAGCATCTATATGTGCCTAGTTCAGAGGCTTCCACTACAACATTCTGGTAGTGGAGTCTGAAGTGGATTTGTGGGGCTCCCAATAGACTAGGCAGGACAGGAAGCAAGTGGAAGGAGAAGGACTCACATGGAAGGCAAGAGCCAGGCAGCAGGGGAGCCGAAGAGGAAGCACAGTGTCCATTGTCTGTCTCCAGGCAGTATGTCCTCCCTGCCAGGCTTGCAGTGGGACAAGCTGGCACTTGGCACAGAATGAAGAGCCTCCAGAGCTGGAGGAAGTTCCATATATGAGCCTAACATAAGACCAAAGACGGGGAGGACCTGCCACAGCAATGCCTGGCAAAAACAAGGCAGGAAGTGATCCTGACAGACTGAAGAAATAGGTAAGCTGAAACCTAAAAGGGTTAAACTCAGGGTCATTCATGGGGTTCAGAAACCCAATAGCACAAAATATTGAATGAGAAAAACTGACTTGAAAGTAGAAGATACATTCCACTTTTTCCCTGAAATGGCTGCCAATCAGGAGGCAGCCTGATGTAGCAGAATGAGCACCAGAACAGGAGTCAAGAGAACCCATACCACCTCCACTCTGCATAAGTTGCAAGCCTCTGCATAGAACCTGGCCCTCTCTGGACCTGTTTCCTGTCCTGCAAAATTAGTGAATTGGACTACTAGATAGTCTTGTGGTTTCTCTTGCTTTCAACCTAGAATTCTCTTATTTCATTCATACAAGAAGACTTGGTGGTTTTAGTTGGTTATCAGTTCAATAAGAGCGAGAGTATGTAAATAGTAATTAGTGCAAACTTCAGGCGTATAAATAGGTATAAAGGTCACTTTAAACCAGACATGACCCAGCTGACCTCAATTGCCTGGCAGCCCTCTGGGTAGTTGTCCATTGTGGGGACAAGATTCTTTTTAAAGAATCTAGAGGAGCCAGGTGTGGTAGCACATGTTTGTAATCCCAGCAGCTCTGGAGGCTGAGACAGAAGGATCACGAGTTCAAAGCCAGCCCCAGGAATGGCGAGGCACTAAGCAACTCAGTGAGACCCTATCCCTAAATAAAATACAAAATAGGGATTTGGCTCAGTAATTGAGTGCCCCTGAGTTCAATCCCCAGTAGAAAGAAAGAAAGAAAGAAAGAAAGAAAGAAAGAAAGAAAGAAAGAAAGAAGTAAGTAAGTCTAGAGGAAAACTAGATTCTGACCAGAGAAAGTTCTTCAGTATTGTGAGAGGTCATATTTGCATTTGAAAAAATCGATAACTTGGAAATATTTATCCTCAAGAAGACAATCCTATGGCTGGGCTGTAGCTCAGTGGTAAATTGCTTGCCTAGTATATGTGAGGCACTGGGTTTGATCCTTAGCACCACATAAACATAAATAAATAAATAAATAAATAAAATGAAGGTATTGTGCCATCTACAACTAAAAGAATATTTAAAATATAAAATTAAAAAGAAGAGAATCCTGAAAAGGAACATAAGAGCTATAAATTCAATATCTGATAGGCTGCAACTAAAAGATGTGTCAGGATTGTGTTGAGCTCCAAGCTGCAATCTGGATAAAGTGTGTCCACTTGAGCTAAACATGTGAATCCGTCTTTGTGGAGCCAAGACAGGAGGTTCATGAAGGAGAGGGGCTGGCTGCTGTTGGAGGTAGGCCCCAGCTGAGGGACCAGCTTTGGGGAGGCTATAGACAGGGCTTCCGTGCTGGGTGTCAGAGTTCCAGAAACACTCCAAGATCTCTCTAATTCACAGAGCTGAGGATAGGGAGGAGCAGGGAGGATTGAAGGAGCATGAGCCACTGAACAAATGAGGAGCAGGGTGAAGGGGGGCAGTGAGGAGAGGGCCTGCTGCTCTGTAAATGCCATATTAATTATGTGGCTACCCCAGGCAGTGTGCTAGACCAATTAACAAAGGGCAAGAGGCAAAACAACATGGAGGTGGGGGGTCGAGGAGTTGACCTTCACAACCCGAACTGGGGCAACTGATCAGGAAGGGAGCCATGGGTCAGCAGAGCTCAGCAATTGCCATTTCCTGTCTGCTTTGTGCTTCAGATTGTCAGACCCTAGAGAGCAGAGAACTTACTGTCTCCCTATTAGTTAACTCCTGGCACCACATCAGACACACTACTGGTCTGATGCTCAATAAACATCTTGTCAAGTGACTACATGAAAGGACAAAGGAACAGCTGGAGATCAATAAATAATTATTGACTCAATTAATTAATGAATTAATTAATGGAAAATTGATCCAGACTTTCATTCTGATCTCGGAAGAGTGAAACCATGAGAAAGGAAGCTCACAAAGGAGAAAAGACAAGGGTGGTGAAAACAAAGGAAACAAGAAATGTGTGGAAAGAAGGGAAAAAAACTAGGTGCAGTGGCACACGCCTGTAATCCCAGGGGCTCGGGAGACTGAGGCAGGAGGATCAAGAGTTCAAAGCCACCTTCAGCAAATAAGTGAGGCTATGAGTTATCTAGTGAGACCCTGTCTCAAAAAATAAAAAGGATGTGGCTCAGTGGTTATGTGCCCTTGAGTTCAATCCCTGGTACCAAAAAAAAAAAAAAAAAAAAAAAAAACAGGAAAGAGAGAGGAATGAGAGAAAACTGAAATGCTGATCAGTAAGAGACCAGCAACACTGGCTTTTAGGGCACACACTGTTGTGTGTGTGTACCCACCCTTCCTTCCTTCCTTCCTTCCTTCCTTCCACTAATTCACTCCTCTCTTCATTCCCTTGGCCAGCCATTTTTCAGGGACTACCATCATATCAGTTGCTCTGGAAACTGTGGAGGACACGATGAGGCACAACCTCATTGGATCTGTACCTTTCACATGTAGAAGAAAAGCCAAATTAGGTTTGTTTTTTTAAAAAATATTTATTTCTTACTTTTAGGTGAACACAATGTATTTATTTTACATTTATGTGGTGCTGAGGATCAAACCCAGTGCTTCCTGCATGGGAGGCCAGCACTCTACCACTGAGCCACAATCCCATCCCCCAAATTAGGTTTTTCCTATTCTCTACTTCCCACGACACTAAACTCAATGTTTCTGTGACCCCCACAGATATGCGGGCATTCTTTAATTTCATTATGCCCCTCCCTACCTGAAGAGAGTGTCAGATCCCACAGGTTAGGGCTCAGTCCCACAGAACTCCCGACTCCCTCCACCCTTTAGTTGTTGGTCACAAGCACAGGTTGTGGCCTATGCTTCTAATCAAGGGGATATAATGGGAGTTTTCCACGACCTCTTCCTTGGGTTGGAAGAATTTGCTAGAGTAACTCACATAGCTCAGGGAAACATTTTACGTACACCTACACAGTTATTATAAAGAATAGAGATAAATAGCCAAATGCATAGAGCAAGTCATGAGAAGAGGCCCAGAGCTTCCCTGCCCTCTCTGAGCACGCTACCCTTCAGGAACTTCATGCATTTAGCTCTCAGGAAGCTCCATGTAGCCACATGAATTGGAGGGGGGCGGGAAGTGGGGGGTTATGGAAACACCATTATATAAGTGTGATTAATTAAACTATTGGTCATTGGTGATCAGCTCAACCTCTAGTCCTTCTCCTCTCTGCAACCCTCTAATCACCTGTTGATCTTTCTTATGATCAGCCTACATCTTGAAGCCTTTAGGATATGCCAGCTATTAGTCATCTCATTAGCATAAAAAAGATACTCTGACCAGATTACAAGGGTTTTAGGAGTTACTAGTCAGGAAGTGGGGTGGAATATCAAATATTTATTTCATAATATGATGACACCAGAGGTAACTTACAAAAAGAATACTCCTCAAAAAATAGTAGAAGATGCTGAGCACAGCATCACATGCCTGTAATCCCAGCATCTCGGGAGGCTGAGGCAGGAGAATTGGGAGTTCAAAGCCAGGCTCAGCAATGGTGAGGTGCTAAGCAACTCAGTGAGATCCTGTCTCTAAATAAAATGCAAAATAGGGCTGGGAATGTGGCTCAGTGGTTGAGTGCCTCTGAGTTCAATCCCGGGTACAAAAAAAAAAAAAATGTAGATGTATGAGGGCTCCAGATCATATGCTGACTCAGTAGTTTCTGAGGCCACCAGGGACTAGATTGGGAGGAGTTCAAGGAATAATATTTTAAAACATTTCTCTGGCTGCCTCCTATTCACTCTAAGGGACACTGAATTCCCCCCAGTAGTTCTGGGGTTTCCAGTGGTGATTCACTCTGGGAGTCTTAGAGCCCCTGATACCAGCTGGCTCACCAGCTCTGCCTTGCTGTGCTGGTCTCAGTCAAGGGCACAGACAACAACCACATATGGTGCCTGCTGAAGCCAGTTGTGTTGGAGTGCCACCAAGGGTCCTGCTGCTGCTGCTCATTCTGAAGCTGCCAATGTCCAGTTCCTGCCCACGTCTCTTCTCTCCCATGCCGACACTTGGCAAGGGTATGGAGGCTGGAGGTATACTCCCCTTCCATAGTGGCAATGGTTGCTGTCTTAGAGCTTCATCATCTTTGGCCATCACTGTGAAACTGCTCTTTTATAATTTTCTTGTAAAAAAAAATTATATTTTCCTGCAAAAATGGGCCCAGGCTCAGTCAAGTGGAGAGTAGCTCAGACTCCAGTCTAGCAAAATCTGCATTCCCACTCCTACAACATGGGTCATTATCCTTGAATTTAAGCTGTATGGCTCTCTTCTCTCTTAGGATAAATTCTTTTCCAGAAGGCTCCCTTGTTTTTTATCTAAACAAATTCCTGTCCCAGTGGTCCATCAAATATTCTTGATCCTATTGTAATCTTAACTCACTTAGGCTCTGAGACTCCCCACTATCTAGGGATGAGCTGATTGCATTGTATTAGGACTGGCCTGAGGTCCTCATTGGTCGGGTAGCTTGTAACATTGTTTTGAAGGTATCGGGGACTCATTTAAGCTTAGCAGAACAGAGTCTAGGGTGCTGATTGATTACTAATGCCTGCCTATGCCTTGAGAGGGAGAAGGGTAGTATGTGTGCCACCCCTATGCCCTCCCTGGTTACCATTTGCCTTCAGAGACCAAAAAGTGGGCAGGAAGGGGAGGGATTTATGGTTTACTTCTATGAATATTTAATAGTGACAATCTCATTATGTCTTACAACAAATCTGAGAAAGAGGGGTTACTAATAACCCCTTTCCCAGATAAAAATCTGAACTCAGAAAAAGTAAGGAATTTGTTTAAGGTCAGCTAGCCGCTACTACATGGCAGAGTCAGATTCACATGTAGTTCACCATGCTTCACCCACCAGCCACCCACATGGTCTCTTAGTGTTTTCTGCAAATGGTTGGATCGGAAGACCAGTGAGGGCAGTGACAGCTTCACCCAATCACCCCAGAAGCAGGCTCTTTAGTAACCCACCCAGCAGTGATGTCGTCTGATAATGATGATGAATGCTGTGGTGATGCTGCCCAGGCACCTCCTCATAAGGGGTTGGACTTCTCATCAGCAGAGAAAGGGTTAGTTGCTCCCAAAGGCATCTTTATATGTGATAGATGATCAGATCAACTCCTGACCACTTCAAAATGCACATATTCATCAGCATTATCCAAGCCCCACAGGAGCACTCAGCTAAGAGATTCACCTAAATGCTTTCCCTAAATGCAGACTTTGTCTTTGTCCTCCTTGCTGACACCAACCACAGAGCACAGGTCACCTTTGACTGCTGGTTGTCCTTGATCATTGAGATATCTGTATGCATCACCTATGAATTTCCTGCAGCATTTACCAGCCTAACAAATCACACACACAGCTTCATTTCCACGTTTGTATCTCCAAGCTCCCTGCTCCCAGCCATCCTGATTGTGGAGTGTCAGGGTTTTCACTGGAGGCAAATGGGTATGTTCCACATGCTAGTTCAGAGGTGCGGGGAACTCCCCCTTCCCTATTGCACACCCTGCTGGGTATGAGAAGTGAGTTTCAGCACTCAGATCAGTTAGATACTTTCTTCAATCAACAATGGATCATCATGGATCATCACTGATATACTGGCCCTTCAATCCTGTAGGGAAGACGAGAACAAATGGAATTCACAGACCCTGTCCTCGAAGAGATGAGAAGACCACTGAGGCATAACGACACCATGTGGCAGGTAATTAAGTGATGGATTTCAAGGCAAGAAAAAAAAAGATTTAAAAAAATTGGAAAAGTCAGAAGTAAATATAGACTTTCACTTTCAGAGGAGGGTTTGTGAAGGAGGGAGGGGTCAGAGGGATGAACTCCAGACTGCAATGAGGCTGGGATAGGAATTTGGAGAGACAACTGGTGTAGTCTGGGCCCTGATCTCCACAAGGTGGCCGACCTCAGCACTGTACCTCCTTTCTCAATCTCAGCCTCCTAATCTACCAAAGAGGACTGTGACACCGAAAGTGATTTTTGTATCTCATTTGGCAGCCACATGTGAACACATTCAGTGGGTGGAGACAGGCCTGAAATGATGGGAATCTATTTATGGTTATATTTATCCCATAAAGTAGGAATAGTTATATATTTCACTACAGAAAAATTAGTGTGTTTGATTATGACCTGTTGTCTCAGATCCCACCAGGGGTGATATATAATAGACCATTCATGCGGTGCACATAAACTGAAAACACACCTGGCTACAAGAGGCCTGTATTATTACACAGCTTTGGCTTAGGAGAGAAACAGTCATTTCTAGAACCCTACAACTGGGAGAAGAGCTATGTTGAGCAGAAGTTGGCAGGATTTTCTATAAAGGGTCAGATAGTAAATATTTTAGGCTTTGTGGACCACATATGGCTTCTGTTGTAACTATTCAACTCTGGCACACAAAAGCACCTATGATCAATGGGCTTCCAATAAAACTTTATTTATAAAAAAGAAAAAAATTTCATCCAGCTGGGCTGTGATGTGCCAACTCTGATGTAGAGATATGGTTTGAGACCAGGAAAGACCCCCAGAGGTAGACCCCCAGAGGTCTTTCCTACTCCCTCCTACCTCTAGGTCACAATCATGTCTCTGAGAGGAACAGGAAAAGGCAAAACTGGGCCCAAAGTCCAGGCCTCGACTCCCTCCACACTCACTTCCTGGCGAGTATCTCCTCCTTCTGGACGTGGCCTCCACCTGCCTGCAGGCCTTCTAACCAGTGGGAGAACAGAGGGCCAATGAGCCTCTTTTTTTCCCTGATTCTGTGCCAGAGAGCATTTGAAGCAGAAGAGGATCTGAACGTCCTCATCCAACAGAATGAAAATGCTGACTTAAAAATCAAAGCAGCAAGAAGCAGAAAACTAAGTCTCAGTGGTCTTCCACTGTAGAGGCCATTTGGCTGACTGGCTAGGCCACAGAGGGTACTGCCAGCAGAGCAAGACCATAGCCGGAGAGAGGTGGCAGGTGATAGCCACCCAGGGGCCCAGGGGTAGGGGTAGCTCTGTTCACCATCTGTCATAGTCCTCCCATCTTCCCAACCAGATCAGGGAAGGGCCAGCCTTTTGGCCAGGCACCACAGGGTGCCATCTCCCAACCCCCCAAGTTAATGCCAAAAACAGGAAGTGATGACAGACGCTCAATGAAAGCCCTGGCATGGGTTAGGAAGGCACAGCTTTGAGTGGAAGCCACAAGCCTGTGCCTGCTAAGACATGAGGCAGCAGGAGCTAAGCTTGGGCCCAGGAAGCCAATGAAAAGACAAGGCCCTGGGGACAGTGACAAAATCCATAAGCCTTAGCAGGAAGGAGCTTTAGGAATTCCTTAACCCCTTGCTCCCACTTTACAGATGAGAAGACTTAGACCCATCACACACTTCTGAGCTGCCAGCCATGTGTCCTTATTCTAAGCCCAGGCCTCTTTCCATCAACAAATACATATCTTATTTAAAAGACTTTCATCCATAGGGAATGTGTCAATGTGTAAAAATGGCTACAATCACAGTACCTACCTCGTGGAGTTGTTTTGAAGATTAAATGAATAACTACACAGTATAAGCTTTCTCAGAAGCAGGATTCATCAGTTAGACCATCCTGCTGCTCCTCTTTTTGGTTCAGTCTGACTAATTGATTTTTTTGTGTGTGGATGAAAAGAATGCTCTGAATGGTCATTGATCGGCTCACCATAAAGACTTTGTGCCTTTGTAAGAGCCAAGAGAGAATAGATGATATGCTGCTGACTATATATATACATATAACCTTGCTAGAGACGAGCTCAGAAACAAAACAGCCAATTCCAATGCTCTCTCCTCCAAGCAGGGAGAGAGTAGGCAGACAGCACAGAAAGCCTTTCAAGCACCCCCACCCTCTGCAGCAGGCCTGTCTTCCAGAGTGCCAGGAAGCATCGTCAATTGCCTGGTAGATGCTTCTAGCTCAAAGCAACAAGTTCCAGCTGGAAGTGTCATCTTCTTTATACCCTGGCTCCATGTCCTGACTATACTGATGGAGATCAGGTGTCAAAGTGGCTCAGGATTCAGGGTCTGTGATCCAGGCTGCTGGGCTTACATTCCATTTCTATCAAATACTTGCCAGGTGACCTTGGGCCAGTTGAATTGAATTTAGCTTCCTAAAATTGGGTCACTCGCTGCTGTAGACTCCTCCCTTGTTCCTCTTTCCTTCCTTTTGTATAAAAATTAGCTACCAACATGATTAGCTACCAACAGTGGCTCTTTTTAAATTGCACAATGACATTTTTTCCCTTGCAAATGTCGTGAAGGTAGTGGTCAAGCACCTCCCCAGGACACTGTAGGAAGTGCTCAATAAAGATGAACCTTTTAGCTGGACGTGGTGGTGTACACTTGTAATCCCAGCAACTCTGGAGGCTGAGGCAGGAAGATTGAGAGTTCAAAGCCAGCCTCAGCAGATTAGTGAGGTACTTAGCAACTCAGTGAGACCCTGTCTCTAAGTAATATATAAGAAAGGATTGGGGATGTGCCTTAGTGGTTAAGTGCCCTGGGTTCAATCCCTAGTATGAAAGAAAGAAAGAAAGAAAGGAAGGAAGGAAGGAAGGAAGGAAGGAAGGAAGAAAGAAAGAAAGAAAGAAAGAAAGAAAGAAAGAAAGAAAGAAAGAAAGAAAGAAAGAAAAAGACGGAGCTTGAAGTCAACTGATTGACTATCTTATCAATAACCCTTCCAGGACTCCAGGGCCAGCTCTCAATGCAATGAGCCTGGTGCCAGGGGTGTAGCATTGTGGGAAGCAAATCTCAATTTGATCTTACTTTAGTTGCCCCTGGCCTTGAGGTATGTTTGGGTCCACACTGGTTCCTGAAAGGAAGCTTCTGGGATACTGCTCCGTCAGGGCCAGAAAACCCTCTCTGGAGAGCTGTCACTGCCTTGATGGATTCTGCCTGGCAGGGGGACCATGGCCCAGTTCTTCTATCGATGCTGCTCAGCAGAGGCCTTTTGAGCACAGAGCCAGAGAAAAACAGAAAGTTTTTTGCTTAATAATAGACATTTGCTGAATAGGAACGATATTTCTCTCTCCCTCCCCTCCTTCCTTCTTTCCTTCCTCTCTTCATTTTCTTCTTAGCTACTTTTCAGTTATTCCAGCTTTCCTTCTCTTTTCTTTCTCCTCTGGTCCCTGTTTCTCTCAACACAGTAAAACTGATTCTATATCATGTAGTAGCAATCAAGAGCTTTTAGCCTAGTTACATTTGCCTCGATTTTTGTCAGAAGATGCAATATAAAATGGATGAATGGATGGGGTCCTAACAAACTAAGCACATGACACTTGAGTTTGCCTATCTTTCAGATGGACTCTTTTACATCTGGTTTCCTAAAGTCATTAGGATAAGGACAAATTAAATGCCAGCCAAACCTTCTTAACAATACCATTATCTTTAAACTCAGGGTTTCCACAATCATTTGTGGGTTTGGCTTGTCAGACTACTGTGTTCTTCCTGGGGAATTTATCTGTAATCTAGGTATGCCATTATTGGGAGGCAAGGCATTTGTGGCCTGCTATCCAAATACCTGGGGTTTCCATCGTCAAAATGTAAAGAAAAACAAGGCCATTTCACTCTATCCAACTCCCTTCTTTAGCAGATGGGGAAAAAAAGTGTGGGATTTGGTAACTGGGCCAGGGTCATGAAATGGGTTGGCATCAGAGATCAGGCCAGTGGAGACAGCATGAATTTCTAAGATCCTGAATCAGAGCTATTTGGGATCAAGTCTGTTGAGGGCTGTCTTTAGCTGGAAGGGAAGAAGAAATCCTGAAGATTGGAATCTGTAAGGAACCCCAGATTTAGAGCCCCTAATCTCCAATTTCAAGTTTGCTAACATCTATAGTAAAGGACAGAGATGTGGTTTTTTAAGGCAAAAGGGAAGAGGAGCTGATCTGTCAAAACTGGAAGAAAAGGAAACTGACCTCTTTGGGCAACCAAGGTCCCCGTTGCAGCCAGAGAAGGTCTGCCTGTGGGTTGTTGAGATGAAACCAGGTGCTGGCTGGTCCCTGGCCAGAATATTTGTTTATGTCACCTCCAGCTCAGAGCCTGGGCCTGGGCCTCCCTGGCTACTCAGAAGCCACCCCAACCAGTAGAAGGCTCCTATGCATTTCCTCAGTTCTGCTCCTCTTAGTAGCCCTGTTTGCTGGCCCTGAATAATATCTCAATGCAGGACAAGTCAGTTGAAAAGTCCCAGAAAAAAACATCTCCAAAACTGCCCTGCATTCTGAAAATTCCCTGATTAGAGATCATTCCTTTGCCTAAAGCAAACTTTAGCATCAGAATCACCTGGAGGCCTGTTAAAGAGGGACTGCTGCCAGGCTTTCGGGTCTGAGATGGGGCCTACAATTTGCATTTCTTACAAGTTCACAGATAATGCTGCAGCTGCAAGTCCTCACAATGAGAATCCCTGGCTACAACTTTTGACCTTCTCCCTAGCTCTACCCTTCAGGAGAAGTTGGAGTAGTGAGATGGACTTGACCTGGAATTGGGTATGTTAGGTCTGTCTCTTGGTGGGTGTCGTTGGGAAAGTCCATTCCCCTTTCTAGATCTCAGGTTTCTCACCTGTGATATGAAGGGTCTCATTTGAATATTCTCTCTTTGAATTTTGCCTTAGACATGTGAAATTTTATCCCCGCCCCCTCCACCTGACCAGGGTTCCTGTCCCCTCTTCAGTACTACTTGGTTGAAGGTGGAGTTGGTTCCTCTAGGCAGAAACCTGTACAACTTGTCCTACAGTCTTGGTAGATGTTCTGGTTCATGGGTTCTTTGTGCTGAAACTTTCATCTCCCACGGTGGTGCCTCCAGCTCAGCCAGGTCTGAAAAGTTCATGTTCTTGAATGAATGATTCACAACTTTTTTTACTGGTAGGAAGGGGAAAAGACAAAAAGCACAGTGTAGAACACATTCTGGTGAGAAACTTCTCCTACAAAGTGGAGGCAGTGAGAAAGACAATAGTTTCTAGGTTCTAGGATTTAGGGCCCACCAGAATAATCTAGGACAATCTTATCTTCAGATCCCAAATTAATAACATCTACAAACACTGTTCTTTCAAATAAGGTCACATTTATAAATTCTTAGGGTTCGGATCTAGACATATCTTGGGGGGGGGCAGATTACCATTCAACCAACTTCAAGAAGCAAGACGCATACACTCTATTGCTTCAGTGTGCGTGGCCAAGGTGCTCTGTGAGTCAGCTGCAGACAGCTGCTTCTCTTGGTCCATAGGTGGGTTTCTGTGAGGCAGGTCCAGCAGCTCTGACTGCTGAATGTACACTGAGATGAGCTCCAGGGCTATGCATGTACCATCGGAGACTAAAGGCTGAGAACAGCCCTTCCTGTACCACTGATTGTAAGATGGGTTCACCCCTTTTTACCTCATCCTATCTAGAATCAACCCACAAAGGAAACAAGCATAACCACACAGAGACTCAAGAATATTTGAAAGGCAACACACAAACAAAGTGGCAACCTCAAAGTCTGAGCTCTGGATAGAGGACACCATGTGTTGTAGACGGGAAGGGGAATGGGCTGGGCTTTGAGAAAAACAAACTTGACTGTCATTGTAGCTCAGTAGTAGAGCGCTTGCTTAGCACACGTGAGGCACTGGGTTTGATCCTCAGCACTACCTAAAAATAAATAAATAAAATAAAGATATTGTGTCCATCTACCAGTAAAAAAAAAAATTAAGGAAAATAAAACTTGGGAAGTCCAACTCTGTGAATTACGAAGATTAAAAGAATTATTATCCCTCTGGTCCACAGGAACTTACATGCTGATTGCCTCATGTACATGATCTCACACCACTGTAGCCAAGGGTAATATTATGATATTAATAGCCTCTAAGGCTCAGGTCCTGGCCTGTCAGAACTGAGCCTGTCCATAGTGCTGGAGCTCGATCTGCAGGCTCCTGCTGTGTGACCCTTAAACTTAGACTGCTGACTTGTGGACATCTGGGTCCTCAGAGTGGGGTGGCTGGAATGTTGGGATCAAGAGAGCTTCAGTACTGGGCCAGCTTTTCAGCAACCAGTATTTGCATATTTGAATATTCTCACAATGAGGATGTCTGCCCTGATGCACTGGCTGGATAGTGGATGTTGATAATCCCACTTTGTAGAGGAGGCTTGGAGGCTCAGAGGGGAGAGGATATTTCCCTGAAGTGAGAAACTTGGTTGGGAAAGAAAGCTGTCAGGGCCGCAGCCTTGGAGGGAGTAAAAGATTTCAACCAGAAAATCTCCCTGACAGTTTTTATCCAAGGAGCTTAGAGAAAAGCAGCCACTCATCGGACTGCTTACCAGGGGGATTTCAGAGCAGCTTCTTCCTCCCTGGAGAGCCTGGAGAGTCTGATGGTAAATATGAGTGAAAACTCGCCCTCCTTGCCCAGATATTGAGGCCTCCCTTCCCAGTAGGGACAGTGCAGCGTTCCCAGCCCCACAGCCCTGTGTACGAATGGAATGGAATGGAATGTCCAGACGCTGCCAGGTGGAGGGACGTGGAACAGAGCATTTCAACGTGGCAGCAGGAAGGGCCTGGCAGAAATCAAGCCAACTGGCTGACAATGAGCATTCAGGGAACACTCAGCCTGTGGAGCGGTAGTGGGCGTGAGGGTCAGCTGGGGTTGGTGGGGAGGCTGCAGCCCAGCCCCACTCCTGCCAGCACTCTCTCTCAGTTGGTTTGTATGTCATAATGCTGTTTCTGATTGAGGGGGGGATATGATTTCACTGCCTAAAAAATCAGCAAACCATTGACTTCATTTGCATCTCTCTTCTTACTTATGAGGAAACTGAGGCACAGAACAGGAGTGACTGGATGTCACACAGTGAGCGCCATTTCTTGATGGTCAGTCCAAGTGGAGTGTCATCCACTTGGACTATTGCCTCCTTTCCCGTGCCAGCACTGTGCTGGGCCAAGGGCCAAGTGGGGTAGCGGGGTGGGGGGAGAGAAAAACAGGACACACACACACACACACACTCACTCACTCACATTCACTAGGATTGCTCCTGTCTTTCTTCAAGCCATCACTTTAAGAACTTCTAACCTATCTCTTTGCTTCTGTGTTTGCCTCTGAATTCATTTTCCACCCTGGGCCAGAGGGATCCTTGAAAAAATATAACTCAGGCCATGTCACGTGTCTGCTTGAGACCCTCTAGTGGCTTTCTATCACACTTAGAATGAAATCTAAATTCCCTATATGGCCTGCGAGGTTCTTTATCTGCCCCTGCCCCACCCCAACATCACCTCCCCCATTCTTCCCTTCACTCACTGATCACTGTTTATAAGGATTTTTCTTACTTCCTCTTCCCTGGAAGGTGATTTCCTGGAGAGCAGCAAGCTTGCCTCTCTTTTTAGAAGGCATGTCCCCAGAGTGATGTTTGGTAGGCACTCAAAAGATGTTTATGGAATGAACAAGCACAAACACTGAGATAGACAGCCTCCAAGATGGCCCAAGGACCCCTGCCTCCTAGTTCTCAGGCTGCTATGTCATCCCCTCCTACACCAAATAGGATGGATTTGTGTTATCAGTAGTATAGACTATCACAGAAGATACAAATTGTGACTTCTGAGGCCGGGTCCTGATAGGTGTGACCATCTTTGTCTTGCTCTTGGGCTCACTTGCCCTGGGGGAAAGCAGCTTCCATGTCAGGAGGGAGCTCCTGCAGAAGGTCCATGTGTGGGGTATGGACCTCCTGCTGCCAGCTGCCAGTGGGAGAGCCATCTGCAGGCAGCTCCTGTGGCCCAGTCAAGTTTCAGGAGCCTTGTGAGGAGCTGAATCCACCCTGAATTCCTGACTCACAGAACCTGTGAACAAATAATTGCTATTTTAAGATACAAAGTTGTAGGCTAATTTGTTAGCTGGCCATAGGTAATAAATATAAATACATTTTTCTTTAAAAAGATGGGATCATAATACTGTTCAGAAATCAACTTTTTTCACTCCATCAGTATACTGTGAACATTTTCCATGTTAATGAATCCATACCTTGGCAAGTTGAGACTGTAGGATTCCAAGTTTGACAGCCCAGCCTGGACAGCATAGCAAAACCCCATCTCAGAAAAAAAGAAAGAAAGAAACTAATCTATATTTATAATCACTCAGAACTATAATGAATAAAAATAGCACAATTTATCCACTACTCAAAGTCTCAATTTTTTCACCATTATAAAAATATTACAGTTACCTTTTTTTGTGGGTGATTCTTTATGACATGCATAATTTTCTTAGGATAAATTCCTAAAAGTGGAATCTCTGGGTCAGAGGATATATTTGGGGCTACATATTTTCAAATTATGTCTCCAGAAAGCTTACAGGACTCTTTCCCTTAGGATTTGAGAGCACCTGTTTAACAGGCAAATTTCAAAAACATTTACTATTTTGCCCATCTGATAAGTTTAAGAAATACTCTTTGATTATTTGAATGTACATTTCTTTGATTCTTAATTACAGCAGCTTTGAGGCCCTGGGCAGGGAAGTATCAGAATAGAGAAGGTTCTGCCAGCACCCTTTCAGACAGCCCAACACCCCACCTCCTGCATTCTTGGGAATGCCACACTCCCCACCTGTTTCTCTGCTGTCCCCTGCTTTCTTTCTCTTCACAGTGAGCAAAGTAGAAGTCAGGGATTTCCTTCTCCAGGCCATGTCGAGGCCTTGCTTTGCCCCTGTGGATGAAGACACTGGTGTTGCTAGCTCCTGACCTGCTGGCCTGGTGGGTTGGCAGGGCAAGGTCCATCCATCTGACCTCTCTACAGCTGTCTGGGGAGGGCCACCTGGACACCTGTTCTCACAAATTAAAGGAAAAGCATTGCCTCCGTTTCCCAGCCCCAAATTCATCCTACCACAGAGCAGAATAAAATAAATGAACAGTGTTTATACAATAACACAGTTAGCTTTATAATAAGACTAAGCCATTTTGCAATTTCCAGATCATCCCGTTCTTCATCTCAGCTAAGGTATCTGCTGAGCAGGAAAACCACCTGGTCTGCAGGGTGGCCACACCTCTCACATCTGGAAAGCCCTCTTGCCAAGTCCACCCTCCCTGGTGGGTCTGGAAGCCTGCAGTGCTGTTCCCTAAGATTTCTGTTTCCTGGAGCCCCACAAACCCTCAAAGGCCCAGCTCACTAACCAGCCTCTCCTGAACTTGCTGTTTTCTTAGGAATCAAACAGATGGTGTCTGCCTGGTGGATGTTAGGGTGTCATGGAAACATTAACGGCTCCTCTGGAGCTATCCATTCCTGGAGCATGGGTCTCTCTATCTTCTCTCCAAGTAATAAGAATTCTGACCTCCAACATTCCTGTTGCAAATTTACACATTTTCAAACAATTTATAGTGATCATTTCTTTAGAGCCTGAAACCAGGAGCAAGAGGGGAAGGGGACTCTCAGTCCTCTCTTGCACTTGTAGGACACTGGACCACAGAGAAAGCTGCACCCCCAGATGAATGATGTGATTGAGGTTACAGGGTCACCAGGGTTTGTCTTCAGATTCTGTTCAAATTTCTTCCAAACCTGTGCTGAGGACCACACTGTGACCTTTCTGGTCCCTAAGCACTTTAGCCTTCTTGGGCCTCTTCACTACCACAATAAAATATTTAAAATATTATATTATGATTGTCCTGGTATAAAGACAGACAATCTGGGTTAGATTTATTAGTCTATATTCATTAATATTTTTTTCTTCTGATTTTAAATGATACCAAAATTAAAACATCTTCCCAGGCCCTCAAAGTCCCAGGGGCCCCAGGCAAAGAGCCTGCATTAAAAGTCAAGGGGCCTTGCCCAGCTGCCCACATGAAACACACATACACCACCACCTGCTTTTTAAAGTGCCTCTATAGATGTGGAGAGAGACTAGATTATTAAGAAGAAAAAAACCTCACTGATTAATAATGAAAAACACCTGCAAGTCGTACAGCCTTCCAGCTGGGAAACACAACAGCTACCATTGATCTAGGAGTCATCAGGAAGTTACTAGAGTTCATGGTCTCCTGGGGTGCCCATTCCTCCAAGTCTCATGCCCGCCTGGTCTCCAGCTCCCACCCCACCCTGATGAAACCAGCTTCAAGATCCTTCTGGTTCACAAACATATCTGGTGCCACTATAGAGACTCCTCTTCTCTTTCCTCTTGAGGACACATAAAAGAGTTTTCTCCTGAAGATCAAGAGGACTTGCGATGTGACTGGGGATAGCTTCAATGTTCCAAAATGATACTGGGAGACTGCATTCAATTAAGAGACTAAATAACTCTTTGTGTGAGTCTTTGAAGAGCCCAGGTAATGGCTTTTAAAATTCCACTGCAGGTAATTGCGTGAGTCACGGGCTGTCTTTTTGCCTTCAGGGAGGGAGCAACTAGAGCAGTTGAGGCAAATGTGGGTTGCACATGTGACTAGGTCCCCTGCCCACAGTGCAACTGACATTTTCACTCTGTCAGGTACTCTGTCTGCCAAGGAGTCCTTTTGTGTTCATGGGCCCCTTCTGCCATAACAAAATATTAAAAATTGTAGTTTCTGATTGCATTGGCAGTCAGCCATTGAATTCTTCATGACCCTCACAGTGCGGCGTTCCAAGTGGCACATGGGATTCCACACAGGCTAGCAGTTGAGAACTATTAGTCTTCCCTGATCTCACCCACTCACTTCAGGTTTTACTCCCCCCACTCTTTTTGTAACTTTAAAGTAATATAATCATAAGAAATACAAAAGGCACCACGCGTTGACATAACAATGACTATATACAAGTGTGTGTGTGTGTGTGTGTGTGTGCATGAGCAAGTGTGGGCATAAAACACTTTCTCTATTTTATAAAGGCAGAACGTGAAATTCAAAGAGTTTAAATATTTAACTCAGGACATAACAGCTAGCAAATGGTAGAACTGGGATTTGAATCCAGACTGACTAACCCCAAACCAGAGCACAGCTCAGTGGAGATGTGAATTCTAGTGGGGATTAAGTCCTTAAATTAGTGATGAAGCATTGACTGAAATTCCTGGCAAAGGGAAGCTAGGGAATCAGGGTAGCATTATTCTGCAACCCCGTGGTGTGAGTCTGCCTAGTGGGACTGAGATCTTGTTCTCCCATCAAAGGCTCACAATGCTGTGTAGGGCTTTAAGGGAAAGGAAAGGTGCTGTTGTGGAGGGCACACGTCTGTTTCTCCAGGAGCTCATTCTCCTCTCCAGGGATGCACTCAGCTGCCAGCCTATTGGTTGGCTGCAAGATCCTGATGGTGTATGGCACAAATATTGGGTCTCTAGCGTGGCCTCTGCCTCAACTGCTGCCTTTCTTCTCAACCCTAAGAATCCAGAGTTTTGGGAAAGCGCACAACTTACTTTATTTTCACCAGTCACCCACAGGAAGCCTTACCTGTACCCACCAGCCCCCAAAGAGATTAGAATAAAACAGGGAAAAATGTAAGCAAAGAATCTACCCACTACATGAGAGGATGGTGCTGAGCCCCCAGTCCACAGGGCCAGTCCCTGCGAAACGCAGGAAGCCAGGGCTCGAGGGCGATGCCTCATTCTTGCTTTTGCTCCTTTCCTGGTCTCAGCATCTCATCTGCTTCTACACCTCTCTCTTGGTCCACACCTTTGGGATACATAAATCCCCACCACTGGTACATGCCCTCCTACCATGGCTATTAGCTTAGACCTCTTCTCTGTGAGGACAGAGGTGCGGGTGGGTTGGGGACAGCACCTGCTCACTTGTTAAGCACCAGTTATGTGCTGAGTACTGAATATATCTTATATCATCTTCAGCCCCATGTGTTGGTTGCACCCTCTTCATTTTACAATGAAGCAAGGAAAAACTGATGAAGTAATTCACCAAGAACCACACAGCAAGAAGGAGGAGTTAGAAGTCTAGCCCAAATCTGCTCTGTACCACAAGATTTTCTTTCTCCTCTCCCTGTCCCAATCCTGCATCTCCTCCCAGCCATGAAGCTGACCAGTAAGTCAGAGCTGTAACACTGATGGGTTTCCCCCTCCTGGGTAAACTGCCAAAATCACAGACATGCCTTCCCTTATATTCAGATCCAGAAGGATCTGAATACTTTCACCAGTCACCCACAGGAAGCCTTACCTGTACCCATGAGTCCAAAAGAGATTAGAGTAAAACAGGGAAAATGTAAGCAAAGAATCCACCCACCACGTGGGAGGATGGTGCTGAGCACCCAATCTACAGGGCCAGTCCCACAAATTCTTGGTGGGGCCCAAGAATTTGTATTTCTAACAAGCCAGGTGATGCTTGTTAGAGTCATGGGTGTAAGGAAGGGCCGGGGTTTCAGGTTTATAGCAGGAACACATTTGGGGCTCAAGGGATTTTTCCAGAGACCATGAAATCACACCACATGGGCAGCTGTGTTGGCTCAGGTCTCTGGTATTCTTCAAGGTGAGCCAGGGAATCTGTTCTGTAATTTGATCTTGGGAGAGGGAACCACAGAGCCCTGGTCCTGCCTGCTGAGGACTGCCAAAGCCAGGCGTGTGGGAAAAGAGGAAGGTCGAGGCAGCAGCTGCGGAGCTGCTCCAGAAGTCTCCGCTGAGCTTTTCATTAGCTGGAGCCCTATTTGCCCTCGGGGTCGAGTCTGACACCCGGCTGACAGGCCACAGCAGATGCAGCCCCCGAGGCAGCTGCCCCCACCTGCCCAGTAACAGACACAAAGCAGGGAGCTAAAGGGCAGAGTGACTGCTCACCTCAGGGCACTCAAGGGAAAGCTGCCACCCTTTCTGGCACACGCAGGGCTCAGGGAAGCAACTTCCATTTCACCTAGGAATATGCTCCTGAAAAGAACGGGAAATCCATGCCCCGAGGCAGGCAGGAGAGGAGCTGGGTAATTAGCGCAGTGTCAGAATGGCCTGGACACAGGCGGCCCAAGCTAGGAAGAGTGAACATTTACTGTTGCTCCAGGCTGTGGCTATGGTTTGTTCCCAATAAGAACTCACATCTCAGAAAGGCTTGGAAAAACCTTTTTTTTTTTTTTTTTTTGGTAAAAGAATAGCAACAGTAACAGTTATTTTTGAGCTCTTACTAAGTGTGTGCCAGGCCAAACACAATTTCTTTAATCCTCAGGCCAAATTCAAAAGGTATTATTATTCCAGTTTTAAAGATGAGGAAATAAAGGCCCAGAGGGGCCTACCAGCCAATTATGGGCAGAATCAGGATTTGAACCCAGATTCCAAAGCTCTTCCCATCAGGGCATGGAGCCTCCATCCAGTACAAAGGAGTCTCTGAAATGAGGAAGGAAATTTTGAGCTGACATTCAAGGGGATGAAAGGACCAAGCTACACTCAGTGGAAATCTCTCTTCCACTGATTTTTTATTTGATCATTTTTGTCAGTAAACATGTAAATTAGCCCTTCCAGTCTTTTAAAAAGCTCTCCTTCGACTCCAATTCCCCCTTCAATTACTGCTTACTGCTCCATTTCTCTGCGAAGCCCCACAGCTGTCTGTACTGGTACAAGAAGATGTGTGTAAGGCGAGCCCACATCTCACCTTGGCGAGGGACATACCCTGGATTTGGAGGGCCCTGTGCCCTTAAATGTGGCAAGGCAGAGGGTGGGGTGCTCTTGCCTCTTCTCCCATTTCTCTCTTGGCCACCCTAGGAAGGGCTCTGTCTCTTCTGGGCAGAGAAGGGATTGCATGTGGCCAGGCAAAAATAGGACATTAGGGAAACGAGGCTGAGGGTGGAGGCGAGGCAGCCTAGGTCCTGCTCACAGTTATGCTCTGGGTTGCTTTATGGGCCCTAGAAGAAACCATCATTTGTAGAACCCCCACAATACTCCAGCTGTGAGCTAGTAATATACTTAATCTCATTTGCTCCTAGAGTGATACAGTAGGGAATTCTGTCTTTATTTCACACAGGGGAAATGGAGGCACAGAGAGGTAAGGTCCTTCATCAAGCACCCAGCATTCATTAAGCCAGGACTAAAATCTAAGAGATAGTTGTGGGGGGCTTGCCCAGCTGGCTCCATTCCACAGTGCATGTGGGATGAGAAGACAGCTTAGTGTCTACAGTGACTTGAAACCCACCCCCATTTTATGCCTTGATGTACTAAAGACAGATTGATCAACCAGCCTTGGAGGGTAGGCAGCTTGGCTTTGGTCCAAATGCTAGGTCAGTTGGAGAGGACCATGCCATGGTGGTCACACAATCCCCACATTGCAGAGCCATCCATGTCAAGAGGAACCCCTGAGGCTGTCATTTCCTACCAGGCTGGACAGAACTGAGGGAGGGGCAGCTGGGGCGATCCCATGATCCCAGCAACCCAGGGCAGGGGCTTGCCTGAAGAGATGGAGTTTCAGAGCTAACTGCTGGACCTCGAGCCATGTCCGAATGGTTGTTGAAGGAGGAGACTGGGGCTCAGCTTGTTGTCTAACCTGGCTCCGTTTACCAGCTGTGTCTTCTAACTTCCCCAAGCCTCAGTCCTCTTCTCTCTAAAATTATAGTAACCTTCCTTTGCAGGTTGCTGGGAGAGTGAAATGAGATAAAATAAGTGAAGCACTTGGTACAGCTCCTGTCACATCAATGGTGCCTCTAAATGAACAAAGGCTAGCTTGTTAAGTAGGAGAAGAAATGGGTTGACTTCAGGGAGGGGAGCTACAGCTCAGACTAGTGATGCTGTTTCTTTTTAATTTTTTTTTTTTTAGTTGTAGATGTACAGAATGCTTTTATTTTATTTTTTCATTTTTATGTGGTGCTGAGGATCGAACCCAGTGCCTCATGCATGCTAGGCAAGCACTCTGCTACTGAGTGAGCTACAGCCCCAGCCCTAGTGATACTGTTTCTTTTCTTTTTTATTTGTTCTTCTTAGGTATACATGACAAGCTGGGCGCAGTGGCGCATTCCTGTAATCCCAGCAGCTCGGAGGCTGAGGCACGAGTTCAAAGCCTCAGAAACTTATTGAGTTTCTGTCTCTAAATAAAATACAACAGGACTGGGGATGTGGCTCAGTTGTTAAGCACCCCTGAGTTCAAACACAGGTACCAAAAAAAATATGTGTATATATATATATATATATATATATATATATATATATATATATATATGACAATGGGGTGTATTTTGACATATCGTATATATGTGGAATATAACTTGCTGTTCTTGTTTGTTTATATGATGTGAGTTTACTGGTGATGTATTCATGTATGAATATAGATAGGAAAGTTATATCTCCAATTCCCCCTTCAATTACTGCTCCATTCATTCTTGTCTTTCCTATTTCCATCCCCTCTCCTTCCCCATTCCTCTTTGTCTAATCCAGTGAGTTTGTATTCTTCCCTCCTCCTCACCCCCTAGTGATGTTTTTCCTTCCCATCCTCAGCCCTGAGAAGGGAGATGGCTCACCATCTGGGCCACCTCTGCAGGACTCTTAGAAAAGAATCCTGAGAATTCATAGAGATTCTCCTTGGATTCATGGAGAATTCTGCTGCCAAGATGCTGTAGGATCAAGGCTTCCTAATGTCTGAATGTGACTGACTCCCCTGTGGCTCCCCATGGAAAGAGGAGAAGAAATCCATCTGCCTGCTCCCTGTGTCTCCTGACAATGGTGGTAGAGACAAGAGGGGACAAGGGTCTGTAATAGCCAAGGATGTGCTTTAAAGCTGCAGTCAACCAAAGACGATTCACAGGGCAAGCACCATGTCTACATGTGGTAGTGACTCTGCCAAGCTACCTATCTCCTGAGATGAACACCAGCCTGCCCTCCACAACCCACTCCTTCTGGCTTCCTGGCTCTTATCACATCTGAGCTGCTCATCCCAAGACCACCCAGAACACAGGAGACAAGAGAAATGGGTGTCTCCCTTTCTCGGAGTAGGCTTAGAAATCGCTTCTCACTTTAAGCAAGACTGTCTGTAAGAAACAGGGACCACAAGGCATGTCCCTACTTTCAAAGAATGCGCTAGTCAGCTGAGCACACAGAGGAAAATCACAAAGCATGTTATTAAGGATCAAAAGGAATGTCCCAGACAATAAGCTCTTGAACCATTTGAAGTTGACAGATCACTGGAGCCTGGGGTGCAGTGAGGAAGGCTTAGCGGCAGATGTGAGCTTTGAGTTGGGCTTTGGGTAAGAAACATTTTCCTAAGAGAGAATTGGAACGGGTTTTCTTTCCAAGTGAGAGGTTGGCATGAGCAAAGGTATGAGGGCAGGAGAGTGCAGGGCATGTTGGAGGCAGGGAGGTGGCAGCCAGTTTGAAACAGGCAGCCTGGTCATGCAGGGAGCAGAGGTGGATGTGGCTATGACTCTGACAGCAGGCCATGTGAGGCTTAGGTAGGGGGACCATGGTCCCACAGAAGACTCAGGGTCTTGAGTGTGGGAGTGGCTTGTTAAAGGTTAACGGAAGTGTACAGGGTGGATTACAGAGAGAGGGAAGGCTGTCACAGTGCAAACGTATGAGTGGAAAGAGGATCCAAATCCCTGTGCAACCAACCAGAACAGGCAGAAGAGTGGCAGGATTCAACTGGAAGAAGTCTCCAAGAGGTGATAAGCCCAAGGAATGGGGAGAGAGAGGGAAGAATCTGAGGGAACTCTAGCCTTCCAGCAGAGCCACAGAGAATGGGGTAAAAGGGGTCAGAAGATCTTGGGATCATGAAAGGAAATAACATCATAGGGGAGGGGCTGAAACACTTAGAATGCAAACCGTTGTGTGGAAAACAGGGAGCAAGGAATCTGGAGTGAGATGGTCTTGAGGCTTCTCTTCCAATCCTGAGACCATGATCTCAAGTCCAGTTGCCCCCTGGGGAAGCCTCAGCTCAAACACACCTCCATCCCCATCTCCTGGACCCCCTTCATTGCCCCATCCTTCAGTCATGAGAAGCCCAGGAACAACCCTACAACTGCCCTACTGCCCTCATCTGACTCGTCGTTTAATTATTTCACTCCCAAACAACAGGAGCCATGTCACAATGATACTGTTGCTCTCAACAGCAATTGAACAGTAAAAAGGTTAATTACATTTATTTTTTTATTAAAAAAGATCAGTGCGCAAAGAAGATGTTCAAACAGTTGGGCAGACTAATTGAAAGCTAATGTTGTCACTAAATTGAATTTCAAATGAATTTTACATCCATAGTTCATTTTGCTAATTTCATTCTCTGCATCCTGTAATTTGTTGACAGTGATTGATTATTTAAGTGAATAATATCTGTGTACCAAGATCATTTAGTAATAGAAAATGCCACATACGATCATAATGTTAATGAACACTGTTTACTTACATTTTCACTGCCAATTTAGTTTGTGGGAGACATTAGGTCAACAGAGTAAGCCCCAAGATTCAGGGGCTCAGGATGACTGTGGGGACCCAAGGCTGTTGGGGTCCTTCACAGAGGGGGCTGAATGGATCTCTGTGTCTTTATGATAGCAGGCCACATATGCACATCATTTATGGGTCATCTGTTATTATGTATTTTTTTTCAAGCAAAAAGAAAACAAACACAATATTCTTTCCCTCTTCTGATATATCTGGGTTTAAGGTTCTAAATCTTTTTGGATAGATTGTTGGTTAGTCTAGTATTGAGAAAAACATGACTTGCTGATGAGAAGAGAGGAACAAGAGCAAAAAGGCTGAAGACAGAGGAGTGTTGCTGTCTGTGGAGAGCTGTAACTTAAAGGAAAAAAGTGTGTGTGTGTGTGTAAATGTGTGTGTATCCTAACACTCTCAAATTTCGTTGTTTATTGGAACCACCTGGATGCCATTTAAAAATGTAGATTTCCATGCTTCACCCCCTAGGAAATCTAGAAAGAGGCCCTGGAATCTGCATGTCAAGCAAGCAGGCACCCCGGCTGGGGGTATAACTCCATGACAAAGCATGTGCTTAACATGCAAATCAAACATAACACAACAACAAACCAAAAGTCCCTAACGTGGTGCTAATGTGAGTGGCGATCAACACTTTGAGAAACATCATCCATTCCTGAATGTTCTCTGAGACCCGCCTCAAATTCTTTCCCCAGCTGTTTCTGATCCATTCCACTCCCTGCTACCTCCTCACCCACCCTCAAAACCACTGCATGAAATAACAGCTATTATCCCCATGTTCTGACTGAGGAAACTGAAGCAGGGAGAGGTTAAATATGTAGAGATTGGAAGTCCAGAATTTGGTAATAGACTTGGGAAACATTCTTGCTTCTAACTCTGTGACCTTGAACAAGTAGGTTTCTTAACCCCTTGGAGCCTCAGTTTCTAAAATGCAAATGGGGAAATTAATCCATTCTTGATAAAGGATTGAGTGGGCTTAGATAAAGTACTTTCCATAACACCAAGTGCCCAGCAAACATCAACTAGACTGCAGCTATTCCTCTTAGCTGACTGTATGAGTGCCACCAGAATGAGGCCAGGAGGAGCAGAGAGCATAGAGAACCAGGCAGCCAGCCACAGCCAGGGACATATGGAAGACTTGAACCTCATAAACAAATAGTCAGGACCAAGTTTTGCTTATTAAATTTTTCATATTAAAAGTTCACTTATTCTAAAAATGTACTGTTTATAGTGACATATTCACAAGTGTGAAACTAATCTACATACATATTTCCTGCACTGTTTGAAATATAAAGAAATTGAAAACAACCCAAGTGTCCATTCATCAAGGGCTGGTTAAGTAATTTTAAGGTTTATACATACCATGAAATGCTGAACTACCATAAAAAGGAAGAGGAAGTCCTCCTGTGCAGATGCGATATTTCCTCAAGTTTCAGTGTTAATAATAACAAAAGAGAGAGAGATAGATCAATAGATTGACAGATCAATAGACAAATGTAAAAAGTGTTGAAGGACAGAAAAGAAACACATTATCAGCGGCCATTGGGTCAGGAACTGAAGTGGGGTTGGACAGATGGGACGGGAGGAAGATTTTTGCATGACAATTTTTTCATACCCTTTGAATTTTAAATGATGAACATGCTTAAAAACCAGAAAAGAAATAATTAAATGAAACAGAAAAAGTGTGTTAACAGTTACTTGTTTGTTTACACAACAAATATTTTGGAGGCTGCTGCTACATGGTAGGCCCTCTTCTAATTGCTGAGGACCCAACTAACAAAACAGGCCAGAATCTGCCCTGGTGGGTTTGCGTGCTGGTGGGAGGGAAACAAAAAGCATAATAAATGCAGTGTGCAGCCTTCTGACAGATGCTATGGGGTGGGAGTAAGTAGGGTGAGCAGAGTAGGGAATGCAGGGGGGTGGTGTTCTTTTGTTTGGGTACTGGGGATTGAACTCAGGGACCAGAGATGCTCAACCACTAAGCCACATCCCCAATCCCCAGTCCTTTTTGGTACTTTATTTAGAAACAGGCTCTCACTGAGTTGCTCAGGGTCTTGCCAAGTTTCTGAGGCTGGCTTTGAACTTGCAATCCTTCTGCCTCAGCCTCCTGAGCTGGGATTACAGGCATGCACCACCACACCTGACTTGTGGGGGGCTGGCATTCTAAAAGTAGGGTCAGGGCATACTTCTCTGTGATGAGGAAATCCAAGGAGTGATCCCTGCAGATGTCTGGGGCAAGGATCTTCCTGCCAGTCTAAGAAAAAACTAGTGCAAGGTTCCAAGGGGGCCATAGTTGACATAGGGGAGGCCAGTGTGGCTAGGCTGGGGCAGGCTGGGTGGAAAGGAGGAAAGGAGATGAGAAAAAGAGAGAGAAGGAAGGGAGAGGGCGGGCCAGGTAGGGCTTTTCAGGTCACAGTTAAGAATTTAGTTTTTACTTTGAGTTAAATTGGGAGCCACTGGAAGTTTTCCAGCATGGCACAAGGACCGGGCTTGCTAGTGTCTTAAAGGCTTGCTCTAGTTTGTGTTCTGAGAAAGGACACCCACAGCAGGAATGGGAACACATCAGTTAGGAGGCTGTTATAACAACCCAGGAGGGATTAGAGGGCTGTATTCATTCCCTAGGGTTGCCATAACAAATCACCACAAACTGGTGGCTCCACACAGTGGAAATGTATTCTCTCCCATTCTGGAGGCCATAAGTCCTAAATCAGGGAGGCACCAGGTCTGTGCTCCCCACCAAGGCTCTAGGGGAAACCACTTACTTACCTCTCCAGATTCTGGTGGTTCCAGGTATCCCTGGACCTGGAACTGAACATCTTCAATCTCGGTCTCCATCTCTACATGGCTTCCTCCCTGTGCGCCTGTGTCTCCTCTATCTTTCTCTTACAAGGACCTGTTCCAGGATTTAGGACCCACCTTGAATCCAGGATGATCTCATCCTGAAGTCCATAATTGTACCTTTGAAGATGCGTTTCCAAATAAGGTCAGAATCCTGGAGTTAGGATTTAGGCATATCCTTCGCGTGGGGGATACAATTCAACCTTCTACTGGGGACAAGTACCAGGATAATAGTGGTGGAGATATTGAAAAAGACTTAGATACTTGATGTATTTTGAAGGTAGAGGCAGCAGGATTCAAGGAGTAAGGAGAGGAGTCAACAATGACTTAAAGTTTTTGGCTGAGCACCTGTAAGAATGGGGTTGCCACCCATCGTGATGAGGAAGGTTGTAGATGGATCAGATTGCATGCAGGGAGGAACATCCTATGTTTGGTTCTGAACATCCTATGTTTGAGATGAGTAGTGGGCATCCAATTGTAGATGTCAGGTAGGCAGATGGATAGAAATGCTGGAGTCAAGAGGAAACTGCTGGGCTATAGCATGCACCTGGGACTCTGCAGCATATAGATGGCATTTAAAGCCATAAAGCTGGATGAACTTGTCTGGGCAGTGAGTGTGTCAGGAGAAGAGAAGAGGATCTCTGCCTGGGATGTGTACTGGGCTGTATGCAGAGATGAATATAATGCCGCTGCTTCCAAGTGACCCATAATCTAGGGTAGGAGAGAGACTGGTGCATAGATCAATGCTCATAAGTATCCCAACTGAAAGCTACCCTTCTCCCCAAACCAACGCCCAGTCCACTGCAGGGGATGATTGTTCTTCCTCCACACATCCTCCAACTGGCTGACAGGTCAAGGCTTCTGTTTTTATAGGTGTTCTTCAACAGCTGGTTCTTTGGGACTTGCATGCATGCAGAGACGAAGAGCAAGAAGACAGAAGGCAAAGCCCTTTGAAATTTAGAAAAATTCTTCACACTCTCCAGGAAGCACCTGGGCTATGGCACCTCCCAAGTTCATCACCACCTGGCACAGGGTTCCCATTTCTGACTTTTCTTTCCAAATGAAAGATGGGTCAGAAATATGAACTTATGAGAATAACTCTGCCCAGCTGAGTGGCATTGCTGATTTCCATCCATTTCAGCAGCCTTCAATTTCCATTTCTATTTGTTGAAAGATGAGAAAACAAACATATCGGCAGGTTGTCAAGAAATATTTTCTCCCCACATCCAATATTCTGTGTGTGAGTCAAATCTAGTTCTATTCTTACAAAAATTAAAATCAATGCTTCTATTTGTAGCAAGGCCATTTGTTCTTATTGAGTTTGCTCTCATACCAAGGAAACTGGTGAATCCTCCTCCATTCAGGAAGCTCAGAGGCTTTTGCAGGTGGCTGATGGGGCCTAGGTGCCAACACAGGCAGGAGCGCTCAGAACAAATGAAGCAAGTTCAGGAGTGTTGATTATGGGTGCATAGCCACAGAATATAAGTCCTTGGGATTAGACTTTTGGGGGTACAGGGAAATTTAACTACACTATTGGAGTTTCTGTTAGTACAACTAAGTCACACGTTATCTAAAATGTGCAGTGCAGACTACTGTCCTCTCGCCTTGTGTTCCCATGGTTGTCTGTCTGTGCATGCATAGCTGATGTCTCTTCTGTGACCTAATCTTCCATTCTTATAAGAATGCCAGTCATTTTGGATTAGGGTCCATCCTAAAAATCCCATTTAACTTAATTACCTCTTTAAGGGTATCTCCAGATACAGTCACATTCTGAAGTCCTGGGAGTTAGGGTTTCAACATGAATTTTGGAAGGACACAATTCAGCCCAGAACACTAGGCCAATTCTCTAAACTCTGGGGAAATTTGTCATCACACTGTGCTAAGAGAAATAAACAGGTTGCAAAAAATATGCATAAATCCTATTGTTGCTTAATAGTGTGTGTGTGTGTGTGTGTGTGTGTGTAGAAAGACTTTAACAAGGGCAGAGGCCAGTTGCTTTCTCTGAAGAATAGGACAGGATGTGGAGGACTTATTTTTATTTTATGAATCCCTTTGTTATTTGTTTGCATTTTAAAAACAACTATTCAATAAGTTTGTAATTTAATTTTTGCAGAGAGGACAGGAAAAAAGGAAGGCTGGTCTTAATCCCTGGGAAGCTCACTGATAGTGTACAGCATTGCCACCATGTGCCAGGTATTTTACTATCAACTCATTTGACCTCCACCATAATTCTGTAAACTACATATTGGTACCCCCATTTTAGAGATGGAGGACTTGGGCTCAGAGCAGCTAAATTATTGTCTCAAATGCAGACAGACAGCAGGGAACTGGCAGGCCTGGGTCTTGCAGAAGCACCCACTGGGCCATGTGGATGGCTTGAACTAAACTTTTCCCTTTGTCAGAAAAATAGCTCCAATATCACCACCGAGCTGGTTGATGGTAGGAATTATTGACACTTTTTTACCAAAGTAGTATTCCCTTCTTTGGCCAATGGGGACCAAAAAATGATCATAGCAAGCTCTACAGCTGAAACTGCTTCAAGCTAACATTTGAGAGTGCCCACTATGTCCCCGGCTTTGTCATAAACACTATTTGTTAATAGACCCCTCACAACAACCCCTTTTATTGATGAAAATACAGAGGCACAAAGAATTCACAAACAGTAAGGGAAGCTGAGGAAGCAAGTACTGTTGGATTTGTGCAAGTTGCTGGAGAGCTTGGTGCCTTAATCTCAATTATGATAATCAAAGGCAAAATGGGCATAAATAATAAAAACTGTTTTTTTGGGGGGGCATACTGGAGATTGAACCCAGGGTCGCTTTACCACTGAGCTATATTTCTAGCTTTCCTGCCTCAGCCTCCTGAGGGAGCTAGGATTATAGGCATGTGCCACCATACCCGGTAAATAATACAAATTATTTGACAATAAGAATGGCTCTTTTAAAAGAGTGTGGGTCAGATGGTAGTGGAAGCAGATTCATTATTAAGTGGGGGTAATGCAGGTTTCAGGGCCAGCAACAGCACCTGGAACAGTGTGTGTCCTTCTGGACAAGTAGGAATTTAGTCTCAGGCCACAGGCCAGCTTCCTGTGACAGAAGCCATACTGATCCTTGGGCTGCAGGGTCTAGGCCTACCCCCAGAGGTGAAACTGAGATACAGAGCCAAGCGTATACATTTCAACCAGGATTCAGTGCAAGAATTCCATGTCAGACAGAGATATTCATATTTCCCTTAGGTGAAGACTGGGGGTTCCTTCTTGGTCACTGGGGCTGAGCTGCAGGAAGGGTCACTATGGAAGGTGGGAAGTGAGAATGAAGGGGCTGGGCAGGCTTGCACCCCTGAAAATGCTGAACACAAGCTAGTTTCTTTTTATTCTTAAGGTTTGGAGTGTTGTTAGCGCACTGGTGACATTCAGGATGCCTTAGAGCTCCACATTTCTAAACCAACATTTTTATAAATGCCTCTAGGACTGTCAGACTTCATTGGGATTTTGAGTCCAGCTGGTGATTTCATGGAAGGGGTGATGTTCAAAGCTGTGCATAAAAGCAGGTTGGAGAGAAATAGCCTAAAACCTCTCCACGACAGAATGGGGACTAACAGAGTTGAATGCAAAGTCATGCTGTTAGGTTCCAAATATCATTGCACAAGATGACTTGGGAGGTCAGGCTGGATCACACTTCACATGAACACTTGGAATTTCTCACTTGGCCATAAGTTTCATGTCAACTGAAAACATAATATGATACAGCTGCTGGAAAAGTTATTACAAATTTTGTCTCATTCCTAGCAGCATGATGCGGAAGCCTAGTGAGGTGAGGGTTCCAGTGCCCTAGCTTCATCAGGGTGTCAGGTCCAAATGACGATTGGCAATAACAGTTGTCAATAGCTCCCTGCAGACTCATTTTATTTGGCCCACAAAATACTGTAGAAATTCAAAAATTGAAAGAAAGAAAAAAAAATCTGATGAAAATTAAAAGTTTTTAAAAAATCTGATGTCCAGCAGCTTTTGAAAGTTCAGAAGTTTCTGACACAGTCCTTTTGTAACAACACCTGGCAGGATCTGAATGCATCTGCCTCTTTAGATCAAGCAGTTGCAGGACAGGTTGTCACACCCACTTCCGGAGTCCAGCCACAGCAAGGCTTAGTGCTACTTTTTATCATTGGATCTGCAGAGAAAAACCCTCTCTGTATCCATGTCTCTAGGAAAAGTGGGAAAATGGAGTGAGATCAGGTGGTTTTACTGTACCTGGCCTGCTCTTTACTTGCATTACTAGCCTGATTCTGTAAAAGTTTGAATTGGCAGTTCCTGAGAATGATACACATAAAAGAAGAAGCGGATTGCACAGGAAAGAATAATGGGGAAGGGCTGAATCAACTATGCAGGAAGCTGATGGGAAAGGCCATCCTAGGGCACAAAGATTGGCATATGTGTTACTTTGGTGGGCAGACCAGATGATGAGTCCAGAAAAGTAGATTTCAGCATAAGATATGAATGAGTTTTTAAGCAATCAAGCTTTCCAAATGGGAACAAGTCGTCCAGAGGAACAGAGAGCTACAGCTGGTGAGGCAGAGGTTATTCAAGGATGGAGTTACAAGAACTAAGAAAGAAGGATACACTTTGCCAGAAATTCTGGTGCCCCCATTTATTCATTGTGATCTTGAACAAGTTACTTAACTTGATGTCATAAAGTGGACATTAAAATCATGCTGCCTTTTGGAGATGTGGTGAGGGTAAAATTAAAGAGTGCAAGCAAGTTATTTTGCATAAGCTTTGGCATATGGTAAACATTCAACAAACCTTAACTATTGCTATTTGCAATTGGGTGAAAGGTTGGATAATTTATCTCCAAGGGCACTGCTAAATCTATGTTCTGTGATTTTGAATCTTATTCATGTCTACTTCCTCTCTACAAGAAGTTACTAAAAAGAACATGAATGAATGTCAGTTTCATTTTATTTTATTGCTTTTCTTCTACTCCCACCAAGACATTTCTAATTTATGAAAGAGCCACTGGCTAACTATGCAAATTTACAGACTTAATTTTATTTATTTGACACTGGGGATTAAACCCAGAGGCACTTTACCACTGAGCTATATCCCCAGCCTTTTTTATTTTGAGACAGGGTCTCACTACATTGTTTAGGGCCTTGCTAAGTTGCTGATGCTGGTCTTGAACTTAAGATCCTCCTGCCTCAGCCTCTTGAATTGCTGGGATTGTAGGTGTGCACCCTGAGCCATTCCTGGCTACAGACTTTTTAGCTTTTTCTATATCTTCTTGTACCAAACATCACGGAAGTCCACTAAGATTTGCAGAAGACATTGAAGCTATGCCCTCGTCCCAGAATGGCAGAGTGGCACCTGGGTGGACTGGAGCACAGTGGCGAGCATAGGAGGTAGCTGTGCAGAATCTGCCAAGCCAGCATAGACCTGAGGCTCTGAGAGCCAGGGCACGGCTCCTACAGATGCTGGCTCCATTCAGTGCTGCTGCCCAGGACCCCCAGCATCTACCATCCACCCAACTCAAACTCTTACTTCCTAAGCAGGGTGGAAAGAGTGGGGTAGACCTAAATGGGATCACAGAGCTAAACAATAGAACTGGTACTTTTCCAAACCCTGATTAGCATAAATCTGGACCAATAGCATTGACCCAAGAGCTATATAGACTTGCACACTCAAGCAGCAACCCCCATTGGGTCCCCTCTCATCCTGTGAGAACTGTTTCTTTTCTTCCCACTTGAATAAATCCTACTCTTTGGCACTCACTCTTTCTCATCTGCAGATTTCGTTCTTTGAATTTGTGAGACAAGAACCCAGAAAGAAGAAATTGGTGGTGAACTTCCAGGCACTGCTGCCACACTGAAGGGCATAGCCTGCCATTAAGAGGGGCAACATGTCACTCAGTGGTAGTGGAACCCTCAGAGCCGATGGCAGCAGGCATCCCCTGCCTTGATTGGCTGTTAACACTGCAACAGGCTTTCTCGGCTACAGAGGCCTGCAGTTTTTACACAAACCCTACCTGCCAGCAGAAGCGAAGGAACTCAAGTTTCAATATGCTCATTTGCAAATGTTTGCTTACCTTCATTCCTCAGATTTAAATTGATTGCCCTGAGACATTTTATCAGAAGTGATTACATTAATGGGCTGAATCTAGTTCAAGATCAATCAGCTCCTTATGAAATGGAGGAAGTGGACAACTACAAAATGCTGAGTCATTAAATGGAGAAGAGACCTCTTCCTTCAAAGATGGCATGGATCTTTCTGGCTGTTTGGGTTCTGGGCTTATGGCTTTATGGCTAAATCTGATAAGGGAAAAACCATGAGAGGAACACAAGTTTGTCCTTTTTCCTAGCAGAATCTGGATATGGTGGATACTGCAAAATATATTCCTACTTTTCCTTTCTAGTCAAATAATTTTCTTGTTGTTCAGGATACAGATGTGCTCAACTGCCCAGCTGCACAGCTAATGCACTTCCTTAGTACCCCCCTGGTGTAGCTGGTTCTAGACAATGAAACAAAGGCAGGCTTCTTGCTACATGAGAATGATACACCGTTACCTTGCTTAAGCCTTTGATTACCAGATGTTCTATTACTTCTAGTCAAACAGAATCCTATTGGATTCATAGTTACTAGGTGTTTCTGTTTATTGTCACTACCTAACAAACTACTATAAAACTTAGTATGGGGCTGGGGATGTGGCTTAAGCGGTAACGCGCTCGCCTGGCATGTGTGCGGCGCTAGGTTCGATCCTCAGCACCACATACAAATAAAGATGTTGTGTCCGCCGAAAACTAAAAAATAAATATTAAAAAATTATCTCTCTCTCTCTTAAAAAAAAAAAAATACTTAGTAGCTGCCGGGTATGGTGACACATGCTTGTAATCCCAGCGGCTCAAGAAGCTGAGATAGGTAGGTCACAGATTCAAAGCCAGCCTTAGCAGCAGCAAGGTCCTAAGCAATTCAGTGAGACCCTGTCTCAAAACACAAAATAGGGCTGGGGATGTGAGTCAGTGGTTAAGTGTCCCTCAGTTAAGTGTCCCCCAGTACCCACCCCCACCCCCAGAAAACCAAACCAAAACAAAACAAAAACTTAGTAGCTGAAAAAAGGAATTTTATTATTTCTCTGAGCCTATGGGTTGACTGAATGAAGCTCATCTAGATCATTCTTCTGCTGGTCTTTCTTGGGGTCTCACGTGTTTGCGGTTAAAAAGTCTCAGATGACTTCACTCACACACCTGGCACCTTGGTAGGGACAACTGAAAGGCTGGGCCTCTCTTTCCCTCCTGACCTTCTCTCACCTTTCTACATGGTACTGGATCCCGAGAGAGAGAGAGAGAGAGAGATTTCCATGAGAACATGTTCCAGTGTGGGTGTACTTCTCAAGTCTTGGCTTGCATACAGTCAGCTAATGACCACGACTTCTGGCCAAGTCCGTCACTGTGGGAGGAGACTCCACAAAGGCCTAAACTAATGGTCTACCACACCAGGGATGCTATAGAGTGACATATTCTTTATGTACAGGGCAGAACTATGTACGTCCCCGAGTCCCTTATAAATAGTGGAATGGATTAAAAAAAAAAGTAGAGAAAAACATATTTTTCATGATTTCATCCTCCTCTGTCTTATTTATTTTTCTTGGAATACCATCCCCTTCTAAAAAAGGGCAAAACACACTGGTCTGTGTCAAGTTCCTCCGAAAGTATCTCAATGACTTGGGATCTAGGAGTTAGAATCTGAACCTTGGACACTAATATTATAAATGGATAGCCTATAGGCATGTTATGATTGGAGCAGTGTGGTGTTTTTTTAAGAAATTCCATTTTAGAATCCACATTCTAAGCTTCTTTTGAAGAGCAAGCAACCCTGGGTCTACAATTTTCCATTGCTACAACTGGCAAGAGAGGAGGAAAGCCCTCCCTTTCAGAGGGCCCTGGGCTGTCCAGTTCCCTGGTCACCACCCCCCATACTGCCTAGTTCTAATAGGAATCACAGGTTCTGATGGTGAGCCAACTTCTCTGCCTCACTCATTTCTGTTATCTGCTAGTCTCTCAAGATTTGTGGGTTGCAACTCCATCTTTATATTTTATCTGAATTTTCTCCCTTTCACCATTTCCTTTCATTTACCATTTATCTCCTCTCCATAGAACATGCTTATTTTCCACTGATCATGATTCTGTCATCGTAGCTTATCTAAAGCCTTCCCTGGCTTGAGGCCAACTCATCAAATAATGTCCTGCTCTTTGTTTAAAAAGTACCTAAAAATCCCACCTCTTTTAAAACCCTGGCTTGACCTACTAATGGTAAAGTGGTAACCGATTCTTCCGCATTTCTCTAGGTTTCCATCCAGGACCTGGACTTTGCTCCTTTCTAATGCCTCAGCTCAAAGCTGGATTATAGGAAGCAGCTCAAGACACAAGGACAGAGTCTCCATGTAAAGCAATGTTGTGGCATGTGAGGACCGCTGGTCTAAATTTGGACAGTATTCATGACAGTGGTTCTCAAAGTGTGGCCCTTAGGGCAACATGTCCTGCAGACACTTGTTCAAAAGACAAAGTGGTAGGCCCCACTCCTGAACTAAGGATCAGGAACTCTGGGGAGTGGGCCCAGCAGCCTGTGCTTTTACTGGCTCTCCTGGGCACTCAGATGCTCACTTCCGATCGAGAACCACTGGCACAGAGCTGGCCCACACCAGGAACCCTGTGGTTCCAACTCAAGCTAAGCAGAGTTAAGTGGACGCTTCCCAAGGGGCAGCTGGTTCTGTTGTCTCTTCAGTTAATGATTCTGCAAGTTAATGATTCCCAAAGTGGTTTCACACCAGCAGCACCTGAGGCCTGACTCCCAGCCTCCCTTTCTCTGGTCTGGGTGGAGTCTGAAACCGTGCAGCTCTAATGCATTCCCAGATGATGCCAGTGATCAGACAGGTTCAGAACCATTTGTTGAAAGTACCTGCTATGGGCTTCTTCCTGCCTTCTATTAAGTACAGGTGTGTAATTGACGCATATGTTCCTAGTCAACTGCCTTGAAAGCCTCCTGATTCTGCCACTGGTTTTGGAGGGCCACAGACAGGCAAGGGACACGTATGGAGTGACACACCTCTTTACATACTGCCCCACTTCCAAAGACGGAGTGCAACACCTCCCTTCCCCAGCTTCCCCTACCTAAATGCCCACATGGCCAAGCCAAGCTATTTGGTGTGCCTGCCCTTTGGGGCTTTCTGTAATGGCACTTGACCCATAATATGCTTTTCTCCTGGCCACAGGGGATTGTTTGCAGACATTCAGGAGGGTTGATAAATAAATGATGGGCTTCTTTCTGGCCACGGGAAACCACCTCAAGGTCAATGATATTGCAGAGCAGGGCTTTACAGGGCTTGCTAAGATTAAAAAATCATCAGCTCCCACTAACCACATCCCCTCTTTTCTGAAACTTTGAAGCTTCACTGCTGCAAAGAGGAACACAATTAAGCCTCGATAAAATTTTAATAGCGGGAATTATGCACTCTGCAACCAGCCTACAATTAGCCGTTGCTATGCTACGGGCAAAACCTAATCACGATAATGAGGCAAACAAAGGGAGGGAATTAATCAGGGCTATAAGGTTAGCGCACAGCCGGTTCCATCTCAGAGCACTGATTTCTGAAACACAGCAGTTGGGCCCATGGGAAATCTCAGGCCTGTGCAAGGTTAGATTAGCTGGTGTGTATATAGTGTATGTGTGTGTGTGTGTGTTTGTGAGGGAGAGAGAGAAACAGAGAGATCTCCTGAGCCAGGAAGGCTATGTGAAATTCATTCCTACCATCACCATAAGGATGAATCCATTAAAAAATGATGATGCCCCAGCCCTGGCCAGGAAACCAGATTCCAGCAGAGAGATTGCTATAGGGAACGCAAATCCTGCCCTTTAATACTTTGCTCTTCTAGGTTTGGTCCTTGGATTATGAGTGTCCTCTGGGAGTGGGTTAGAAATAAAGAATCTCAGGTCCACCTTATACCTACTTAATCACACTGGATTTTTAACAAAATCACCAGGTGATTTGTGTGCACACTGAAGTTAAGGTGACCTGCTCTGGGAAATAGCAATTTAGTAATGATCACTGTTGTTGGTAGAATTATTATTTCTGTCAGATTCTGAACAAGATAGTCAACACATGTTGAATATGATGGTATTCAACATCTTATTTAATCCTCACCATAATCCCATGGTTTACCCCTATTGTGGACCAGAAAAACTTGAGGTTCAGAGATTTAAGAAACTTTATCCCAGTGGCTTTGGAGACTGAGGCAAGAGGATTGCAAGTCCAAAGCCAGCCTCAGCAACCTAGATTCTTTTCTCTCTCTCTCTCTCTCTCTCTCTCTCTCTCTCTCTCTGTGTGTGTGTGTGTGTGGTGCTGGCGATTAAACCCAGGGCCTTATGCATGTGAGGCAGGCACTCTACCAATTGAGCTATATCCCTAGCCCCAAAGCCTAGGTTCTTAACTACTGGTTCACAATGACTCCCATCACACATTGAGGAGAGGTAGTTAAAGAGAGCCACAATTAAGGACAAGGACGATATATGATAAAGGACCACAAGTGATTTTTTTTTTTTAATTTAAGAGAATAGTTTTAGGAGATCATAAAGTGGCAGAGGAGATTAGGGATGGAGGAAGTAACATTTGAGCTGGTATTTGCATAATAAGTAGGATTGATCCAGATGTGAGGGTGGGAGGGCATTCTAGGCAGCAGGATCCCGGTGAGAGGCTTAATGACTTGGAGGCATGAAAGAGGTCTGTGGGGCTAAGAGGACCACACTCAAGTGGAATCCATGTGTGAGGTGGGGCTGGATTATGGGAGGCCTGAATGTCAGGAGAAGGGTTTGGACACTACTAGGAGGTGATGAGGATCCAAAGAGGATATAGGAGCCAGGGGCATGGCATGGTCAGGCCAAGCTTTAGAAGGATCTGCCCTTGATTGTGATGAGCTCAATAGAGAAGATCAGAGGAGACTCAGAAACACCAAGCTACCATGTGGCCAGTGGGACCAGAAAGAAATAGGCCATGAGATCCTGCATGGAGAAGGGGGACAGGACCCAAAGGAGATGTCGGAGGGAGAGAAGGCTTGGGGAGAGGACGGAGGCATGGTTTGTGAGGTGTTGCATTTGATGTACTCCACAGCCTATATCAGCATCGGTGCTTATTCAACCAATGTCGAGAAGAGGGACAGCAAAATGAGTAAGGCACAGAAGTCAACCACAAGGACAGCTAATCCTGATGGGGCACCATAGGCAGGCCCCAAGGTCAGTGGTCTACAGGCTTTGCCCTCCAACCCTTAATACAGCCTCCTGAGGTGACTTGTCACCCAGGGGCTCCCACCCAAGCTGCCCATGAAGATTACCTACAGAGCTTTAACAACGCAAGTGCCCGGGGCCCACCCCTCAGGCGATGTGTGTACTGAGTTGAATCAGGGTCCTGGTCAAAGCTATGAGGCTCTCAGCTGAAGCTCAGTGGTTACCTCCAATTTCATCAATGCCCTCTAACCGAAAACCGCCAGGATCACATCTGTCATTCACCAATTAGGGTCATTACTCACTGCAGAGGGGGAGAAAGCACATGGGGAGTTTTGGGATGTGTTCTCTCCAGGAGAAGGTGTTAGCAGGGAACTGATTATGGAACAGGGCTCTGGTGGGATGCCTTGGGGGAGGGAGGGTTGAAGGAAGCAGGGTTGCTCTAGACTGGATGCTGTCAGAAAGCAGGGACATTTCTACAATTATCTCAGTAAATCTCATCTGTTGGTGGGAGAGACCAGTATGAAGATTGAAATTGATAAAGAAGTAATGTAGGGGGGGATTTGGTGTTTTGTGGGTGGCATAGCAACCGTGTCTGTGTTCAGATAAATTCATGAAGTGGCCTTTCTGCGTAACATTTGAAATTGTCTGAGGCTGATGTTCTGTGAACTTGTTCATGTCATAGGAGGATAGCCTGGCTTTGCCAGGAAGGTCCCTCCAGCTTCTGAAGGTCAGCAGCTGTTTTTTTCTTTGTTACCATCCATACTGACACTCCCCAGAGGGGACAATGGAAGGGTAAAGATTTAAAATAAAGCAAGAAGAGGGTAGAGAAGGAAAAAGTGGAGGGCAAACCTCATGGATTCTGCTTTAAAGCTCCAAATGGAAGTGCCTCTCAGCTGCCTGGGTGGCAGGGCTGGAAAGAGATGAGGGGAAGCCATTTGTTAATTTTTCACTGCCGTGCAGCCCAGCCCTCACACATCAGCAGTGACCTTGCCACTGCCACCTGCCTTGGAGCAAAGACTCTTTCCCACCATCTGTTTGGCATCAGGCGATTGGTGGTGTTCAGCTTGGTGTGAAGGAGAAGCTGCTCATTGAAAGGGAGGAGGGGTGGGTAGTGAGAGGATCTAGGGGAACCCAGGCCTGCAGCGTGTGTGTGTGTGTGTGTGTGTGTGTGTGTGTGTGAACATACCTGCATAAGTGCGCTCTGAGAGAAGTCTTGTCCAGACCATGATGAGGAAGGTAGTCACCCACAGAGTGTGTGGCGTGAGGTTTCCCTGAATCTGGAGCCCTGGCTGCAGGACACCTATATTGGATGAACTGGTGTCCCCTTCACAGTACAAATGTTCTGCTGCTTCTCTGCCCACACTTCGACTCATCCAGAGGAGGAGTGTCATGTGTTGGGACCCTTCCTTGTTCCCACCCAACTCAAGAGGCCTGTGTGTTCTCCCACTTTGAGACTGGCTTCATGAAACTCTGGTGACCAAGGGTCTTGGAAGCAGCAGGGGACAGGTGGCATCAAGCATGCCATGTCTTTTGTGCCTTTCTCGATTTGTCTTAGGTTTTCCTGTTCCTGGAATGCCCATGCCTACTCTGCCCTATGCAACCTTCCTGACAGACTCTCCCCCAGCCCAATCAGCCACCCCTCCTCCGCGCTCCTGCTCCTACAGAAGAACCTCTCATGCTGTATTTATTGTTATGTGTTCCTTACCTGAGTGTCTCTCCTACAAGATAGGGAGCAGGCTTATTTATCGCCTGGTCCACAGCCCCTGGAAATTTGCCAGACTCAGAGAAATCATTCGGTAAATGCTTGAGAAGGGGAAAAGAAGAGGAGAGAGAGAACCCCTTCTATGTCTACATGCCCAGCAATGTCCTGGAGACTCCAGGGGTTGGAGAAGACCCCTGGCAGCTAAGTGCCTGCCTGGTTGCTATGAAAGACAGTCCACTGATTCACATTTGGGCCAAGTCACAGCTGGTCATCCCTGACCTTTCTCTTCCCATCTTATAGGAGCTTTTATGCAGACAGGCATGAATGAGACAGACCTGGGGGAGTCATAAAGTCAGAAAAAATGTGGGCCACAGAAAGCAGCAGGTGTCCTGGGGGTAGAAAGTCCTCAGAGGAAGGGATGTCTGGCAGGCGGCTTTCTTGTTAACACAATTTTAACCCATTGACTGAAACCAGTCCTTTACTGAAGCCACAGAGGAAAAACAAAGCAGAGTTCCCAGGAAATAAGATGGGGGAATTGGGGATTCGGAAACATATTACACACCCGCTGCGTCCCTTGGGCAGAAGCAGAGAGACTTCGGCACTCCTGTGGTGCTGCTGGGTCCCTGGGCAGATGCAGGCTGTCATCTCCCTGGCCACTGTCGGGGCCTCTGCAAGAGAGACCTGAAGTGCAGCTGTCTCCTCTTTGCACTCAGATCATGGAGCTTTGCCACTCGGCTTCAGCTTCAGCTCCGATGGAGATGCTAGATGACAGTGAGGACCAGCACAGGCATGGCGATGCCGATGATTCCAACTGTCTGTAATTGGTGAGACAAAGAGAACAGGGAGAGGTGATGAAGGAGGGAACAGTTTCTTTTCTCAGCTTGAGATGACTGTGTTGGCCAAGCAACCTGGGAACTCCCAGCCTGGAAGGTCCTCCCTCTAGGTCACCTCAGGAACCACAGGGAGGCCTTGTTTCAGAGGTTCAGAGGTTCAGCCAGGGGGTAGGAGGAGGAGGGTTAGAATAACATCTGTAATGTCCCTCTTAGTCTACCCCCATGGGGCACTGAGGGGCACTAGGAGCAAGATCTCAGTAGTAGTGACTTCAGAGAGGCCTCCAGCATTGCAAAGTGGCCTATTGGCAGTCACTTAGGCCAGAGTTCCAATCCTGGCTCTGCCACTGACCACTTCAATGATCTCAGACAAGACACTAGGACTTCCCATGCTGCTCTTACCTCATCTATAACAAAGAATGGTGGCTGTTGTGTGAAGCTGGTGGGATTTGGATTAAGTGAAAAGAGATAGCATCTGGGAAGGGAGCCAGCACATGGCCTAGCAAATTGGTGATGCCCCAGAATGGAAATTTCTTCCTCCCTTGCTTTCCTCTTCTTAGGACAAGAACATGCCCTTTCAGATGCTTCCTGCCAACACACTCAGACAGCCTCATTTTCATCAAAATTAATGATCCAGGAATTTACCTGTGTCTAAACACTCTATGATTGTGTCCTTGGCAAAGAGGAAGCACTTGGCTGACGGTAGTGGTCCAAGGGTTCCAAATATTGACTCTTCTAATTTGTCTCAAAGAATATCCATCCAACTGCAGGTCAGGCCTCAAGTTGGAGCAGGCTGGGATTGGGTAAGAGTCTCCCCTTCCCCATGATGATTTTATCCACTCTAATTGCCTCTCAGTCCAGGCTTCTAGCCTCCCAAGTTTTCAGCTTCAAGTGATTCATCTCAAAGTCCACCTCCATGAGCCCCTCATCTGCTCTCTAATTGGAGACGGGGGGTGCTGGAGGCCCCAGTGCCTTAATTGCATTTGTTAATGGGTAGGTGCAATTATTGCTGCCATACTCCTGCACACTGCCAGGCAGACAAAGATGATTAAGGGGATCTTTAAAACTCTAGCTCCCTGCAGCCCTCTCCACTAATTGAGCAATGGAGGAAGCGATATTGAGCTCCATCGCTCCTTTTTTTTAAATTAACTCCTGGCTCCAAAGTCCTCCTTGGAGCAGTGCATTGGCCACATGGCTCAGAGCATTCAGTTCCAAACTCATCCATCACCTGTCACTTAGGCATGGGGCCCAGCCAGATCATCAGTAGGTCTATCCATCACCCACAGGCTGGGAGTGGGCTGGGGGAGGAGAGGTGCCTTCATGACCCCCAGAGGATGATATCATCCAGCCTGACTGTAGCACCTGACTTAACCAAGAGGTGGCCTGAAGGGGTTTCACTGTCCTTCTTAGCCTTAGGCACCTATGCTCAGCCCCGTTCTGGGTCATGGCAATTAGCTCCTGACTGGTCCCCTGCTTCCGAATTCAGTGTGTTCTCTACTAAGCAGCCAAAGTGATCAGCTAGAAATACAAATGGGATGAGCACTAATGTTAGAAACACGCCAATAATTTCCCAGTTTATTCAGAATGCAATTCATGTTCCATGCCATTGCTTGTAAGGCACTGGTGGCCTGATACCTCTCCATCCTCAGCCTGTCTCCCTCTAGCCCTTGCTCACTAACTTCTACATTGCTCTCCTAATTCCACCCTTCCAGTCATACCAAGCTCTTCCAGCCTCAGGGCGTTTGTCCTGCTCTTTCTTCTGCTTGGAAGAGGTGGTCTTCATCCTTCTCATAATTGGCCTCTTCTTCCATCACCCATTGCTTGAGAGGCCTGCTGTCCTTCTGTGACTGCCTTGCTTTAAGTAGTTTTCCCCCTTCTTATTTAAAAACACAAGAACAACAACAACAAAAATCCTTGTTTGTTTCCTTCAAAGTAGATGTCACAGGGCTGAGGAGGTAGCTCAGTGGTAGAGCACTCGCCTAGCATGCACAAGGCCCCGGGTTCCATCCCAGCACCACACACACACACACACACAAAAAAAAAAAAAAGACAGGTTTTTTTTCTTTCTTATTTAAGTTTTGTTCTTTTGCTGTTTCTATTTTACTAGACTATAAGCTCCCTGAGGTCAGGATCCTTCTCTTGGTTCATCACTGTATCTCAAATGCCTATTGGAGTGCTTGGCACTTTCTTATTAATCCAGCAAATATTTATTGGTATACTGTGTGTCAGACACTCTTTTAGGCACCAGTGATGGACAAAAGGGAAAAAAAAAGAAGTCCCACATTCCTGGATCTCATGCCCTAGAGGGGACAGGAAAGATAGGAATAGACCATCAGCATAAGAAGTCAGTCACATAGAATGTTAGAAGGTAATAAAGCTCTTTCTACCAACCAAGGCTGGCTGTGATCAGGGAAATTAGATCCAGGTACCAAGAAAAGGAGAGAGAGAGGATATTGGGATGTGGGAGGTCAGTTATCAAGGTCGATTAACACTGAGGCATGGTATGTTTTGTTCCCATGAAAATGAAGACTGTTGGCTTCTAGCTTCCTTCTTCTGGAGTCCCTTTTCCAACCACTGCCACCTTCTGAGTGGATCTAGCTCTTCTCGGTGACACCCACTCTTCATGCTCCTCACATTTTCCTCATTCCCAGCTTCTGACCATGGAAGGCTGGTGCAGTCAGCTGAGCTTGGAGTTTGGCCTGTCCAGCATTCACTCCCCTTTCTTCTGAAAATTGCCTTCCAATTTATCTTTGGGGACCAATTCCTACCCCCCAGTGGATGTACATTTGGTAGGACTGCCAGTCAGTAGGCTGCCAGGCCCAAGCTCCTCTCAAAAACTGAATCCAAAATGGAGAGACATAAAGATTTCAAACTGGAAGCTAATTCATTCTGATGAAATAATCATCCATTGCTGGCACCTACGCCCTCCAAGCCGTCCTGCTTCTTGGCCTTTCCCATCATGTGTTTCCAACTTTTCTTTTCCTTCGGAAGCTGCACAGCCATTCTTCAATGCATCCATTTTGTTGTTGTTGTTGTTCCTGTTGCAGTGAGCTTTCCAATAAATCCTTCTTGTTTCTGATCATGGGAGCTGGTTTCTGTTGCTTGCAACCAGAGATCCTGACTGCCTTGGAAGAGACTGATGGGGACAAACCCATCCTCTTGTTTGCTAGCTAGTAAACTTGGCCTAGTTGGGTGAAATTGATGATATGTTTTGGGGCCTCAATTTCTTTGTCAGTAAAATGAAGACAATGCTGTCACGTTCCTCATAATTATCATGAGGATTTAAAGACTTGAAGTGTGCATTTACAACTGCCTGGCAGTCCCCTCATCCCCTCCTCTTCCCAGCCTCTCACGCAAGTGCAAGTGCGGGAGGAGATGTGGTACAGCAGGGACAGCAGGTCCCACAGAGGTTGCTATGGGAACCCAGCCACATGTGCGGCATCCCTGGGGTGCCGGGAGGGGCTAGGCAGCTGCTGGGGGCCGGCTGCAATGACTCTGCCTTTTGGAGCAGAAAGCCTCAGCTGTTCCAGTGCTCCCAGGTCCCCTACTCAGCTCGGTTCACAGAACTCCAAACAGAGCAGCTGTTCAGCTTCAGAAACCGGAGGAAGAACTACTCTGCGCGCTCTCCGCTTCCAATCTCAGGGGAGGCTGGGAGTGAGGAAGAGCATTACTGGGCTCAGAATCCTCAGACTAGAGACAAGCCTGAGGAAGCCATTTAGCCAATCAATCCAACAACAGACCTTCAATGATTCAGTTCTGGGAGCCCAGCACTGAACTGGAGGCAGTGAGGGAGGCAGAGAACCAGGAAACATTAATGGAAGGATTTCAGTGAAGACAAAAATAGAAATTAAAAATGGCAACCACAGCTATTATTTGTGGGGTACCCACCCTGTGTTCACCAGGCTGTTAAGTTCTTCCTTCTTTCTTTATATGTATATGTATATGTATATATATATATATATATATATATATTTATTTATTTATTTAGTTGTCAATGGACCTTTATTTTATTTATATGTGGTGCTGAGAATTGAACCCAGTGCCTCACACATGCTAGGAAGTGCTCTACCACTGAGCCACCACCCCATCCCAAAGTTCTTTATTTATATTCACCTCTACACCCCACGCCATGCACTCTGCTGGGAGGTGTCTGTGTGCCCTTTTTACCCATGTGGACAAAGAGCTCAGAGAAGTTGCTGGGCAGGCCTAAGTGTGACCTAGCCAGGAAAGATTGCTTGAGTAATCCTGTCTTTAGTCTAGTTCATCTATTCACTTCTATCAGAAACGTGTTGAGCATGCTGCATGTTTTGGGCTCTGTACACGCCACGCTTGGATTTGGTTGGGATAGGTTCATGGGCACACAAATGACCATGATACTGGCAAAGGGCCAGGAAGGGATGTGAGAGCGATGGGACAAACCAATGGCAAATCCTTGAATGTCAGGGTGGAATGGGGAGATACTGGCAGCACTGGGACTTCCAGGCTGGATGAGTGGCAGGTCAGCAAAGGAGAAGGTGGGAGGGGTGGAGAGAATTCCACAGGGAGCCCAGCAAGGGTGTTAAGCTTCCTGCAGGGCATCTTTATCCTGGGGGCCCCCCAGCTGTGCAGGGGAGACTGTTCATGAGCTGAAGCCTAGCTGTATATGGAATGCTAAGTATCTGAATTGCATTCTGTAGGAAAAAGGAAGACCTCTGAAGAGTTGTAAGCACCGTAGTAATTTGTTCAGATTTGCTGATATCCAGATGCCTTTTGCCCTGGTGTGTTAGGATGGACTGAAATGTGAGCCAGAAGTGGGGCAGGAATCCTCTCTGGAGACGGCTGTCCTGTAGTCTAGGCAGGGGCTAAAGGGACTAAGGCTGTGGCAGAGAGAAAGAGGGATGATTAGGAGGGACACTTCAGGTGTGGAATTAGTAGACTCTTGTTGGCAGGAAACTGAGGATGAAACTGCTCCTTTCAGAAACAGAGCGGCTCTCTGCGGTGCTTGTGGGCATAGGGATGTGTCTGTCTACCCGCATGTCACATGAGTGCATGCAGGAGAGCATGCACGCACCTGGGGCTGCTCTCTGGACACACTCTGGTGGTCCTCTAGGTACCTCTGTGTGTGGGAGTCTGTGCTCTCAGCATGTCTGCATTTGCAAGTCTGTGCCTATGGCCTGGGTGTCCACCTGCTGCTCCCAGTGCAGCAGCGAGCCTCAGCCCCTCCTGTTGTGCTCCGGCTCATTGTAGGATTCTGTGTGCCAGGCACCCCCAGGGACTTAAGCTGCTGCTTTAGAGACTCCTGATGCTAAAGCAGGATGCATCTTCCATCCCTGTGTGATGCTGCCACAGGAACCCCGAGGCAGTTCTTCAAAGGGAGCTACTGGGGGTGGAAAGAAAGAAAGTAAACATCAGGATTAAACTGTGAAGGAACCCTGCTCCTGGCCTGGGACCTCCCCGCAACACCCACGCAGGCTTTGATTTGACAACTGCATTTTCCTCGGGCCAGGAACCCGGGGCTAAGGGGTTTCTAGGAGCTGCTGTCTGCCACCCAGCAGGTTCCCACAGACTGGGAGTCCCCTTTCCACTGTGGAACAGGCTGCCCATGTCCTGCCCTCAGCAGCAAGGACAGAGGAGCCCTCCCTTCCCTTCTTCCTTTCCTCCATCCCTCCCTCTTTTCCTTCCCTTCCCTTCAGTGCCTTCCCTTTGTTCCTCCTCCCCTTCCCTTCAACTTTCTTCTCTTCCCTCTTCTTTTCTCCTTTCCTCCTCCTCTAACCACCATTTCTAGAGGACACCCAGGGCTTTAAACTGACTCACCTCTGTGCGCTAACTCTGACATTCAGGGGGTCTGTGATCTGGGGTAAGGGTGCCTGTTTTAAAATATAGCTACTCGCATTTCACAGGGTTGTTTGTCGGGATTAAGAAAATCCAGGTATACAAGTGCCCATCACAGCGCCAGATATGCTGGAGGAGCCCAGCAGATGGTAGCTAGCTTTATACCACTGTGACAAAATAACTGAGATAATCAACTTATGAAGAGGAAAGGTTTATTTTGGCTCACAGTTTTGGGGGTTTCAGTCCATAGTCATTTGGCCCTAGTGCTTTGGGCTTATGGTGACATAGGACATCACCAGTGGAGCAAATGAGGCAGGAGGCCTGTTCACCCCATGGTGGCTAGGCAACAAAGAGAGAGAGAGAGGAAGGCCCTGATCCCAATATCCCCTTCCAGGGGACACCCCCAATGATTTAACTTCCTTCCACTAGGCCCCACCCCCTAAAGGTTCCACTGCCTCTCAGTTGTGCCACAAGGTGGGACCAAGCCTTCAATTATGGGCCTGTAGGGGACACTCAAGATGCAAACTCTGGCACCATTAGAATTGCCATTATTATTGTATGGTGATCATAAAGCAGCTGTCAATCTCAATTTGCTTCCCCCCAAAGTAAACAAAGAATACAGTAAAATTTGTATAAAAAAAGGAAAGTGCTAGGGTACTTTGGGGGGCTCATAAGAGCAGAGGCCCAGCCTTCCTGGAAGACAGAGGGCAGGGGGATCAGGAAGAGCTTTCTGGAAGAGGTGACTCTCGAGTCTTAAGGACAGCTAGATCTCACCAGGTGAGCCTGGCCTCGGGTCCTGTGTGGGAAGTCTGCCCACAGGCTGTGATCCAGGCAGCTCACGGGGTAATGGGCACCAGACGAAGGGTGCTGGACTGAGAGGCTGAAGGAAATCTCTCTAGGCTGAAAGACCCTTCCTGCCATAGCACACGTCCAAGGACAGATCGATGCGGAGTGTCAAAGCGTGACCATTGCAGCCCAAGTCAGGGCAGCTCTGGGGCTGATCCAGCTCCTGGACCTCCAGGCCTCAGCTGAGGCTGTCATTTCATTCATTGCTGTACACATTGCCATTGTGCAAATTACCATCTTTATTTATCCTTTCACCACTGAAACTTTCCGTCTCTGAACTGTCATATTTCTCTCTAAGTTTCCTGTTTGATCCTCCACTCCCTGACACTGGGGTAGGCCTCAACCCAGAATCCATATCTGCTTTTCCAGCCCACACACCCAACCATGAGTCCTTTAGACGGAGGCTGTGGGGGGATGATAAAAGGACTCCTTCACCTGGAGGCTGTGAGGTGAAATGAGGTCATCCATGTCCACCGTTGAGTGCAGTGCCTGGCACTGGAAAGGGGCTGACCATCATTAGCCCTGGGCTGACTTCTTTCCCTAGCACAGGGCAGCAGGTGTGGAGGGACATGGCACATTCATGGCTTGACCACAGACAGGTGCAGCAGTGGGCTCCTGGGCGGGTCCCTGAACAAAAAAGTGACCTGGAATCTAGGACATGTATGTGACCACACCCGCCAGGCTGAGGGGCCTGAGATCCCCGCGTAGGCCGCGGGAAGCTGCGCTGTCTCTAGGCAGGAATGTGCATTTTTGAAAGGCTCTGTGGCCACTGTGTACAAGACAGATCTGAAGCAGGGAGAGGAACTGTCCACGGGGCCAGGTCTGTCCCTGGATTATGCAGATGGCACTTCAGCATCTGGGCAGGCAAGTTATGGAGCAGGGGAGCTGGGCTCAGTGGCAGATGCCCATAGTCCCAACAACTCAGGAGACTGAGGCAGGAGGAGCACTTGAGCCCAGACTGGGCAACAGAGTGAGACCCCCATCTTCTAATAAATAAAATATATTAAAAAAACAAATAAAGGAGAAGGGGAGTCTAACCTATTTTCCTATTTCCTAACCCTATTTTCACTATTTTTAGTGAGTAAACAACTTTAACACACATTAATTCTACTGTCAGGGAGAAAAAAAAAACTGCAAAGAGATTGCACAGTAGAAAATCTACCAATGGAGCTCTGTAGGTGGGAGTGATTCCAGCACAGGAAACAAAGTGTCTTATTTTCTGAGATCCTGACACATCTTCTCCCATTGACCCCTGGAGGCTCCTTCTTCAGCTTGTGCATTAATTAGGGCTCTTCATGCTGCAAGTAGCAAAAGAAACAAATAAAACCTCAGCTCCAGCCAGCTTAAACAGAAATGGAAAATGATTGATTCGCAAAACTGAAAAGCCTAGAGTTAGGGCTGGTTTCAGGCGAAGTTTGATCTGGTGACTCCATGTCACCTTGGGCTCTTTTCTCTCTGCCCTGTTGTATACAATTCAGGCTTCATCCTTAGGCCTCCCTTTGTGGAAAGAACCTCTGGCAACTCCAGGCTATTCTCAAAATGACAGAGGCTGCATGGGGGCCTGACTTCACATCTTGACTTTCCTCTTTCTAAGATAAGGGGGGTTTCTCTTCTGGTGGAGGATTCCCTTTTTCCCAGAACAGCACCCCCCCCCTTTTCTCCCCTCACTCCCACCCACATCTTTTCATTTCCCATTAGCTCTGAGGGTCACATAGCCATCTCTATGTGACCAGGCATGGCTTAGCCTGTCTTAGCCCTGTCACCCTGTCTCAGCCACCTGGATGACAAGGAGCCCTGCAGTGTGGGATGTGCTCTGGGGTAACCCCAGCATCCCCTTCTCCTTGTATTCCTTTCCCTCCCCTTAGACTTCATATCTCCCTCACCCCCATCCTGTGGGGCTCCTCTGTGTGCAGGCTCCTCTCTGTGCCATCCTGGGCTTTTCTCTCCTATCTCGCCCTCTCCCATCTTCCTTGACCACCCATTTATTGGTGACTCCTGAATCCACGTCTCAGTCCAGTGGTGCTCCTGGGCCACAAAGTCAGATCCAACGCCTGCGGGACCTTCCACTCAGAGGTCCCACTGGGGTGTGAAACCCAACACTCTAAACCTCGGTTCATTCTCACACCCAGCAACCACCCAGCTCCACAGCTGCTTCTCTTTATGCAGTGTTAGCATTACCACTGATTAGGGACCTGGCCACCCTTGACTCCTTCCTCTCCCCCTTGTCCCCAAATCTAATCAATCCCCAGGCCATGAGTCTCATTCCCATCCACTTCTTCCTTTCCTCACTATCCAGCCCCTATAAGGTCCTCAGCAAGTATGGGTGGTTTCCATTTTTCTGTGGCCCTATTCCATGCTCTGCAGAGCCATCTCGCTGCCCCTCTGGCTGCCACAGTGGCCTTGCCCTGTGGGCAGACTTCATATTCTCATCACTGCAGCGCTGAGGAGAGCCCAGGACCAGGGTGCTTCAGGGCTTCCTCAGAAACCTGGAGCATAACAAACGAAGGAATGAATTCTTGCTGGGAACTGATCATCTCTGAGAGCCTGGGGAGACCAGAGGGGCCTCTGGCAACCCGTGCTGGCCTCCGGGAGTGTCCCCTGCCTCATTCAAACTCCCTGGCAGGGGTGTAGGGAGGCTGCTGGTGTGAGACCGCAGGGAGAGGAAAGAATTCTCCCATCCCATGAAGCCCTGGATCCTGGGTTCCCTGCGATCCGCTTTCCTTTAAGCCCGAGCATGCGGCCCACCTTCCACAAGAGCAGCTAAATGTTGAATCACTCCACTTTTTGTCAACTAGTACATTGCCACAGGGGCTCTGGGAACAGAGTGTGCTTGTTCTTGCCCACCCTGTCACGGGCGGTAGGCATGTGGGTTACGGCACCTAGGATTTTATCTGCAGCAAAGATGCTAAAATGTGCATCAGGGAGAGGAAAATGTGCCCCTGTGAAAGGAGTCTTAAAAGCTCACAAGCTTCATCCACCTTCTACAATTTGGTGGAGACAGCAAATTGGTGGCAAATATAGGAATATGGTTGTGTGCTCTGGTTTCCTCCAAGAGGTTTTTGTAGTTTCGTTGGCTCGGTCTTGCCACTCTCCTGTTAAATAAGAGCCTCCTTCAGTCCTTGATAGGCTTAGAAATAAGGAGAAGGAAGATGAGAACTTGGTTTTGTGGTGTTCCTGCTTGGCTCACTTGTGCAGGATACCTCATAAGCATTGTCTTATTTAAGTCTCATGGAAACCCTGACAACAAGCATTCTTACCACCCCCATTTTTACAGATGAAAAGACAAAAGCTCAGAGAAGTCCCCTGACTTTGCCTGAGGTTGAATGGTTGGTGAGTGGCAAAATTGGGACCTGAATGCAAATCTGTTTCCCAAATCCCTGGAGGACACAAGACTGAGGACACAATCATGGTCACATCCAAGACCTTAGCAACTCTTGGGAGAGATCTCAGTGCCCAGGGGCCTGGAGCCTATCACACTACTTTTGACTCTGGTTCCCAAGGAGAAGCCTGAGTAGTAAACCTCACAGAACCCCTCTGTCTTCCAAATGGCAGGAATTTGAACTGCATATTGCTGGGAGCCATTAGCCAAGTAGGTATGACAATTTCCTTGCCAGCGTACCCCATGTTGCTGACATGTTGCAGCGACATTGAATGTAGGTGACCTTGCTCAAGGACCAAGGCAGATTAGGGTGTTCCCGGTTTTAAGATAATCGTGTTTAGGGCGTTCCCAGTTTAGGTTCCAGGTTTAAGGTTTAAGATTATTCCTGCTGGGAATAGGGCGTATCCTGCTGCCTGAGTTCCCCTTGAGTTCTCACGGGATTCAGACAGTATATTTTGGAGATAGAAGCCCAGTGGAGGTGGATTTGGGCAGAGAACGTGGATTTCCCCAGAACGTGTTTGTAGACGGCTGGTGTGAGTTCGGGAATAAAGAGTTGCTGTTTGAATCTACAAGCTGTGTGGTGGCTCGTGATTGTGTGCCCAGCCAGACTGCGGCATTTGGCGGCTCGTACGGGGAACTTCTAAAGCTTGGAGGTAAGTGAAATTGCTCGCCCCTGAGGAAGAGCGAAAGAATGGGTGACCAATTCAAAAAACAATGTGTTATTGTTTTGATTTATCTTGTTTTTGTTTCAAGCTGCCTATCCCTAGAAATTTCTCAGGCAAACTGGAAAAAATGGTTGACTAAAGGTTTGAAGTTTGTCGGCCCTGAGGAAGAGAAAATTGATACAATGATTTTTTATTCCGTTTTTGTTTCATTCAGTTTCGGCTTTGTTTTGTGCTATCTTATTGGGTTGCGTTATCTTTATAGTAGATTAGAAATAAGTAAAAAACAAACCGAAAAGATGTTAAGTAAATTGTTAGAGGTTCAGACCATGGAGAAAGACATTTTAGATCAAACAAAAGAGAAGGTCTCTCGAGCTAGTCAGACAGAGGAAGAAAATTTAAAGGAAAAGGGGTTGTTAGGAAAAAGGCCACAACAGGAGGCTGTTACTAACTCCGTTTTATCACAAGAGGGCGTAATTCAACCAACAGCCCCACCGATGGAGACAGCTGAGTGGCCCTCAAACCCCGTAGTTGATAAATGGGATCCTGAGACAGGACCTCAAAGATTAGCATGCCCTGTACTTGAACAGGCAGGAGGGCAGCGAATTCACCGTGCATTAGATTTTAAAACAGTGAAGCAGTTAAAGGAGGCTGTAACAACCTATGGCCCCCAAGCTCCCTTCACGGTAAGCATGGTTGAGTCCATTACTAACTTGGACATGACGCCAGCAGATTGGGCTAGCATGTGTAAATCTGTACTAAATGGAGGACAATATTTGTTATGGAAGGTTGCCAATGAGGAATTTTGCACGGAGACAGCTAGGCGAAATGCAGCAGCCGGTTACCCTCAAAGAAATCTAGATATGTTGTTAGGAAAAGGACCTTATGAGGGTCAACGGCAACAAATTGAATATGATCCTGCTATATATGCACAAATTGCTGCAGACGCAGTTAGGGCATGGAAGACTTTACAAGGACATGGAGATTTACAAGGTCAGCTATCTAAGGTAATACAGAGAGCTAATGAACCTTACGCTGACTTTGTAGATAGGCTAATTCAAACGGCTGCCAAAATTTTTGGGGATACAGAACAAGCAATGCCATTAATAAAACAACTGGCTTATGACCAAGCAAATCGTTGCTGCAGAGAGGTTATTAGACCATGGAGACATGAAGATTTAAACACATATATTAAATTATGTAGAGATATTAATGAACAAGGGCAAGTCTTGGCAGCTGCAGTACAACAGGCTTTAGATGCCAGGCCAAAAACATGCTATGATTGTGAACAAACAGGACATTTTAAAAGGAATTGCCCCATAGGAGGAGGGTTTAACAAAAGTAGGTATCAAAGGAATAGAATACCGGGTATTTGCCCACGATGCCGTAGAGGGAGACATTGGGCTAATGAATGCCGTTCTCAAACCACCATAGAGGGTACTCCCTTATCAAAAAACGGACAAAGACCAGGTATTTATCCAAGATATCGTGGAGAAAGGCATCAGGCTCCATTGCCAAAAAACGGACAGGGGGGCCCAATGCTCCGGGGCCCACAACCACAAATATACGGGGCAGTGGAGGATCCCAGCAACACCATCAGGGTAGTGCCCAGGACACATTGTCCATTAAATCCCTCATCAGACAAACCCGAGGGAGCGCAGGGTTGGACATCTGCGCCTCTGCCAGAGCAGTATTAACTCCAGAGATGGGAGTTCAAATCATTCCCACAGGAGTAAAAGGACCTCTTCCCCAAGGAACAGTAGGCTTATTACTGGGACGTAGTTCATCTACATTAAAAGGACTTATGATAAGTCCTGGGGTAATTGATCCCGATTATGTAGGTGAAATAAAAATTATAGCTAGTTCTCCAAGAGGTATATCAGTAATTTCACCTGGAGACAGAATAGCACAGTTGTTAATAATACCCAGCCTACATAATAAATTTCCTAGTCATAGTGTAGAAAGAGGTTCCAGGGGATTAGGCTCCACAGGTGTAGATTGGGCTATGTTGTCTTTAAATTTAGATTCTCGCCCAATGCTAAAACTAAATATTCAAGGTCATGAGTTTAATGGGCTACTGGACACAGGAGCTGACCTTAGCATCATATCTCGTCAAGAATGGCCAAAACATTGGCCATTACAACAAGCCACTCAAATGCTTCGAGGCCTAGGAGTGGCGACTAATCCCCATAGAAGTTCTATGATATTAGATTGGAAGGATCCTGAAGGATGTGAAGGAACTATACAGCCATATGTATTGGATCATCTTCCTATAAATTTATGGGGACGAGATGTCCTAGATCAATTAGGTTTGACGTTAACAAATAACATCAATCCTAATGCGCCCACTACTAGGGCTAGACAAGGCTTTAGGAAAGAAAAAAGATTAGGAAAACAAGGGCAAGGTATAGCAACACCAGTACAAATAGATCAAGGAACAGACAGACATGGGTTGGATTTTCAGAAAGGGCCACTGAGACAATCAAAATTACTTGGAAATCAGAAAGACCAGTGTGGGTTCCTCAGTGGCCCCTGACTAAAGAAAAGACACAAGTAGCCCATGATCTGGTCAAACAACAATTAGCGGAAGGACATATACAACCTTCCATATCTCCCCATAATACTCCCATTTTTGTCATCAAAAAGAAATCTGGTAAATGGAGATTATTGCAAGATTTAAGAGCCATTAATAATGAGATGGTTATTATGGGACCTGCTCAATCAGGGATTCCTCAATTGTCTGCTTTGCCAAAAACCTGGCATGTTTTAGCTATAGATATTAAAGATTGTTTTTTTTCAATTCCAATTCATCCCGAGGATAGTCCACGTTTTGCATTTACTATCCCTGCATTAAATCATGAAGGTCCTGATCAGAGATATGAATGGAAAGTACTCCCTCAAGGGATGGCTAACAGTCCAACTATGTGCCAAATATATGTTAACAAAGCAATCCAGCCACTTAGAAATCAAAATCCTGAACTACAAATATTTCACTATATGGATGATGTATTATTGGCACATAAAGATAAAAACATATTGCTGGAATGTTATGCCACACTTACAAACTTATTAAAAAATTATAATCTAGAGATAGCAATAGATAAAGTACAATTAAATTTTCCAATTAATTATTTAGGAGTTCTATTATCCTCAACCATGGTCCGTCCACCAAAAATTCAAATACGAGTAGATCAACTCAAATCACTTAACGACTTTCAAAAGTTATTGGGAGACATAAATTGGATAAGGCCTTATCTAGGTATACCAACAGGAGAGTTGGGACCTTTATTTGATATTCTAAAAGGTCCATCAGATCCAAATTCACCCCGCATGTTAACTCCTAAAGCAAGAAAGGCATTAAAAATTATTGAAACATATATGGAAAATATGCATTTGGATAGAATTGATATAAGTTTGCCTTTATTATTTATTGTACTACCAACAAAAAATATTCCTACAGGAGTATTTTGGCAAGAAGGTCCATTATTGTGGATACATTTATCTTATTCTCCTAACACTATTCTTACTAGGTATCCTGAGGCTGTAGGACAATTAATACTCAAAGGAATAAAAGCAGCAAAGGGAGTGTTTGGAATTTCTCCCAATAAAATTATTACTCCATATACTATGGATCAAATTAATGAGTTAGCTAATGAGTTAAATACTTGGGCAATAATCATGTGTAAATCTAATGTTTCATTTGATAATCACTTACCATCTAATCCTTTGTTGTCTTTTTGGTCTAAGCATCCTGTAGTTTTTCCTAAAATGACAAGAAAAACACCTATCATGAATGCTCCAAATATATTCACTGATGGGTCTAATAATGGTACAGCAGCAGTAGTTACCCCTGATCAAACTTTTACATTTTTAGTACCCAAACAATCAGCTCAAAAGGTAGAGCTTAATGCAGTTTTACAAGCTTTTTTGATGTTTAAAGATTCTGTATTTAATTTATTTTCTGATAGTCAGTATGTAGTTAATGCTATAGTATCTCTTGAAGATGCTGGTAGGATTTCCCCTTCTTCTACTGTTTTCTCTTTGTTTTCCACTATACAAAGTCTAATCTGGGACAGAAAAGATCCATTCTTTATAGGACATATTAGGGCACATACAGGATTGCCTGGAGCCCTTAGTTTAGGCAATGATTTAGCAGATAAAACTACACATGACATACATATTTTCTCTACATTTGAAGAAGCTACAAATTTTCATAAAAGGTTTCATGTTAATGCTAATACTTTACAAAAGCGTTTTAAAATAACTAAGGAACAAGCCAGACATATAATAAAACAATGTCAAAATTGTGTGACCTTTTTACCACAAGTTAATCTTGGAGTCAATCCTAGAGGACTGATACCTAACCATATTTGGCAGATGGACGTCACACACTTGCCAGAATTTGGAAAATTAAAATATTTACACGTTACAGTTGATACTTCTTCCGGATTTTTGATGGGCTCCCTTCATGCCGGAGAAAAAACTAAAGATGTTATAGCTCATTGCTTACAAAATTTTGCCACTGTGGGCGTTCCTAAACAGTTAAAAACCGATAATGGTCCTGGCTATACCTCTACCTCTTTTAAACAATTTTGCTCATCATTTGGTATTACTCATATAACAGGAATCCCATACAATCCACAGGGACAAGGCATAGTTGAAAGAGCTCATCAAACTATTAAAACATACTTATTAAAGCAAAAAGAGGGAATTGGAAAGGGGTATATATCCCCCAAAGATAAACTTAAAATAACGCTTTTTACTCTAAACTTTTTAAATTTGGATTCATCAGGACTTAGTGCTGCGGAAAGACATATGTATCCAAAAAATGTACATAAGCCTAAAGTACTTTGGAAAGATATTCTAACAGGACAATGGAAAGGTCCTGACCCAGTGATTGTCTGGAGTCGGGGGTCTGTTTGTGTTTTTCCACAGGGAGAACAGCAGCCCATTTGGATTCCAGAGAGATTAACTAAAACAGTCTCTACAGATCGAAAAGAAGATGATTTGACTCAAATCCATAACAGCTGATATCCAGAACTCCAGCTTGGCCATTCTTACATCTGCGACAGTGATTAACCAGGATGCTTTTTTCAATAGCTTTTTTATTATTGCATTTTTCCACATCATAAGGTTCTATTTTTATTTTTTGAGCTCATACAAACCTAGGTTAATGTTTTTCTGATCAGTTTTATTTTTTGACTGTGGAGTTTTTAAACATTGCAATGGAGATTTCACCTAGGTAAAGTTACAAGGCCTTTACTATTTTCTTATGTGTTGTACGTTTGTGTACACTCTTGTGTTTTGTGTTGTATGTCTGTATGTGCGTATGTCCATATTTCTTATATGAGGAGCGCTCATGAAAAAATGGATCCGAATTATTATTATTTTTATTCACGTGATTTAAATGGTTTAATTTAAATTAGGTAAACAGCTGTTAAAGATTGTTTTTAAAGGAGGTTAACAGATCTGTTTGTTTACTAATTTAAATTAAGTAAACAGCTGTTAAGGATTGTTTTTAAAGTAGGTTAACAGATCTGTTTGTTTACTTTCACCTTTCCTTTTCATTATATTTAATAATTCTTTTCAGGATAATGTCTCTTTAGCATCATTGCCAGAATTCCTATCTCCATCCCAGTGCCGGTGAAGAACTCAACAAGTAATGCTCAATCAAAGAGTCAACTTACTTTGGGAGGAAACGGATTTTGGGAGGAAATGGACATATTGATAGATTCCTCCGCTTTGAACTGCTTGCAGAACTTGCCTGGACTATGTAACTATCGTTTGGTGCAGCGAATTGTGGTAATGCTGGCATATCTTTGCTGATGGTGTCACTAGTGATGCAATTTTTATTTCCTTGCCAGCGCACCCCATGTTAATTGTGGTAGTGCTGACATATCTTTGCTGATGGTGTCACCAGTGATGCAATTTTTTCCCAAGGAGCCGTCAATTGGCTTGGTGTCATGGCATTTCTGTATCCTCCTCCCTTCTGCTAGTGATGGTCTAAAATTTGGGGGCCAATGGCTTATGCTGGACCGGTAGTCAGTGACGGGTATGATCCAATTGCAGTGGTATCAACCTAAGACAGGAGGCTGACGCCTAAAGGTCAGTTTTCCGATGACGGGTAAGAACCATATGTTGAATTGGACAACCTACCAGGCACGGTCCATAAGCCACATTAACCTCACTCCCCCACTGGCACCAAGGCCAAATTTGGGGGCCAACAGAGGTGAGGCAAAGAACCTCACCCCCCCACTGGTGCATAGACCTATCCACAAGTATGGCTGTATGCTGGACCGGTAGTCAGTGACGGGTATGATTCAATTGCAGTGGTATCAACCTAAGACAGGAGGCTGACGCCTAAAGGTCAGTTTTCCGATGACGGGTAAGAACCATATGTTGAATTGGACAACCTACCAGGCACGGTCCTTAAGCCACATTGCTTGTTGTTTAATTAATCAGAAGGGGGGAGATGCTGGGAGCCATTAGCCAAGTAGGTATGACAATTTCCTTGCCAGTGTACCCCATGTTGCTGACATGTTGCAGCGACATTGAATGTAGGTGACCTTGCTCAAGGACCAAGGCAGATTAGGGTGTTCCCGGTTTTAAGATAATCGTGTTTAGGGCGTTCCCAGTTTAGGTTCCAGGTTTAAGGTTTAAGATTATTCCTGCTGGGAATAGGGCGTATCCTGCTGCCTGAGTTCCCCTTGAGTTCTCACGGGATTCAGACAGTATATTTTGGAGATAGAAGCCCAGTGGAGGTGGATTTGGGCAGAGAACGTGGATTTGGGCAGAGAACGTGGATTTCCCCAGAACGTGTTTGTAGACGGCTGGTGTGAGTTCGGGAATAAAGAGTTGCTGTTTGAATCTACAAGCTGTGTGGTGGCTCGTGATTGTGTGCCCAGCCAGACTGCGGCAGCATATATCATGGTAAACTTTGTCAGATGTCTCTCTACGTGCTCCGCTTTACGTTATGCCAAATGGAACTTTTTTTTTTTTTTTTTTAAAGAAAGTTACCAAGAAGAAAACCAAAAGTGAACCATAATATCACTGGTCAGATAAACTTGTCAACAATTAAAAATCTAAAAACATAATTAAAAATTCAAAAAACAGAGACGTTTTAAAAATTAAATACCATTTCTCTCAAAGGCTTCTTTGCTAATATTTTCTTACAATTCCTTTCAGTAAAAAGGAACAGGTATGATCCTGTATGTATGACTCTCTTTTATTTTTCACACAAATGCAGTCATAGCCCCTTCGGTGTTCTGCAGCTTATTCTTCTTCACTCAGACACACTAGAGAGAAACCCACCTTTCTTTTCCTAATTGCTATGTGTTCAAATTTTTTGCCCATTAAAAAAAGAAAAATGTGCCCTGGGGTCTTTTTCTTATTAAACTCTTTATAAATCAATCAGTTTTTCTTCAACTTTGTGTGTTGTAAATCTATTTACCTTGTTTTTCACTTCCATAACTTCAAGTGACAGCATTTCTTCTTTCTAGTATATTAGTCTGTTTTATGTTACTATAACAGAATACCTGATGCATGATACTTTATCAAGAAAAGAGATTTATTTAGCTTACAATTTTGGAGGCTAAAAGACCAGGACTGGGTGGATCGATCTGCTTAGCCTATAGCAAGGGCTTCCCTTAATGTACCACAATATGGCGTATAAGCAGGAAGGGCAATGACCATGCAGAAAGGGGCAAACACATGGGGTGGCCTTGCTTTATAACACCCTGTTCTTGTGGTTCTAATCTAGTCTCAAGAAAATTAGAACTCCTACAAGACAGCATCAATCCCTGCTGAGGTGGTGCCCCTTGTCCTAACCACGTTCATCCGGGCCCTACCTTTTAAAGTCCCACCACCTCAACACTGTCACACTGAGGCCAAACTTCCAGCTCACCTTTGGGGACTCCCTCAAACCACAGCAGGTAACCTCACAAGGACCACAGAGAAGGGAAAGGGGGCTGTATTAGCTTCCTACTGCTGCCGTATCAATCACCACAAACCTCAGAGCTTTAAACAGCTCAGATTGATTGTCTTACAACTCAGGAGGTCTGAAATCTCAAATGGGTCAGGGCTGAAAGCCTTCTCCGGGCTCTGGAGAACCCTTTCTCAGCCTCTAATGCCAACCATCTTCAATATGTCTCTGACCTCAATGTCCGTTCTTACGCGTTGTCTGAGGCTCCTGACCTCCTCTTGCGAGGACCTGTGATGACACTGGCCCACTCAGGTAACCCAGGACCATCTCCCCATCCCATCATCCTTAATTTAATCACAGCACCAAAGACCCTTCTGTAAAGTAACACAGTCACCGATTCCAAGGATTAGGACAGGGACATCTTTGGGAAGCCATGATTCAGGGAAGAAGAGGAGGAGGGCCAGGGGAGGGCAATAATTTGCTCCCAAGTGGAGCTGCCCCCTCACCTCTGTAGTTCTGGAACTTTCTATACTCAGTGTGACCTAATCTTCCTAAACCTGACATCCTTGCTCTGCCAGGGCTATCTCATCACCAGATTCATTTCTTATTCACCTCCCCCCACCCCCACAGCTTGGGGCAATTTATGGGAATCCAGGACCTGTGCCAAGAGATTCCCACTCCCAGCTGGGTCTCACCGGCTGGCTAGGATAGAGCTCCTGCAAGCCAGTGGCCAAGCTTGGTTGTGGTTGTGGTTGTTACATCACACAACATGCCTGGCACAGCATTTTATAAGTGAGGAGAGAGAAAAGGGAGGAGGCAAAGAGGAGGGAGGCGCTGCTCCCCCAGCCCCAGCCCTGGCACAGGCCTGTAGGAGATCCCCCTTCCCCCTCAGGCCCCAGCCCTGCCCCTCCCCCAGCTCAGGTGACCTCCTTCCCCTAGGTGATGAGACACTGCCCACAGGCAGGTGTTCAAGCAAAGTCTGTGGGACAATCATGCCCTGGTTGCCACTGAGCCACCAGTGCCCTATTTTCTATTTAGTAGAACCTGGAACCAGGAGAGGGGTAAAGTCCAGCCTCTTGGAATTCTGCTGGGAGGGGAAAGTGATGGAGGTGAGGGCAGCTCATATAGAGTGGTGAGGGGCTCAGCTACTGGGTCTTATTCAGAAGGCAGGGGGATGGCCTGGATGACTCTCAAGATCCCTACCATCTCTGTTCATTACCACGCTGTCCCCAACCTTGTAAATCTCCAGTTTCTTTGAATCCTTCAGCCTTAAAGCCTCCCAGAGTAGTTGGCCATGGATTTTGATTATAAAAACAGCACATACTTCTTATTACTAAAAAAACAAACAAACAAAAAAAAAAACCATTCAGAAAAGCATAAATCAGCAGGAAAATATGATACCCAGCGGTGTGGCAGCGCACACCTGTAATTCCAGTGGCTCAGGAAGCTGAGGTAGGAGGATTATAGTCAAGGCCAGCCTCAGCAATTTAGCAAGGCCCTAAGCAACTTAGTGAGACCTTGTCTCTAAATAAAAAATAAAAAGGACTCTGGATGTGGCTCAATGATTAAGTACCCCTGGGTTTAATCCCTGGTACCAAAATACATATATGTATTTAAAGCCCACGATCCAGATGCCTAGAGAGAACCATGGTTAATATATTAGCCTATTTCCTTCTAGTCATTTTATTTATCTATTTGTTTATTTATCTTGCAGTACTGGGGCTAGAACCCAGGGCCTTGCTAGGCAAGTACTTATTACTGAGATACAGCCCTAGCCCTTTTTATTTATTTTTAATTTTAAGATAAGCTCTTGCTAAGCTGCCCAGATGGCTTCTAGCTTGCCATCTACCTGTCTTGGCCTTCTGAACAGCTAGGGTTTTAGCTGTTTGCCATCTGGTCGGCTCTTCTAGTCTTTTTTCTATGCATGTATTTGTAAATTCTGGGACAGGGTTCTTTCTGGGCTCTCCCACTACCTCCAGGTGCTTTGTCCCCTGGGGCATGACTGCTTCCCACCCTCCGAGAGTGGCTCTTTGTGAGGGGGGCTGCTTCGGTACTGCCTCTCCCTGCAACCAGGGACAGCCTGCAGTTACCTGGACCTGAACGAAGGTGTCAGACCTTCTCCAGGTGTTTTAGAATTGGAGTCCCATCTGGTGGGCGGCAGGCAGAGGAGGTGGCTCTTGAGTGTCGTGGATCTTCACAGGTCTCCTGTATTGGTCTCTTTGCCTTCTCTTCCCTCTTCCTGTGCCACCTCTGGATTTTTACCTTTTTCTTCCCCAGATGTCCAGTCTGCCCCCTTCTGGGAACCACCTCTGTTCCTGAAACTATGGAGAGACTCTTGAATCCCCCGTGGGTCTCCCACATCTCCTAGTCTACGGGTTTCAATGGTCTCATCTTTCCTCCATCACTGCCAGTTGCTACAGAAGAGGGGCAAGGGGAAGAGGGGGTTCTTGGGAGCAGGGCTGGAAAGTCTTCCCCTTAAACTCTAAAGAGTGCATCTAAAATAAGATATAGCTCACTATCCAAAGACTAATGTCTCCCAGGAAAAAAAACAAAACTATGTGACCCACATAAGACATTAATATTCCTCCTATTAACTATACGCATAATTCTATTTCCTATGAGCAAATACTCTGACCTTATTAGCCCAAGAGAACATTTACTTCCTCTCTCTGTCCAAGGCTGGATGACAAGACATCCTTCATTAACTTGACAAAAAAGCATATTGCACTCAAGTTGCCAAACCTTTTAATCGAAATAGGAGTGGGTGAGGGATAGCAGAGAGGGCAGGGTGAGAAGTCTCATTTCACTCAATCACACTTATTTTTAACATGCTTGAAATTTCACAATTTTGTATCCTGTTTTTTTTCCATAATATCATCAGCATTTCCTGAAGTTTTTGAAGACTCCACACCCTGTCTTATATAAGCACTGTTTTAAATGAATGTAAAACATTCCATTGGAAAGCACAGCCATGGTTCTAGAGTCATTTTTAGGAAGAGACAGTCCTAAAGACCGGAAGATCCAATATATTTCTGCAAAGCAAAAACCTTAAGAGACCCAAGAGCCAGCTTAGTAAGGGCTGGGGACTTTCCAAATAAATCGCTAATAGGAAACCACTTACGTCAGATGATTGGAAATATCACTGTAGATTGTCAAAGCTGTGTGCAGAAGGCATTGAGGCCCCCTCCCCCCGTGCCTGCAAGGTAGGTGGAACTGTGACCACAGACAGAACAGGCCCAGCGGCCTGCGGAGGGGCAGAGCCGCCCCCACACCTGCAAGGTAGGTGGACCTGCGACCACTAAGAGAACAGGCCAGACCTGCAACCAACAGACAGAACAGGCCCAGCGGCCTGCAGAAGGGAAGAGCCGACACCCCCCCCCCCCGAGCCTGCAAGGTAGGCGGACCTGCTACCGACCGGGAAAACAGGCCCAGCGGCCTGCCGGCATGGTAGGCACATTGCCCCAATTGGAGGAGGGGCAGAGCCGCCACCCGCGCCTGCGAGGGAGACTTTGAAACTATACAAGAGCAATATAAATATATAGGGGGAAAATTCAATAGCACAACAGTTTCACCAAGCAGAAAGAAACGGGAACAGTATGAAGAGACAAGGAAAGAAAGGACCACAAGCAATGCAGGTCAACTCAACGTTAGAAGAGGTAATATCTGCAGCAGATGGAATGTCAGATAAAGAATTCAGGATATACATGCTTCAGATGATCTGGAGTCTCAAGGAAGACATCAGACAGCAAAATCAGACAATGAAAGATCACTTCAACAATGAATTACATAAACAAATCCAAGAAGCAAAAGATCAACTATACAGGGAGATAGAGGTTATAAAAAACAAACAAACAGAAATCCTAGAAATGCAGGAAGCAATAAACCAACTTAAAAACTCAATTGAGAATACTACCAGCAGAGTAGAACACTTAGAAGATAGAACATCAGACAATGAAGACAAAGTATTTCAACGTGAAAAGAACATAGACAGCTCAGCAAGACTGTTAAGAAACCATGAGCAGAACATCCAAGAAATATGGGATAACATAAAGAGACCAAACTTAAGAGTCATTGGGATACAGGAAGGGATAGAGGTTCAAACCAAAGGAATGAGCAATCTATTCAATGAAATAATATGAGAAAACTTCCCAGACTTGAAGAATGAGACAGAATCCCACATCCTAGAAGCCTACAGGACGCCGAATGTGCAAAATCATAAGAGATCCACACCTAGACACATTATAATGAAGATGCCCAACATACAGAATAAGGAGAGAATTTTAAAAGCTACAAGAGAAAGGAAGCAGATTACATTTAGGGGTAAGCCAATCAGGATAACAGCTGATCTTTCAACACAGACTCTGAAAGCTAGAAGATCCTGGAATAACATATTTCAAACACTGAAAGAAAATGGGTTCCAACCAAGAATTGTGTATCCAGCGAAATTAAGCTTCAGGATGGAAGATGAAATTAAAACCTTCCAAGATAAACAAAAGTTTAAAGAATTTGCAGCTAGAAAACCATCCCTTCAAAACATCCTCGGCAAAACATTACAGGAAGAGGAAATGGAAAATAACAATGAAAACCAACAGTGGGAGGTAGGACAGTAAAGGGGGGGGGGAATAATAAAAGAGGAAAACAAACCATGTTTAGTAACAGAAATAAACAAATATGGCTGGAAGAACAACCCATATCTCAATAATAACCCTAAATGTTAATGGCTTAAACTCACCAATTAAGAGACACAGGCTAGTAGAATGGATCACAAAACAAGACCCAACAATATGCTGCCTACAGGAGACGCATTTGATAGGAAAAGACATACATAGGCTGAAGGTGAAAGGTTGGGAAAAATCATATCACTCATATGGACTTTGGAAACAAGCAGGAGTGTCCATACTCATATCAAATAAAATAGATTTCAAGCCAAAGTTAATCAAAAGGGATAAAGAGGGACACTACATACTGCTCAAGGGAACCAAACACCAACAAGACATAACAATCATAAATATATATGCCCCAAACAATGGTGCAGCTATGTTCATCAAACAAACTCTTCTCAAGTTCAAGAGTCTAATAGACCACCATACAATAATCATGGGAGACTTCAACACACCTCTCTCGCCACTGGACAAATCTTCCAAACAAAAGTTGAATAAGGAAACTATAGAACTCAATAACACAATGAATAACCTAGACTTAATTGACATATATAGAATATACCACCCAACATCAAGCAGTTACACTTTTTTCTCAGCAGCACATGGATCCTTCTCAAAAATAGATCATATATTATGTCACAGGGCAACTCTTAGACAATATAAAGGAGTAGAGATAATACCATGCATCTTATCTGATCATAATGGAATGAAACTGAAAATCAATGATAAAAGAAGGAAGGAAAAATCATGCATCACTTGGAGAATGAACAATAGGTTACTGAATGATCAATAGGTTATAGAAGACATCAAGGAGGAAATTAAAAAATTCTTAGAGATAAATGAAAACAGAGACACAACATATCGGAATCTATGGGACACATTGAAAGCAGTTCTAAGAGGAAAATTCATTGCTTGGAGTTCATTCCTTAAAAAAGAAAAAACCAACAAATAAATGATCTCATACTTCATCTCAAAATCCTAGAAAAAGAAGAGCAAAACAACAGCAAAAGAAGTAGAAGGCAAGAAATAATTAAAATCAGAGCTGAAATTAATGAAATCGAAACAAAAGAAACAATTGAAAAAATTGACAAAACTAAAAGTTGGTTCTTTGAAAAAATAAATAAAATCAACAGACCCTTAGCCATGCTAGCGAAGAGAAGAAGAGAGAGAACTCAAATTACTAGCATACAGGATGAAAAAGGCAATATCACAACAGACACTTCAGAAATACAGAAGATAATTAGAAATTATTTTGAATCCTTATACTCCAATAAATTAGAAGATAGTGAAGGCATTGATAAATTTCTTAAGTCATATGATCTGCCCAGATTGAGTCAGGAGGATATAGACAACCTAAACAGACCAATATCAATTGAGGAAATAGAAGAAACCATCAAAAGACTACCAACTAAGAAAAGCCCAGGACCAGATGGGTATACAGCAGAATTTTACAAAACCTTTAAAGAGGAACTAATACCAATACTTTTCAAGCTACTTCAGGAAATAGAAAAAGAGGGAGAACTTCCAAATTCATTCTACGAGGCCAACATCACCCTGATTCCTAAACCAGACAAAGACACTTCAAAGAAAGAAAACTACAGACCAATATCTCTAATGAACCTAGATGCAAAAATTCTCAATAAAATTCTGGCAAATCGGATACAAAAACATATCAAAAAAATTGTGCACCATGATCAAGTAGGAGTCATCCCTGGGATGCAAGGCTGGTTCAATATACGGAAATCAATAAATGTTATTCACCACATCAATAGACTTAAAAATAAGAACCATATGATCATCTCGATAGATGCGGAAAAAGCATTCGACAAAGTACAGCATCCCTTTATGTTCAAAACTCTAGAAAAACTAGGGATAACAGGAACATACCTCAATATTGTAAAAGCAATCTATGCTAAGCCTCAGGCTAGCATCATTCTGAATGGAGAAAAACTGAAGGCATTCCCTCTAAAATCTGGAACAAGACAGGGATGCCCTCTTTCATCACTTCTGTTCAACATCGTTCTCGAAACACTGGCCAGAGCAATTAGACGAAAGAAATTAAAGGCATAAAAATAGGAAAAGAAGAACTTAAATTATCACTATTTGCTGATGACATGATTCTATACCTAGCAGACCCAAAACGGTCTACAAAGAAACTATTAGAGCTAATAAATGAATTCAGCAAAGTGGCAGGCTATAAAATCAACACGCATAAATCAAAGGCATTCCTGTATATCAGCAACAAATCCTCTGAAATGGAAATGAGGACAACCACTCCATTCACAATATCCTCAAAAAAAGTAAAATACTTGGGAATCAACCTAACAAAAGAGGTGAAAGACTTATACAATGAAAACTACAGAACCCTAAAGAGAGAAATAGAAGAAGATCTTAGAAGATGGAAAAATATACCCTGTTCATGGATAGGCAGAACTAACATCATCAAAATGGCGATATTACCAAAAGTTCTCTATAGGTTTAATGCAATCCCAATCAAAATCCCAACGGCATTTCTTGTAGAAATAGAAAAAGCAATCATGAAATTCATATGGAAAAATAAAAGACCCAGAATAGCAAAAACAATGCTAAGCAGGAAGTGTGAATCAGGAGGTATAGCGATACCAGACTTCAAACTATACTACAGAGCAATAGTAACAAAAACTGCATGGTACTGGTACCAAAACAGGCGGGTGGACCAATGGTACAGAATAGAGGACACAGAAACCAATCCACAAAACTACAACTATCTTATATTTGATAAAGGGGCTAAAAGCATGCAATGGAGGAAGGATAGCATCTTCAACAAATGGTGCTGGGAAAACTGGAAATCCATATGCAACAAAATGAAACTGAATCCCTTTCTCTCGCCATGCACAAATGTTAATTCAAAATGGATCAAGGAGCTTGATATCAAATCAGAGACACGCCGTCTGATAGAAGAAAAAGTTGGCTACGATCTACATACTGTGGGGTCGGGCTCCAAATTCCTCAATAGGACACCCATAGCACAAAAGTTAATAACTAGAATCAACAAATGGGACTTACTCAAACTAAAAAGTTTTTTTCTCAGCAAAAGCAACAATAAGAGAGGTAAATAGGGAGCCTACATCCTGGGAACAAATCTTTACTCCTCACACTTCAGATAGAGCCCTAATATCTAGAGTATAAAAAGAACTCAAAAAATTAGACAATAAGATAACAAATAACCCAATCAACAAATGGGCCAAGGACCTGAACAGACACTTCTCAGAGGAGGACCTACAATCAATCAACAAGTACATGAAAAAATGCTCACCATCTCTAGCAGTCAGAGAAATGCAAATCAAAACCACCCTAAGATACCATCTCACTCCAGTAAGATTGGCAGCCATTATGAAGTCAAACAACAACAAGTGCTGGTGAGGATGTGGGGAAAAGGGTACACTTGTACATTGCTGGTGGGACTGCAAATTGGTGCAGCCAATTTGGAAAGCAGTATGGAGATTTCTTGGAAAGCTGGGAATGGAACCACCATTGGACCCAGCTATTCCCCTTCTCGGTCTATTCCCTAAAGACCTAAAAAGAGCATGCTACAGGGACACTGCTACATGGATGTTCATAGCAGCACAATTCACAATAGCAAGACTGTGGAACCAACCTAGATGCCCTTCAATAGACGAATGGATAAAAAAAATGTGGCATTTATACACAATGGAGTATTACTCTGCATTAAAAAATGACAAAATCATAGAATTTGCAGGGAAATGGATGGCATTAGAGCAGATTATGCTAAGTGAAGCTAGCCAATCCCTAAAAAACAAATGCCAAATGTCTTCTTTGATATAAGGAGAGTAACTAAGAACAGAGTAGGGACGAAGAGCATGAGAAGAAGATTAACATTAAACTGGGATGAGAGGTGGGAGGGAAAGGGAGAGAGAAGGGAAATTGCATGGAAATGGAAGGAGACCCTCAGGGTTATACAAAATTTCATACAAGAGGAAGTGAGGGGAAAGGGGAAAATAACACAAGGGGGAGAAATGAATGACAGTAGAGGGGGTAGAGAGAGAAGAGGGGAGGGGAGGGGAGGGGGGATAGTAGAGGATAGGAAAGGCAGCAGAATACAACAGACACTAGTATGGCAATATGTAAATCAATGGATGTGTAACTGACGTGATTCTGCAATTTGTATACGGGGTAAAAATGGGAGTTCATAACCCACTTGAATCAAAGTGTGAAATATGATATATCAAGAACTATGTAATGTTTTGAACAACCAAGAATAAAAAAATTAAAAAAAAAAGAAGGCATTGAGGCCAGCCCTGCCTGTAACCACATAGAGTCAAATGACATCGTAGAAGGAGTTAAGGTAAAGTCTAAAGCCAGATACAAAAGATACAGCATCTATCTGGCTGGGGGATATAGCTCAGTGGCATAGTATTTGCTTAGTGTGAGGCCCTGGGTGTGATCTCCAGTACCAGCAGAGGGAAAGGCTACAGTATCTGGGTTATTGTGCCTGCAGCTGTCAGACTACTCAATGGAGTGGAACCGGAGACATTTTATCTGGGACACTCACAGGCAGCTGTTTTACTAGACATAAGCAGACAGGATTGAAGTAGCAGATTTCTAATGTTGAACTCTTGACAGTCAGTGAGATTGTGTAGTTGTATAGCCCTGACTACACATTAAAAAAAGGAAAAAAAAAGCAAATGGCAAAGATTTATTGCAACTGATTAAAGAATAAGATTTTACTTTTTCTGTTTTTCTTCACTCAGGATAGCCTCAGAGAGAAAAAGCCCTCTACTCAACTTCTGTAGCTTAGGGACCCCCCAAAAACCTTTCTGGAGGCAGGAGGTGGACTGTCTTAGGTTCCCCAGCCCCTGCCCCTGGAAGTTAGGAATCTATGTTCCTTGGTCAGGACTTTGCAGGAAACACTGGCATATTGACAATTCTACAGAGCATTTTATATCACCAGTTTCTTTGGTTTTGTTTCATTTTGTTTTGTTGAACAAATCTTATCTTCAGGTTTCATCAAGGGGAGTTGGTTAATAGGACAGAAATTTTGAAAGGACAAGGAACTCAATTTCTGCCTGTCACAGATCTTCTTAAAAGTTGTCAGTTATCTGCAGGGGACCTTCAAAGGAGGGGTAAGCAGCTTATTGCCTCACTAGGACTCCCTATGACTCTCCTAGAGGGTGCAGCCAAACAGATGTGACTTGGAAATTGGCAGAAAGAAAGAATGAAACAACTCCCTTGTGACAGCACAAGCAGCAGCCACAGCCAGCCTGGAAAGATATGTCTTCCTCGTGATGGATCCCCACCCCAGCATACCTCTGATCAGCCCTAGACCCAAGGTACATAGGTACCACCTCTACCTTTGTCCTGTCCCTCCCCAGCACCAACTTTTCAGTGCAAGAGCAACCTCTTAACCGGTTTACCAGCCCCTGGTCTTTCTGCCTCCTCATTTCCACACCATGGCCAACCCAATCTGTCTAATCTGGGAACTGATATGGAGATGGTATAAAGATAGCAACATCTCCTTCCTTTTCTGGAAATAATCCAAAAGTAAAAAGCAGTTGAGAAATAAAATCACAAGTTCCATTTTTAGTGAAAATATCAGATACCCAAAGCACAAAAGGGGTGAAAGAGTCGCCCAAATCAACAGAGCCTCAGCAGAGATATCCCAGGAGGAAGTGGAGCATGGACGCCTGTGGTCAAGTGTCTGGTGGCTGCAATACACTCACCCGGAAAGGGAGGGGCATGCATGGACGTGGAACGCAGACCTCCTCATTTGGAGGGGGTCAGTTACTGATGGCATGAGCTCTGCTGGATTGGGACTAAAGAGGGCATCACCCAGACAAGCTGTTTTTGCAGGAAGTGGTCGTCTCCGTGACAACGGGAGGAGAGCTGAGCTGTGGCATTGGGCAAAGCCTTACCACTGGCAGGAGAGAATTCAGAGATAAGTGAACTTTCATCAACCCTGGGTCAAAAGAAAACAAGAGTCATTCTAGAAGACAACGTTGGCCTCTCTCACACATGAGGTCCATGGGGAAAATAAAATTTTAAAAAATCCCTTGTGAGGGGCACCTTGGCGCACTGTAATCCCTGTGGCTGGGAAGGCTGAGGCAGGAGGACTGTGAGTTCATAGCCAGCCTCAGCAACTTAGCAAGACCCTGTCTCGATATATATATATATATATATATATATATAAAGGTTTGTGGATGTGGCTCAGTGGTTAAGCACCCCTGGGTTTAATCCCCAGTACCAAAAATAAAAAATAAAAATCCCTTGCTTCAGTGATGAGTAATTTATATGAGGATTTTGGCAAGGAAAATAAAGGGGGTGGGGTGGGGTGGCAAAATAAGAAAAAAAAACAAAACTGCAGGTAGAAAAAGATCCAGTAACACATATTTCCTGGAGAAGAAATTTCTAACCAGAAAATTAAGAGAATTTAGCAAAATAATCCCCACCCCTAAAGAAAACACACACTTTAGAGATCTGAGAAGAGGTAATAAAGCAACAGGAGGAAGTGAATCCTGAGCTGGCAGAGGTCAGGGAAGTGGTGGAAGAAAAAGAAAACCATCCCACTTGCATTTTGACAATGAAGCCTACCATCTCGGAAAGAGTAAAATGGAGAATAAACACTGTCAAAACCACAGAGAGAGCTAGCAAGAGCAATAAGGAAAGCAAGCACATTAAATGAAATGAAGGACAGATTAGAGAAAGTGACAGGTGTGTATGAAAGGCAAAAAGATTTGTTTGTGTGAGCATTAAGTGTCTCTGAAAGGGCACACAAGAAATTGGGAATGTTGGCTGTTCTAGGGAGGAAAATTGCTTTCAGGGTAGGGTGGAAGAGTGGGAGGAGGGCAGGGGTGGAAGGAAAATGTTTCACTTCCACTTTTTTTTTTTTTTCAATTGTGACCTGTATGAATATATTAGCTCATCAAAAAAAAAAAAAAAAAAAAAAAAATCAAATGAAGCACTCCCACTCCCCTCCATTGCACTTTGTTCAAAACACTTTCATTGCTCTCATTGCTCTTTGGATAGACAGTGCATATCTCAAAATGGCTCATCAGTAGGGTGATCATAGAATTTATTGCCCAACAGGACACCTGAGGTTGAAAGAAGGAGCTACAGAAGGAAACCAGGACTAAGGTGACCTATGATAAGGCCCACTGTGATTTGGCCCTGGCTTCCCTCACCAGCCTCACCCCACCTTCCAGCCCTCAGCTCCCACCTAGCCATCCTGACTCCAGGCAGCTGCCCTGATCCTTCCAGACTCTCCCCGCAAGCTGCTTCTTCAGGACAGCACTCTTCTGCCCCCAAGTCCCTCTGACACCTAAACTTTGGCTTATTCTTCATATCCTTTGGGTCCCAATTTCTCTCCCAATGTTTACATAGTTCATGAACTCTAAAATGCACCTCCCCCTGTATTTTTTTACAACTCTGATATTGGAATAGGTCTTACGCTCCATGGTGTGTCACCATTCAATCAGCAGCAGTTGTCTTAATGATTCATAAATGAATGGGACATCGTCCAACAGAAGGCAGATTCAATGACCTGTGTTATCACACTGTACCCTAAAGCCAGTTCCATGACTTTTCACCTACTGGGGTATCTCCAAGGGCAAGACTGTGTTATTTTTTTTTTTTTTTACAAAATTCCCAGTGGCACTTGCTGGAAACCAGTAGTTACACAATGAATGTTTTCTGAATGTGTACAAATAAAGCATATAGCTTTACTAACTTCACTGAAAACATTGCAGTTTTCTTTCAAAGTCCTAGAGCTTAACTAACTCTACAAGACTTAAATGAAGCATAAAATGTTAGGGGAAAAAATGTCATCTAGGGGTAGGGGAACTTCTCCTGGATATTTCTGAACATTGTTTTCTCCTAGGCAGGTCTAGTTTTCTAAGGGCCTTCAGATCTCCAAATGTCCAAACTTGATGACTGAAAGAAATCAAGTTCCATATAGAATGAATATTTAGGTTTCTAACACTAGGACTTTAGATCTATACAGGGAAATAAAATACAAGTATTTTGTATATGTATGTATATCTGCTTTAGGGGAGAGGCCTAGGTAAAAGTTATTTTAAGGAGTGCTCTAGTTGATTCCCATGATCTTGGATGCCTAGGCTATAGCAGAGGTTTGGAATTTTGGCTGCATGGTAGAACCACATAGAGAGTTTTGAAAACATTTATTACCGAGCCTCCTCCCCTATAAATTCTGATTGCATACATCCACATGCGTCCTAAGCATCTGTCTTCATTTAAAGTTCACTGGATAATGGTAGTGGGCAGTCAGGCTGAGAACCCAGGGCCCCACAACCTCTGGGATGGTTGGAGATTGCCTCTTATATCCAGGAATCAGGCATCAGGCTCCTATGTACAGCTGCCTACTCATGTTCAAGATGAAATGTCTTCAAATCCAGTAACTCACCTACTTATGGTGCCTTCTGCATCTGGTTTATGCATTCACCTTGGCTCCTGCTAGGATGGGCTTCCAGTGCAGAATCAAGTCTGAGAGGCAACCCCCACTGTAACATTCCAGCTAGATCTGGTCTCAAAACTGCTTATGTGCAGCTGTGACAACCTGGAGCAATACTTCCCATCACCTACCACAAGCCATTCTCCATTAGCAAATACTTTTAAAGTCCCCAGGGTATCATTTCCATTAGTGACTTCATTTTGAAATTCCATCAAGCCTACCAGGTGCTATATGCATGCCTCTGTATGCACACACCTTAAAGAAAGCAAGTGTTTTCCTCCTCCTCCAGCTCAAATTTTTCTAAAATCACTTCACTTGGTCTCTGAGGAACATTGAAGGAGATGAGAAGATTGGAGCTGTAGAACACCTGGCATGAACAGTGCCATCATTTTTTTCCTATGACCAGTCCCTGAAGTCCCTGGTACTCTGAGACATCGTACCTTAATGGGACACAATAGGAGCTTCTTCCCAAGGTCATGGGGTGCCGTGGAAAGTATCCAAGCTCCACACCCCAGTTGAAACTGTGTGACTTCTGTGAGCCTTTGTCTCTCTGTCAGTATTGGGGTGAGGACTGGAGGTGATCTAACTAAAGCAATAAGTAGGGCACGGTGCACGTAGTAGGTGGCTATGATTGCTATTACCTCCCCTCTGCCTTTTGGTATTTCTCTTCCAGAGAAATGCTTATACTGGATTTTTTTTTAATGTCATTGCTCAATGAGCTAGAAAAGGCAGCCCTGCTGATTAGAATGCTGGTTTGCAGGAAACAGAGTAGTGGTGTTGACATTTGCAGAAAGCTTTCTAGCTAAACTTTAAACACTGCAGATCTAATCCTGCTGGCATCGCCTGTTAGTGATATTTCTATGGCTTTAATGGACACACCAGTTCAATCAGACCCTCAGGGAAAGGGCAGGATAATTGGTTTCCTTTAGGGTTCCAGCAAAATCAGGTGGACACCAAATCCCTTTGAGCATGGAGGAAACAAATGTGTATTGAGCGTTACCTGTCTCCTGTACATAGGAGGTGCTCAATAAGTGCTGACAAACTGAATACTGTGAAAGAATGAATTTACTGCATAGGCCAGAGTGGACTGTATTGTTCTTCCATACTAATTGTTTGCTGTGGCTAATTGGCTAATTTCAAATATCAATGTCTTTGAGCACAGTGGTATGTCAGGTCCCATGCTAGTTCTGGGGACATAACTAAGCAAAACAGACAAGGTCTGTTCTCAGAAGCCTTCTGAGACCTCAGTGCAGAGAGGGGGACAGGGTGGAAACAGGGATATAGTGTGACAAGTCCCATGACAATGAAAGCCCTGGAGGCCTCACCAGCCTGGCGGGCCACTGGAATGGAGAAGTAGGAAGATGCGTCGGCAGTGGGAAGGCAGGTTGCTCTAGAAGTTAGCAGGAAGGAGGATGGGAGAGCTGCCAGCCCTCAAAGGAACTGGAAACAGGCTAGTAGAGCTGGTGCTGGGAAAGGTGGGGGGCAAGAGAGAGGGGGGAGACCCCCACCAGCTTTGCCAGCCTTGCCTGGTGGTAGACAGGCAGGCTAGTGCACCCCAAGGCACAAGCAAAAATGTTCTGCTATTGCTTTTAAAATACTTAGTGAGAAAATCAGCTCTTTAGTAAAGAGTATGGCTTTAATTTTAAACTACACCCACAGAGATAATGGGTCTATGTGTTCAGGGCTGGTGAAGTTCTCCATCAGTCTCCACCAGTAGCTCCTTAAAAGCAACCAGAGCTACTGAAGCAAGTAGGTGGCAAACAAATAAAACAAACAAAATATCCAGCATGGCTTTCGCTGTCTCTGTCTCATCTGGTTCAAGGGGAAGCTGGTTCGCTAATGCCGATGGCTGCGGAGATGGACCTGTGGTTCGACCTCTTTCCACTTTTCCACCAGTCTCCTGGGAGGACCGGGAAAGAGTTGGGTACTTGGTTCTGTCTGGGAGCTTGTGCCTGAGAGCCAGAGATCTAGGGTCTGTCATGTCTGGCCTGAGTCCAGGCTTCTCCCCTCACCCCACTCTCCTTCTCCAGGGAGGTTCAGGCAGGGTTGTGGCCCTGAAGCTGGATCTCAGGGTAGGGGTCCCTCTTCCCCACTGCTGGCAGCCACTTCCCCACTGCTAGGACCTTTTAGGGGTGCAAGCTAGCCTGATCCTCTCGGTGCCGTCCCCTCCAGTCTCATCTGTGCCCAGGGCTTGATTCTTCCCTAGGCTTTTTATGTAAAACCTGCCTGGCCCTACGGAGCCTGGAGATTCCTGGTGGGGTGCTGCTGTCCTGGCTGAGCGGGCATTGCCTGTGCCGTGACACCCACCCTACTCCAGGCTCACCATTATTTTCCCTTCACTTGCCTGGTGACCCCCAGCCCACCACCGCTCTGCACAGCACCCCAGCTCTTAGGTTGTAGACACTCCCCCACCCCTGCTGGCTCTCACACCCCCATGTCAAATCAGTCTTTTCCCATCCTCCTCAATAGACCACCCCTGGCACCTATGCCCCAAAGAGATGGCTCCTTCTCCTTCTCCTTAAAGTAAGGTGCCTGCAGTCACCATGACTTGGTAAGTTGTACAATCCTGTCTACCATCCTTCTTCCTTCCACCTCGTTGGCCTGCCTGCCCCTCTTTCTCTTTTTATGATTTTCCCTGGTTTATCACAGAGAATGCACAAATCCCTTTTCATTGTAAGACATTGAAACAATACATGAGATTGCAAAGCAAACTGAAAATCATATTGCCACTCCTCACTCACAATTCCACTTCCCTCCTCAGAGGCAAAACCACCTAGCAGTTTGGCATACATGTTCCTCACATTCGCACTCATATGAATATATACATCTGGGGATATACAATATGGGCGTACCACATATATGTATATATGCACAAGTACATATAACTTGTTTGTGTTTTTATTTAGTTGGGATGGTACCACAAGTGTCTCTATTTTCATGTACTAACATGTACTGCCTATAACACAACATACATGTTCTTTGCACTATAGCACATCCATAACTGTGGATTTATTGTGGTTTATAATGTCCTGTTATTGACATTTTTGGTGTTTCTAATTTTTTTTTTTTTTTTTTTTTTGCTATTACAAGGAAGTGGTGACTATTGTAGTTATATCTTGTTGCCCAACTCATTACCCTCAAACTTAGAGGTTTAACACTATAATAAATATTTATTATTGCTCGCGATTATTTTTTTCAGTAGTGGGGATTGAACCCGGGGCCTATGCATGCTAGGCAAGCACTCTGCCAGTGAGCCACATCCCCAGTCCTGGATCACAAATTTTGCCAGCCAGGAATTTGAGATCTGCTTGGCTGGGTGGGTTGTGGCTCAGCATTTTTATGAGGTTGCAGCTGATGCAGGTGGGTCTGCAGTCACTGAGTTTGCCTAGGGCAGAGGATCCACTTCCTCACAGGGCTGGCCAGTGGGTGTTGGGTGTTTGCTGTTGGTGGGAGGCCTCATCCCCCCACCCTCGGGTCTTTCCATAAAGCTGATGGAGTATCTCCACAACATGGTGGCTGGCTTCCCTCAGGGCCATTCAAGAGAGAGCAAAGTAGAAATGGTAGTGTCTCTCTGACCCAGCCACAGAACTCTACCTTGTCACCTCCAACTCCTCTAATCATTAGAAGCGAGTCACTAAGTCCAGTCCTTTTGAGGGAAGAAGGTCAAAGAATTTTTGAACATGTCCAGTATAATCCTTCTACAGAATCTTTGTGTGCTTGTGTGACTATTTCCTCAGGATAGTTTTCTAGAAGTGGAATTGCTGAGTTAGGTGACATAGACAAAAATTATGAAAATTAAAAGTGTCTATGTCAGAAATTATTCATTCCTCCTATCCCCTATCCATTCACTCTCTTTTTAAAATAATGAATCTCCTGAGTTTTAGCTGGGCAAGGTAAAAAATGTGTTTTCTAGCCTCTCTAGCTGCTAGGTGGGGGAATGAAACTAAGTTCTGGCCAATGGGAAGTACAATGGGTGCTCAGTACCCCTGGAGTCCTGCATCCATGAACTCAACCAAGAGCAGACAGAAAATATTCAGGGGGAAAACTGTATCTGTTCTGAGTAAAGTGTGGATTGTATTCCTTGACATTATTTCCTAAACAATACAGCATTACAACCATTTACTTAGCATTTATATTGTATTAGGTGTTATAGACAATCTAGAGAAGATTCAAAGGATATAGATTATATGCAAATATTATACCATTTTATATGAGGGAGTATATAACATCCCTGGTATCCTCTGATTTGGATCTTCAAGATCCAGAACAGTCCTCTGCAGGTGCTTGCCTAGCTAGTGTGAAGCAGCCCTGAAGCTTTTGCTATCCTTCCCCTTTCCCCATGGGGTAAGAAGTTGTGAACAGATGTGGTGGTGGGAGCCAGCTAATTCCAGGGGGTGCTAGAAACACCCTTGATGATAGTGTTGCAGCACTTACAAAAATACTTTTATTCCTGGATAACCTTGTGGGACAGAGCCATCCTTCTTCCCAGAACTTTCTACGGGCTTAGAATTTAGTGTTAAAAACAAACACCTCCCCAATCTATTTTGTTTAAGCCAGTGTTATTTACAGATGACTTTCCCTCTAGAAAGGCCTTACCAACAATGTATGAGTATCCATTTTCCCTCCTTGCCCACGCTGTATCTCACCAGTTTTTATAAATTTACTAATCTGCTGGGCTCCCTCTTCACTTATGATTTTTTTCGGGAGGGTGGGAGACCAAGATTGAATCCAGGGGCACTTAACCACTAAGCCACATCTCCAGTCTCCCCCAACAAACATGCACTTTTTTTCTTTCTTATTGTGAGACTGGGTCTTGCTAAGTTGCTGAGGCTGGCTTGGAACTTGTGACCCTCCTGCCCCAGCCTCCTGAGCCACTGGGATTACAGGCCTGTGCCACTGTACCTGGCCACTTATGACTTTATAATCTCCTTCATGTGCTGTTCTACCCAATGCTAGGGGCAGGCTGAAGGACAGTCTGATGAAATTTTTTAAAAAGAAACCAACCATAATCTGTGTTAGTAGAAAGCACAGCAGTCTATTTAGACTGTTGCTTTGGGGAAAGAGACTCCTCTAGCTAAGATGGTGCACAGCACCGCTGAAAGGCTCCACAGAGATGCGGGCTTGCGTGCAAAGGCCTCCCAGCCTGCCCAGGATGTGGAAGGACACAGTCACTCAGGTGAAGTGGTCTGGCTGCCCAGTGGGTGGTGCTGACTCAGGGACCTGGAGGAGGGAGTAGGATGGGGGGGGACAGTTAGCCTCTCAAAGTCAGGGGTTCACAGATTCCTTAAGCTGCTCTGGTGAGAAGCAGGGAGAAGGGATGGAAATATCCAGAAGGGATGGCAAATGGCTGAGAATGGGATTGCTCCATTGATCCCCTTCCTGCCACCTTCTGTGTTGACTTTTGCACAGAATGTCCTGTGTGAGCCCAGGCACTGTCTGTGGGGCTGGGATCCTGAAGAACTGTATGGTACATGACGATGCTGGCTTCGGTCCCCTCACCTCGAGAGTGACTCCAGGGGCAGGAGTGCAGGCCATTGTGAGGACAGAGGAAGTGAAGCCTGCCTGGTGCCTGGTGCCTGGGTCACCTGATCCTCTGTAAAGGCAGCTGTCTTATTCAAGAAAGCTGTAGACAGGAGACCATCTCCCAACCCCACTTCCTTCCTGGGCCCTCTGTCCCCTCATTGGTAACTCTCACAAACTTGTTTTAATGCCCACCCCATGTCCAGAAAGCATCCTGCTTTGGTAAAAGATCGTATAAACTCCTTCTTACTGAGGTGGGAGGGCAGTTGGATGCCCTCGTTTTCCTGGTGCACTGGTACCTGAGTGGGGCCGCGCTGTGTTGGATTAAACGAGAGGAACAAAAATCTAATTTTGAAATTCCAGGCATCAGCAAAGCCAAATGGAAAGCATGCAGGCCAGTTGGGGGTGCTTCACGGATGCTATTGAAGTCATAATTTTGAGGGAGCTGCCCGAGTCTCCTTCACTTCTCCCCCTTCCATTTGCTCTTCTCTCTTTGTTCCCCTTTCCCTCTCCTCTCCCCTCTCCTCTCTTTCCTCTGTCTTTTCCTTGCCCAAACAGCCATCTGAGTCCCTGATGATTCAATTTGATTACGTTACCATAGGCAGGTGTGTGTCTTGTTTAGTCACATTAAAAATAAATCACTTGGCCACACACAGTCGATACATCAATCTGTTACTTCCCTCTGCTTTCCAGGAACAGATTGCTCAAAACCCAAACGACTGTTGGGTGAAATGCGAGCAAGGAGAGGAGTGAGATGGAGGGAAAGCCCTTCCAAGCCCACCCTGCAGGCTTATGCACTCAAGGAGGGAGCCAGTCATGCACACAACCATGCCAGTAGCAGAGTCCTGGCTGCATGCTTTGGACCAAGGACGGTGAGCTGAGAGGAAGCTGGTTTGGAGGGGAGCCGGGACTTGGGTTCAGTTAACACTTACTACGTGCTGGGCCCTGTGCTTCCTTTTGCATCTTTCTTCTAAGGAGAACTTGGGATCCTAGCTGAGAAACTCTGGGCAATATCATCTTTCAGGACCTCAGTTTGTTTAGACTAAATAACATTAAATCAGTTCCTAATCATTCTTTGGGTATGAAAGAAAAGTCTTGGAGTTAGAAAAATCTAGCTTTACTACTTTAGGCCAATTACTTAACATTGCTGAGCCTCAGTTTCTTTATCCTTAAAATGGGGGTAGAAATCAAGATCAAATGAGATTATATATTTAAGAGACCTTTTTAAAATAGGCAGCCAAGATCTGGTCATGGAGGTGCACACCTTTAATCCCAGCCACTTGGGAGGCTAAGGAGGGAGAATCCAAATTCAAGGCCAGTCTGGGCAACTTAGACTGCAAAAAAATTTAAAAAATAAATTAATAATAATAATATCACTGTTAATAATATGGCAGTTAGATAGGATGGTGTTTAAGCCTCTTTCATAATATACAAACACCTCCATCCTCTTAGGTTTTTTAAAATTTTTTCAGGTGTGGTATCACTGTTCTAGGAGGGAGGGGTGTGTGTGTGTGTGTGTGTGTGTGTGTGTCTATTTTCTTCTTGTTCTTGATGAAAATAGTCTGAGGGAGAGACAGTTTAGACTTTGGAGAAATCTTAGCATTATAAAAAACCAGACTCCAACCTCCACACACTTCTCCTAGGATTCAGTCAAGAGGTTACAAAGGTCCCAAGATGTCCGGTGGTAAACCAGAACTCTGCTTTAACCAGTAAAATGTGGTGGAGTGACAAAGGGACAGTTCTGAGCTTAAGCCTTAAGAAGCCTTGTGTGTTTGGGCCAATATGTGAGAATCTCAGTCTCTCTGTGCTGGAGAGACCATATAGAAAGGACCTGTGGAAAGAAAGACCTTGAGATCATACAGAAAGAGGGAGAGGGACGCTCCCAGCCTCCTGACAGACAGCCTTTTAGCCCCCCTCTAAGGCACCAGCCAGGTGAGGCACCATCCTGGATGCTCTTGCCCACTCCTGCCCCCAGGTGACCTCAGTCCCAGCCTAACACTCCTGTAATAGAAGAACTTTCCAGCAGATCCCAATCAATCTATGCACTTGTGTGAGATGATGCAATGATTGTGTCAGCCCAGAGTCATGGTGTGTGCCTAGAATCCCAGCTACCTGGGAGGCTGAGGCCAGAGGATGACTTGAATCTCATGAGTTGGAGGCCAGTCTGGGCAACAGAGGGAGACCCCATCTCCAAACAAAACAAAACAAAAAGGTTGCCTAGAGCCAGGTATGGTGGCACATGCCTGTAATCCCAGCTGCTTGGGAGGCTGAGACAGAAAGATCATGAGTTCAAAGCCAGCCTCAGCAAAGGCAAGCCTAAACAACTCAGTGAGACCCTGTCTCTAAATAAAATACAAAATAGGGCTGGGGATGTGGCTCAGTGGTTGAGTGCTCCTGAGTTCCATCCCTGGTACCAAAAAGAAAGGTTGCCTAAAGCCATTCTCATTTGGAGTTGTGTATCACATAGCAGTAGATCATTGGATAGCATCTGTTTGAGCTTTCATTATGCATCAGATCATGGACTCTCATTAAGAGGGACACCGAGGCTGGTATGGTGGTGCATGCCTATAATCCCATAACTCCAGAAGCTGAGGCAGAGAGGATCACGAGTTCAAAGCCGGCTTCAGCCACTTAGTGAGACCCTAAGCAAATCAGTGAGACCCTGTCTCTAAAGAACATATAAAAAGGGCTAGGGATGTGGCTCAGTGGTTAAGTACCCTTGGGTTTAATCCCTGGTAGAAAGAAGGGAAGGAAGGAAGGAAGGAAGGAAGGAAGGAAGGAAGGAAGGAAGGAAGGAAGGAAGGAAGGGAGGGAGGGAGGGAGGGAGGGAGGGAGGGAGGGAGGGAGGGAGGAAGGAGGGAGGGAAGATTTTGAAGCAAAGGGCACGTGACATTTCAGAGAATGGGGAAGTATTATAGCATCATAGCAAGAAAATGAGGAGCATGTGGAGAGGAGATGAGACATTTCAAGTGGGATATTAGTTGGATATAAAAATAGTGGGGCTCAAAGGGGAGCTTGCCATGCTAGGTTCTAGGTCTGCAGTGGGGACTTTAGGAAAGTCAGTTAGTTCATGATCCCATCTGGTGGAAATATAACTTGCTAATGGCAGACAGTCCCTTCACAGCCAAGTTCTAGATGCCCAGGATTGTAGAGTCTTTGAGGACTCCTCTTTGGCACCCACTGGCGAGCTCAGGAAGATGTACACAACCTGTTTATAGAACGCCCTTGTTTGCCTCCTCCAAGGACAGCTGGGGGATGAGGAGGGTGTCAGGGCCCCTCCTTGTGGCTGATGAGGAGCAGAGACATAAAAGGATGTGGAAGCAGCAGCTGAAATCAGAGCTAATTGGTTGGCAATTAGCAGGTTAATGGCTCACATCAGGGATATGGCAGCCATATGGCAGGGAGTGACTTTCAAGTTTCCTCCTCTGTGCTTCTCTCCCCTCCTGGTGTTTGGTGGGGCTTTGAAGCTCTCCTGTCTGAGAAGACCTGGGTTCTGCTGAGCTCCTTGACCCTAGGAGTCAAGGCAAGGCCAGAAGGTGAGGCCAGAACTAAGGAACATGAACTTAGAAGAAAAGGAGCAGCTGGCATCCCCTGAGGAGCAGGGTAAAGGGCAAGTTGGAGTGGAATGGGACAAGGGTCCCAGCTCTAGGCAGAGAAAGTCTAAGCAGAGAGCCAGGTGGCTCAAGACAGCATGGCTGTCACATTTTAGAGCAGTGCCTTAATTCATGGTTCCACTCAGCTCATTGCATCTATCATCTCAGCAAACACTGTTGAGTTTTTTAGAGTTGGTGAGTTAGGAACATGTTTTATTGTAACAGGGACCTAAGCAATGTAGATTGACATTCCCTTAGTCCCTAAAGAACTATTGGGTGGTGACTGTAAGACTGGAAGACGCCGCACCACACGACACAGATCGCCAAAGAGGTTTCCGCTTTATTACAAAAGGCTGTGTGTTTATATAGGTCTAAGGAGAGGTCGCAGGGCTGAGGTAGAAAACAGGTCGCAAGCTCTTCCATATGTCAGTTCTGGAGCGCAAGAAGTTAATTCTAATTGGGGCTAAGGCTTCCCACCAGCAGGGTTTGAACATTGGTGCCAGTGAAAGAAACAAAGAGGAGAAAGAGGGTCGTTAGACGCCATGCTGGGGTTTTTCTCTGGGGTGCTGCTGCCGTTACATGTTTTCCCAACAGTGACCTCATGCTAGGGACTATTTTAGGAGCTATGGACACAACAGGGAGAAAAGCAAACTTCCTGCCCTCAGAGAGCAAGAAGACTGCACCGGTTAGGGCAGGTCCCTGAATGCCCAGGGCTTCTGTGTCCTGGTGATAAGATGTCTCAGGATGGCTAGAGGTCTCAGTCAAGACAGGAAGCAGAAGGAGGCGGCCCCTAGCCTCATCAGTTCCCTGCACAAAGAAAGTCAAAGCCTTCCCACGTCCCCAGCACATACTCCTTTATTTGTCATTGCTAGGGAGAACTGGGCACATGGCTGTATTAGCATGTTTGTGATTAGTTTATCTGGTCACTATTATCACCTGGGGCTACCCAGACCAATCAGAGGTCAGTTTGCAAGGGAGAAGGGGGTGGAGATTGGGCAGGTGGTCAGGTGGACTGGCTGCCTCTGATTATGGGGTGAGACACTGGCAAGAGGAAATGTTCCATGGAAAATATTCCATTGGGAATATTAAATCAATTGTTAAAAAAAAAAAAAGCATTAGATACAGTCCCAGATGAGACAAAAAGTGCTTAGTGAAGCAGGGTACAGTGACGCACGCCTGTGATCCCAGTGACTCAGGAGGCTGAGGCAGGAAGATCTCAAGTGGAAAGCCAGCCCTGGCAACTTAGTGAGGCACTAAGCAACTTAGACCCGGTCTCAAAATAATAAGTTTAAAAAAAAAATGAGAAGAAAATGGCTGGGGATGTGGCTCAGTGGTAAGATGCCCCTGGGTTAAATCCCCAGTATCAAAAACAATTCCCTGTAAATTCTATGATTTTGTCATTTTTTAATGCAGAGTAATACTCCATTGTGTATAAATGCCACATTTTTTTTATCCATTCATCCATTGAAGGGCATCTAGGTTGGTTCCACAGTCTAGCTATTGTGAATTGTGCTGTGGCTGAAAATACGGAGTTTGTAACATCAAGAGCAAGACTGGATTCTACTTCTTTAGAAGTAGAAAATGAGCACTAACAGACACTAGTATGGCAACATGTAAATCAATGGATGTGTAACTGATGTGATTCTGCAATCTGTATACGGGGTAAAAATGGGAGTTCATAACCCACTTGAATCAAAGTGTGAAATATGATATATCAAGAACTATGTAATGTTTTGAACAACCCACAATAAAAAATTAAAAAAAAAAAAAAAAAAAAAAAACAATTCCCTAGCAAGTGCTTCCTGTTTGCTAAGGTCTCTTCCAGTGCTCTGTAAGGACCTGTGAAGGACATAGACAGGATCCAGCCTCAGGGGATAGATATCTGGAAGTTAATGAAGACTGACAAGAGGCGACACGTAGACCTGAGACAATCTGTGCCCAGGAGACTGCGGAGAGGGATTTGGCGGGAACAGGTATCAAATAAAGGCACCATCCAGACAGTCCTAACAGGCACATTCCCTGCCTTTCCTGCCCACAGGCCTCCTGGGGAACTTGCACAGCCAGGCGCATCTCCCTCCCTGCCACAGCTGATGGGACCAGACATGCCCTTGTTTGAAAAGCTCTAAGTGGCTTCTCCATTGCTTCAGGTTAGAGTCAGAACTGCCCACGCCATATTCCCTTCCCAGCTGTCTCCTCCCCTGGCTTCAGCCCCTGCCCCAATGTGCCTCAGTGCCTTGAACAAGCCAGGGCCTGTGTGCACAACCTGGCCTCCCCCACTCTGCTTCCCTGTTGGAAAGTCCCAATTCTCTGACCCCGCCCCACCCTTGACTCCTGCTTCCTTCCCATGAGGCACTGCGCTGGCATCTGCATCAGGTATTGGCACCATGGGCCTGTTTTAGTCAGCTTCTCCCATGCTGTGATTGAAAGACCCGACCAGAACAACTGTAGAGGAGGAACAGTTTATTCAGGGGCTCACAGCTTCAAGGTCTTAGTCCATAGAAGGCCAGCTCCATTCCTTGGGGCTCAAGGTGAGGCAGAACATCATGGGGGAGTGTGGTGGAAGGAAGCCATTCACATGGTGATCAGAATGCCTAGAGAGAGAGAGACACTCCACTTTCCAGACACAAAATATATATCCCATAGCCATGGCCCCAATGAGCCACTTCCTCCAGCCACACCCCACGTGCCCCACTCACCACTCAATTAATTAACTGATTAGGGTGACCCAATCATTGTTCCTCCAAACTTTGCATTGTCTCACAGGTGAGCTTTTGAAGGACGCTCACATCTAAACCATAACAGGCCCCCGTGTTTCTCCCTTGTCACCAATGTTTGTGGGGAGCCTGGATGAGTGAGTGGCTCTCTCATGGCGAACCCACCTGATTTGAGAGAGGTTTGTGGGGGGAAGGGGAGGGCAGCATGGAGAGGGGGTTTTCCTCTACAGCCTCAGTGGGCTCTGGGGAGCCGGTGATTTTGAGGCCTTCTCCTTTCTGCCCCGAAAGCCAAGTCATTTCCTGCTCATATCACTATCTTGTCCTCATCAGCAGAGCTGAAATCCCTCAGGTACTTTTCCTTGTTCTCTTCTGAAGAAGAGGAGGAGAGCCAGTGAGCAGAGGGCCTGGAAACATGGCTCAGATTTGATAAACAGGCAGGAGGTTTCAGCAGCAGTCAGGAGAGAAGAATACACATTATCCCCCCAATTCACAGTGCCACGCTGACCAGCTGGAGGGCTGCTCTGATCCCCTCCTGCCTCTGGCAGCCAGGATCAGCAGTGCTTGGACACGGGGAGGGGGCTGTCGCTGTGCCCTGGGGCCCTCCCTGCTCCTGGAGGCTGCCTTTGCAGAGTGAGGTGGTCTTCCTGGAGGGGAGGGCATTGATGAAACCCCAAAATATGCTTTGGTCACCATGGGGCTGTGGAGGCAGGCATGCAATGTGGGGGATCCACTGTGAGCTCCCTGCTGAAAAGGGGTGAGGTAGAAAAGTCCTAACACCTGGGAAATTCTTTAATCACCATTATCCTTGAATTAATATTGATCAAGGATTGTGATAGGCATGGCTTTGACCCCACCTCCCCTACCCCCATCCCAGTGCCAAGAGGATGATCAGGATTTATTGACCCTTCCCTGTGCCCAATTCTAGGTAGTTTGCACTCATCCAGGTCCCCACCTGCACCCCAAACACGGGCACTCACACGGAGGAACACACACCCCAGTTCACAGTCCCCCACATGGGGAAATGAAATGTGGCACTCAAAGCCACTGAAGAAACTCTGCCCCTCTGTCTGGCCTGCTTGGTCCATGCTTATTTTGCAAGGGCCTCTTCTGCAAAGGACTTGTGAATCAAAAGAAATTAGATCTAGTTCTCACCCCAAGATGACTGTAATTACAATTTAATGAGCAGGGACATGTCTACACATAAAATTACAATAAACTAAGGTTTAAAGTACATAATAAAAACAAAAACAGAAAGAAAGCAATGTGCTGTAATAATTTTGTCATTCATCGTTTTAAAAGCACTTTCTGGGCCGAGGCCTGGGATGCAGGCCTGAGTGCATCTTGGGCCACCATCTGGTCAGATGAGGTAGTCCAGGCAACAAAGCCTTGGGACTAACAAAGCCTTGGGACTAACAAACCCTAGGAGTCCCTTCAGACCACATCTCTCTCTTTCTTACATTTGGCTCCAGCTGGTGAAAAAGGCAGGTCAGTGAGCCTTATCTCCAGCCTTTGGGCTACCTGTCCTCTTATGGAGTCTCTCTGGCCTCCCTCCTCTGTGGTGGTTGGCAGAGGGCCCCAGGCTCCTGGACAGGTTGCTCACATGCATGGCTATCCACAGATCCCACACGCCACAGCCCTCACCTGCCTCAGAGCTCTGCTGGGTGATTGATGGGACTGCTCTTGCTCCTGGTCCCAGAGAGCTCCTTTGAATAATAACTTGGCACAATTACTCTCTCTGTCTTTTTTCTCTCTCTTTTTGCTTTCCCTATTCCCTATTCATTTGCTCTTTCTAAGTCATCCGGCTCCTTTGAGTTAGAAGAAGAAAAAGCAGAACAAGGAAGAGGAGGAGGAGGTGACACAGAGGAAGTGGGGGACCATCAGCCTCACTCCCTTGTTTTTCAGGGTGGGAGCTGGAGAGAGCTATCACCAGCCTTCCTTGTCTGGGGACTTTAAGGTGGAGTGCTAGGCAGATTTGCAAATGAAACCTCATCTTGGGTAAAGAAAGCAAGTGTGGGCCATCGGGGAGGTGGGGGGTAGGTAAGGCAGCTGCCTCCTCTACCCTGTAACACTGGGCCTGCCTGGCGCAGGGATGGTGGAATCTCTCTCACCCTAAAAGTGGAGCCACAGAGAAGGTGGGGGCAGAAAGGGATGGAGGTTCAAGGCAATCACATCAGCTCATCAACACTTTTGTTGATCACCAGGCACTGGGGAGACAAAGATGAATAACACGCCTGCCCCAGGGAGTTCACGGGCAAGTTAAGAGGTCAGCATGGTACCACTCCCACCACAGGACTGTGGGAGCAGGTGGGTTATTGGACAATGGGAGAGATGGCAAGCAGTCTTTTTTTTTTTTTTTTTTGAGGGAGGGTATCGGGATTGAACTCAGGGGAACTCGGCCACTGAGCTACATCCCCAGCCCTATTTTGTATTTTATTTAGAGACAGGGTCTCACTAAATTCTTTGCACCCACCTCACCGTTGCTGAGGCTGACTTTGAACTAGTGATCCTCCTATCTCAGTACCACACCCCAACCTGGGCTGTTGGGATTACAGGCGTGAGTCACTGCACCTGGCTGCAAGCAAGTCATTACAGATAATGATGTTGTGAAATCTCCATCTGGTTGTGGGTAAGGATGCTCCAGATGTCAGGTTCTGCAGAGACAGAGGCTTGAAGGTGTGAAATGAGGGAGACCCTTGGGGATGGTTCTTAGAACAGGAAGAGCAAGATGGGCTTTGGCAAGACATGAGAGGCAGGCAAAGGCCAGGTAATAACACAGGTTATTAAAATAGTAGATCTTGATCAAATGCTTAGTGGGGAGGGTTTGTGTGGCAGACACAGGAATTGGATGATTATAGGAGATGAGCCACCAACAGGAAGATGTGTGATCAGACCCACAACAGTGTAGGACAGATTAGAGCTGCAAGGGGCTGGAGACAGGGGGCCCAGCTAGTAGGCTGTAGCCACATTCCAAGCCAAAACCAGTTAAGGACCAAACCACGGTAGGAGCAAGGCAAGGTAGGACCAATGGGGAAGTGACTAGGTCTGAGAAGCACTTAGCATGTCATGTTGATGGGGCTTGATGACTGGATGGAGAAGGAGGATACAGGAGAAGACAGGAGTCAAGGGCACCACCTGGGGCCACCAGCTGAACAGGGGATCCTCCCAGTGGAGACATTCATGACACCTACCGGGTGGAGCTGCAGTTCCAATCCCTGGGACAAAGACATTCACTTCTCTTGAATGTTCTTCAGGGTTATATTTAAAGACAAGTTTAATTTGTATCATCCAGCCACAGTTGGGTGATTCTGAGATTTCCCCCCCCAGAAGTGTACCATTTATCCCTGGTATATTTATCCCTTTCTTCCTTCATTCCTTCCCTCCTTCTTTCCTTCCTTTCTTCCTTCCTTCTCAGTCTTCCTTCTCCTTTGTCTAGCAGGCTATGCTCACCAACTAGGATGTTTAAGGATGGTGCTCTTTGTCCCTGGGTAGGATGGGGCAGCCCAGATGGGTCCCTGCTGGCTGGAGGTTGGGAGGCTGGGAACTTCCTGAGATCACGTTTCCTTCCTGTCATCTCTACTCTTCATCTCAAGTATTTGTCCCCCTTGGATGGATTTCCTCATAAAATAAGTGTATTGTCTGAATCAATCTTATTTTTAAAAGGAGAGAGTCGTCATATTGTGAAGACAGATCATAAAAAGCAGAATCCATGGGTCAGGGAGGCTGTTCGGCGTTGGTACTTGTTTAGTGCAGGCAGAGCGCCAGGAGTCTGGACCCGGGGAGGCTGGTTGGCACAGTTACCCCTCAATGCCCCTGGCCTCTTCTGTCCTTCTGAAGCAGCCTCAGGCCTTCATGGGGTCTTTTGTTTTAATACTTAGACCATTTAAAGCAGGCAGCTTTGCATATTGAATAGGGGCAATGTGTCCAAGGGACTGACCCTCCACCAGAGGGGCCTCCCCTTGGCAAATAACTGAAATGCTTCCACTTGAGATTTAATGCTAAGGGTCATAGATGACATTGCAGGCAAGCTCTGCCTTTTGTTTGATTCTTCTAAAAAATGACATAACCCATTCATAAGTACATAAGTAAAAAAGTATAATAACACATGAGTGGTACATGAAGTGCCTGGTGTAAAATTTATACATTGGGAACATTATACAGGTAATACACCAGTACATGAGCAAGGTAAGGGGGACTTCACAAACTCCCCCAAAGTTCCCACAGTGACTACTCCATCCTTCCACCCCTCTTTCCGTGCATTTCTTTTATTCCCACATGATACATATACATTATTTATTTTTCATTATATGTACAGGATCAGATCAAATTCTTGGTACTTTGTTTTGCTTTTACATGACATTCTATTTGGGGTTTCTTTTCAAAATTAAAACAACATACCCTCATCATAAAAACGTCAAACTTCTTAGAAGGGTAAAAAGTAAAACAAAACAAAAATCAAAAGTCAAAATCCTTTCCTTCCTGTCTATCCACTCCCACCCCACAGAGCAAAGAGAAGTATTTTTGTGTTCTTTTAGAGATGCCTATGCATGTACAAGCATTTAAACACATGTGTCCTTAAAGTGTTTACTTCATAGACAAAAAAGCGAGAGTTCAGAGAGGCCAAATGATATATCCAAGGTCGCGCAGCAGCCTGTGGCACTAGCAAAAGTAGAAGCCATGCTCCGACTTCCCACAAGCAGTGGCTTTTCCACTGCGCACATGTAAGGTTTTGCCCAGAGCCAGCCTCAGCTGGTGCCTCTAATCTCTCCCTGCTCTGGACCTTGTCTACAAAGCTGGTGACACTTTGCAATATGGCCCATGTCCCCCTCCCCTCCCACAAATGCCCCAGGCTCTCAGTGTATTAATAGACTGCACTTGTGCTGGGCGGGCAGGGCAGGTCCAGCTAATCATTTGTTTCTCTAAAACCTTCGTGGCTGTCAGAGTGTGGTCACAGCAGAACAGCTGGCAAAGACATTCAGGCAGCTTGTGTGTGCCCCCAAATTACAAATGACAATTAGATGCAGAAGACAATTCCATCTCAGCCCTCCCTTGCCCTGGTGGGAACTGACACCCACTTCAGGCCCATTCATTCTCCCTTGTGCTTGATTTGGGGGCCACAGGCCTGACCTCCGGGAGCACCCAGCCTGATGGAGGAGGTCAGGTGTGCCCTTCCATACGCCTCCCTTTACCTGCAGTTAGCTGGTGCTCCCTCCCTCCTCTCTTGTGTCAGCCTTATCTATCTTGGGCCCAGATGTGTCTCAGCATTGCCGACATCTGGCTGAAAGAAGAAAAGTCAGTCGGCTCTAAGGATGCATTTGTTTCTGGTTGACACCGGGATGGTACCCATCTGGTCACCTGGGAAACATCCAGGTGGACACGCTCAGCATGCTGGCCACTGGTATATTTGAACTTGCCACCTAAGTTCATATGTTCACCGAGGGCAGAGCCTGGACCTATGTATGAGTTGTCCCCAAGCCAGACCTGTTCAACTCCACTCAACCTTGCAGGTGGACACTTTGTTGGGAGGAGAAAAGAGGAAAGCACAGAACTGAACAGCAGCAGCAGGCGGAGCGGGGTGGTGAGGGTGGTGGGGGAGGCAGGGGCAGAGTGAGGTGCCAGCAGCGGCAGAAACTGATCTTGAAAATGAACTCTCTCTACTGACTTCACGGTGCTGCCTGAGACTGAGCCTAGAGGCGTTGTCCTGACAGGGGAGCTTTGCAGTGGGGTGGGGTCCTTCCTGCTCTTTCCTTTGATTTCCTCACAGGAACCAGTCTCCCTTTCCTGCACAACAGACCCTCCTGAGATCTCTGATTCTGCAGCGCCCCCTCGTGGGCAACTGGAGTCTGGCTGGAAAGAATACAGAACACAGGCACATCGTCACTCGGCCAAGGGAATTTACAATCTTGTTTAAGGTTCTTCCACCTGCTCCCACCACTGCCAAAAAAAAAAGGTACTCAAACAGCTGGCTGTGTGCATATGTGTGTTTGTGCCAAGTGGAAATCTGCTCTAAGAGAGAAAATGACTGAGTTCTGCAGCTCAAGTGTGTTCTGAGACAGGACAAAATATAAAACAGAGGTGTGTGAGTGTGCGTGTGTGTGTGTGTGTGTGTGTGTGTGTGTAATTCTGTGTTAAAGTGTTGCTGCCAAGACTTCAAATGACTTTGGTACATCCTCTACACTCTCCAGTCTCAAGTTGGGCCACTCTCTTTCAAATACTTCTGAGTCCCAGATAGTGACAGAGTTTCCTTCCAGCCTTCCCAGGCCTGGTGCAGAGGGCTGGAGCAGACTTCACAGAAGGAAATGGGTTCAAACCGTGTGTGGCCTCAGGATGGCAAAGCCGAGATCTGAGATTGGTCCATCAGTCAGGTGCCCGCCCAGGCTTGCAGGTAACTCAGCATGACCTGATGGAAAGGCGCCAGCAAAGGTCTCCAGCCAGGCTCACTCCCAGCCCACCTTCACCGTCACAGCTGTGACCTGCCCATGTCATCAGCTTATTTCATGGAGGAAGAAACAGACATGGAGAGGTTGTCAGGGCCACCCAGCTGGGGTGGCTGAGCTGAGCGCTCTGTGTCTCCATCTGCTTCATGATCCCACAGAGGCACCCAGGAGGGTGTCTCCATCTTCCCTCTCTAATGGTCAGTGGTCAGAGAGAAGAGAGGGGCCAGAGTGTGCAGCAAGGAGGGACACTGAGCCACATGCCAGGAGAGAGAGGAAGGGGGAGGGATTGAGGGGGGAAGGCAAAGATTCAGAGAGGTAGGGAAATATGCCGTCCCACTCTCCCCATGGGACTGGATTCTAGGAAGATACATGTCCCAGGTTTCATTCCCAGACCTTTGAGATTAGAACTTCTGGGTGTGGGACCAAGGAATCTGCATTTTAAGTTTCTCTGAGTGGCAAAGTATGTCAATATCTGTACCTTACTGTGAAATACATCAAAAGAAGGAGATAAATTGGTGGATGGGTAGAGGGAGGGACTGACAGGTCATACTTGATAAAGCAAACACAGCAAAATGGTAACTAAGGAGTCAGAAGGTGGGTCGCACAGTGCACTGCACAATCCTTTCAACTTTCTGTATGTTTGAAAATTGCATAACGAGATGTTGTGGCTGAGTAGGTAGGCTGGGGATCACTATGGGAGGCAGAAGTCTCCCTCAGAGGACTTTTGGAGGAGCAGCTGTCCTGAAGTCTCCTCCTGCCTCCCCATGGCCCCAGCCTCCAGCCTCATCTCCTCAGCCTCATGCAATCCCAGAATGCACAGCAGATGGGTTCTGGGGTCTGCCCCTTGGGCCCCCCCTGCTTTGTGTTAATTGGGATTCAGTGGTCCCAGGGCTTTGTCCTGCTGGGTGGGTGGTCTGAGGCTGGTCCACACAGGGGCACTTATACCCCTATGACAAAGCCAGTGATGGAGTGGATTTGGGGCACAGCACAAAAAGCGGGAACTAGAAGTTCTCTTGGAAGAACCTGAAGCCAAACTGCTCACAGTGGCCCTTCAGCACCTTGGCCAGAGCTGGGGAGCCACAGAAGAAGACCTGCACCTTGCCCTTCTTTGCAGCAGCCACTTTCTGGAACACCTGGAGTCAGAGGGTTGGAGAGAGCAGAAGGAGAGGTGGGGCTGGGATCAGAGACCAGTGCTGCCACCACCTGGAGGCAGCAAGGAGCAGCCCCATTTGACCCAGGAGCTTGAGGAACATCGGTGGCACAGCTGCTGGGCTCACAGTGGAGTCCACCACCCGGCCACTCAATCAGGAGCCACTTGCTCAACTTGTAACATGGCCCAGAAGGGAGTTAGGGCTAGAAATAAGTAAAACCAAGGCCTTCCACTTGAGAACCCCCTTCTGTGGGAAAAACACACTCAAATTGATGCAGCTTTGGCAACAAGAGGCTGTGTGCAGCTGCTCGGGAGCCCCTGGGCCATGTACTATGATCTAGATGCCTCTTTCTTTATTATTATTATTAATGAGTTAATTTATTTATTTTAATTAGGTATATATGACAGCAGAATGCATTTTAGTTGATTGTACACAATTGCAGTAGAATTCTTCATTTCTCTGGTTGTACACGATGTAGTGTCACACCCTATGAGCAGTCATACATGTACCTAGGGTGATGATGTCCCTCTCATTCCACCATCTTTTATTTTCCCCCTGGTAAGGACCCTTTTTTTTAACCCCAAATTGTGTTTATAAATTGCCTTTTGAAGAAGGGTCCCTTTGACATCCATGTACCACTCCCACGTACTGTCCCTTAGCCCTCATGACCCTGGCTCAGAGCATCTACAAAGACTGTGTCCCAATTTTTCAGAGAAGAAAATAATAATAATTAATAAACATAATAATACATAACATATAATAGTAATAATAATAAAACCAATCTGAGAAGGAAAATGGAAAGATCACAAACTACTTCTTGCCCATGGGCCTCAGTTTCCCCATTTGCAATAGGAGATAAAATAAGACTTAATGTTTCCCCAGGACCCTGACCACCTGGGCTTTCTGGCTTTGGTTCATAGGGACTCAAGGCTGGAGAGGCCATTGAGGGCAGGTAGACCAACTTCCTCTTAACCAGATGGGGAAACAGGGAGGCACAAAGTGAGCGAGTGACGGAGCAGAACAGGGTTCCCTGACTACCACTCCTGCCTGGACACCTCCTCTGAACTTTGGATGTGAACTTCATACTTCACCCCTGGCTGCTTGACCCTGATCTCCCTGCTGCTGCCTCAGACTCTCAGCCTCATTGGCCCCTGCCCACTGTGGGGTTCCAGCTAGCCTTTACCTTGCTCCAGTCGGGCCGCCCAGGCTGGGTACGTGTCTGGAGACCCGTAATAGAGTCCTTCTTCTCCTTCTTGGCCAGGAGGTCGAGGGCCATCTGCAGGCCAATGGCCTTCATGTCATTCTTGCCTAGTGCAGAAGTCATGTACATGTGCAGCTCCAGGAAGTGGTCTGCAGATGACAGAAGAGAGTGGTACCAAATGGCTAGCACCTGTGTTGGGGACAGGGCAGGATGCTGGGCACTACTGCACCCTGGGGCTTGGCGGGACACCAAGAGGTATAGGAACTCACACCTTCAGTCAACCATGTTTGCCCAGGACCTACCTCGTGATTGATGCTGTAGAGAGAAAAAATGGCCCATGGCTTGAGCTGGGCCTCTATGTGCATGGTGAACACAAGTTAATGTACACCCTTGGCCTCATGTGAGCCTCACAACCATTCCAGGAACTAGACCCTACTTTGACAGAAGGGGAAATAAATCCCAGAACAGTCTTTGGGCTCCAGAGCTCCAGTGCATTTCTCACTGTCTACCCTCAGTCTGCCTGGGGACACAAGTCATGCACACATGAAAAGGTGACTTGGCTTGAGTGATGGCTCACATGGAAAGTACTATTGATGTACAGGGAAGGACTGTGGCTGAGAGAGCTGCTTCCAGGAAGGGGCACAGACTGGGTCAGGTCTTGGGAGAGGGGCAAGGTTCAGAAGGAAGGTCAAAGGAAGGCATATTCAAAAGGGGGAACAGCATGAGCAAGGACAAGGGGCTGGAGCGAACGTGAAACTGGAGGACACATGTGAGTGGCTGGCTGGAGCAGAGGAGATGGGACTAGAAACGCAGATGCCAGAATCTGAAGGTCTTGAATGTTCAGCTGGGAAACGTGGGAAGGTCAAGGGTATCTGGGCGGAGTGCCACATGGTGAAAACAGCTCTTTGGGAAGTGGTGTCAGACGGCTGAATGGACGGGAAGTTGACCAGCATCAGGGAGACCCATTAGACCAGCACAGCCACACTTTGGAGCTGAAAGAGTCCAGGGCACTGAGATATTGTTCATTCAGGCCTCAGGGCAATTGGAGCTCCCAGGTGGGCACCTGTGTTCAAGCTGCTTCCTGTTTCCTGGGTTGTGACACAAATGTTACAGTTTTCTGTGTGTGCCACCATGAGAAAAAGATGGTGAGCACAGCTCTAGGGCTCATTCAAGCCAGAGATGACAGGGCCCTAAGAGGATACTGGAAGAAGCATTCATGAGCTGATAGTCACCCTGTCCTTCCCCTCACCCACCCCATGCCTCCATGAAAGAATTTGTGCGATCCCAGCTTGCTCTCTGTTGTTTCCTGTGCCACCATTAGCCTGGTTTCCATCTGCTTAAGGTCTCTGCCACTGTCCAGATGGAAACGGGCCTACGAGACACAGCACATTTGTTTCACATGTCACTTAACTCTTTGTAGTGCTAGGTGGCCTGCAAGGGGGGAGATGCATTCTCAGGGGTGGCCTGCTGAGAGGACCCTGACCCTTCTTACGCCCGCCTCAGAGTCAGAGGGGGAGAGGAGAGAGGAGACTTGGTGGCATACCGGAAAAAAGAGCTTCCGTGGGGGGAAGCATAAGGGAGCGTCCCTGGGCGGGGGGGGGGGGGGGGGGGTGGGGGGTGGGGGGTGGAGTGTGTCTCACCCCCTCCAAGCAGCTATGTTTAAGACTGGCTTCCCATTTCCTAAGAAATCATCTAAAAGAAGGAAGAAAAAAAAAACATGTATACTAATATATTAATTTTAGATATATCTGAGATAGGAGAGAATTAGGAATAAATAAAATGTTTAGTAGCAGGAGCTTGGTCCCATTATTTATGGCACCACTCACTCTGTCTTTCATTATGTAACCATGAAAGACCTCCAATTTTTTTGAGGTAGTGATTAAACTTAGGGCATTTACCACGGAGCTGCATCCCCAGCCTCCCCTGCCCCCTTCTCCAATTTTATTTTAAAGTTTTAAAATTATAACAACAGTGAATATTTTCCTGGCACAAATAATGCTTGTTTTTTAAAAAGCAGAGGGATGTGCAAATGTGTGATGTTCCTATTTCATTAAAAATAAGAGAAAATCTGTACTGTGTTTTTCTCCCAGCTCTCAGTGTGAAACATTAAGCACTGGCCCTAGACAGGCATATGTCTGTATACAGAGAAGCACACAGACCTAGCGCTCCCAACTACTTAGCAAATTCAAAATTTGCTGCAGTATGTCTTACTGTCTTCTCCCTGCCCTTCCCCCTCCCCATCTACCACTACTCATAAAAAGAAGTAAAGAGAGGTCAGGGGGTTTTATGTGGCTCGTGGTGGGGATAGAGCCCCACAGACCAAGCAAAGCCACATCTTGTACAGAGCGAACAGCAACAAAAAGTCCTTACAGGATACAATTAATGTAGAAAAACTCAAGTTTCCACAGGGCACACCGAGGCACCTGGCTGACCAACTCCTCATCCTTCCCGCATGTAACAGGAGACTCTGTCACAAAGACACCCCGTGACAGCTAGTTCCTAGCTAACTAGGAGAAGCTTTAATTTCTCCCATCCAGCTGTCATGTGGAAGCCCTCCTCGCCTTCCGTAAGACAATACAGAGGCCACAGGGAAGACTGACGGAAGTGAGAAGGAAACTGGGCCTTCACCTGCTGGCTGCCACCACTACTCCCTTTGGGAGGTCAGCCCAGGAAGAGTTTTCCTACCTCCTTCTTTTGCTGCTAGCAGCTGCCTCCCCTTCCCCACCAGCAAAGGTCCTGAAACTCTAAAAGGGGCCCCTGACTTAAGGACACTCCTACAACCCTTATAGTTCCTGGGCTGCCTCTCCTCTAGCCAGAACAAACTGCCTCACCTGTTCTCTCCTCCCCCGTGTCTACGCTCATAGCAAACAAATCACCCAACAACACACACAAAGCCCCCAAATCCCTAGCCCCATGGGAAGATTACCAGTAAATCAACAAAACGAAATATAATCACATCCTCATTATCACACAGATGAGATTTGTTGTTGCTGTCCTTGCACAGCTGGTTAAGGAAAAAGGAATTATTCCACAATCCCTGAGGAGTCCAAATTCTGTCGCATGAAATGTTAGGATAGAATGGGGCAAAGGGCCGCAGGTGGATGGAGAGAAAAGAAAGGAGCAAAGTGTTTATAGAAAATGAGGAGGAAGGGGTGTCCACAATAAAAGGCCACATTGCCTCCTCTTGGCACTCTTGTCTTGGCTGGACCTTGTGGCACCAGACTTGGCTTTGGGCTTCATTGGTTTGGCCTTCTTGGGCTTGGATGCCCTGACTGGCATGGCTTTGACAATCTTGGGGTTTTGAGTTTCTTGGTGTGGCAGCTGCTTCCTCTTGGCCTTCATGTCTGAGGTGGCTTTGGGCTTCTTCCTTGGAGTTTAGGACATAGCTTTCTTGGGCCTGAATGCCTTCTTTGGTGTGACCACTTTCTTGGTCTTTCTGAAGGCTATTGACATCCCAGGGTCTTTGCTCTTGGCCAGATGGAAGGACCTTGAGGCACCCATCCCTTTGGTTTGCTTAAGGACACTGGAGGCACCAGGTGCTTGATGCACAACTTGATCTGGGAGTTGGCATTCTCACCCACCTGGTAGTGGCTCTTGATATACCTCTGTATGAGTAGATTGGTGCCAGGAGCCAGAGTGGGTCTTCTTGGCCTGAACAGCAGCCACAGTTATATCTGAACACTTGGGGTGGTCTGTGCACTTCTCAGAGGCCTTGGCCCACTTGGGTTTGGCTGCAGGATGGTTGTGGAGTTTTCAGGCATTATGGCCCACCTGGTCCTGCTGTTGAAGGCGCCTTCCAAAGGTCCAGTCCTTGTCAGAAGCTGAGCAAAGCCTGATTTGGGATCTGCTCTCAGGCCCCTGACTAGCAGGTCAGATTAGAGTTTGCCAGGGCTGCAGGGGAGGAGTCACTCACTGCCTGTCCCCACTGGCATGGGTCATGAGAGGGCTTGCTGGGCCCACCCTGCATGGCTCACCCCGTGGCTCTGTGCTCAGCCTTTTCGCCTGGCTCTGGCTCTAGCTCTGGCTCTGCTCACACTCTTTTCTGCCTTCCTTTTCCCAGCTCTGTGTCTCCCCAGCCCTTCTTTTATTCTTTATTTTGAGACAGGGTCTTGTAGGTTGCTGAAGCCGGCCTCAAATTTGCATTCCTCTTGCCTCAGCCCAAGTTGCTGGGATTACAAATGCATGCCACCATGGTTGGCTAATTCTACTACTATTATTGAGCATTTATAATTACTGAGATAGGTGGACTCCCAGGCAGAGAGAGAAAGTGGTCCTTAGTAGAAGAAGACCCAATCTATGAGCATGATCAGCCCTGCTTGTCTCTTTAGATGAAGAAAGCCTCCAGCATATGCTTGTACCAGATCAATCAGAAAGAAAACATAATCGATTTAAATGTGACCAGCTTCAAAGACCGATACTGATTTATGGCTACTCTACTTAACCAGGAAGAAACATTCTGAACCGCAAATATCAAATGATGAACATGGGATTTGACTTTCACAACAAAAGTTTGCCTGTGAACCTGCACTTTTCTTCCTTTATATAGGGAAAGTCCTATATAAGGAAGAAAGCGCATCACTGTCTTCTCTTTTCTGAGAAGCAAGGGGTATCTGCAACCTATCTTGGGGGCATGTATACCTTTGTTTCGCTGTCTTTTAATAAATATTTGCTTGTGCCTTGTTTTTGACAATGGTGGAGGTCAATAACCCACTCAGCCCAAGCTGAGATTCCACTGCTCCCTAGAAGGGACTTCTTTGGATCCCTGTCTGGTGTCATTCCTTTAGTGACATGAAGAGACTGGCTTTCCTTTCCTTTTAGCTTTTGCCTTTTGATTGCATGGCATTCTCTGAAAACCTCGACCACATAGTAGATCACACATCATAGCCAAATTGGTTTTATCTCAGGGGTGCAAGGATGGTTTATCATATACAAATCAATAAATTAAATTCATCACATAAATATAATTAAGGATAAAAATCACATAGTCATCTCAATAGATGTAGAGAAGGTCTTTGACAAAATTCAGCACAAATTCATTATAAAAGTACTAAAGAAACTAGAAATAGAAGGAACCTACTTCAACGTAATAAAAGCTATATAAAACAGACCCAAAGCCAACACTACAGTGAATGGAGAAAAACTGAAAACATTACCTTTAAAATTCACCCCTCCTATTCAATGTAGTACTAGAATTTCTAACCAGATCCATTAGTCAAGAGAAGGAAATAAAAAGGATAAAAATAGGAAAAAAAATCAAATTATCATCATTTGCAAATGATACAATTTCATACTTAAAAGACACAAAAAACTCCACCAAAGGACTGATAGAGCTAATAAGCAAATTCAGCAAAGTAGCAGGTTACAGAATCAATATATAAAAATCAATAGCCTTCCTATGTATCAACAACAAATCTATTGAGAAAGAAATCAGGAAAACAAATTCCATTCACTGTAGCCTTAAAACAAAACAAAACAAAAAACCCTAGGAATAAATCTAATCAAGGAGGTGAAAATCCTCTACAATGAAAACAATAGAACATTTTAAAAAGAAATTGAAGAAGGCACAAGATGATGGAAAAAAATTTTCCCATGTTCAAGGATAGGCAGAATTAATATTGTTAAAATGGCCTTATTTGACAAAGGTGCCAAAAAACACACTGGATCTTCTACTATGTGGTTGAACATGATTTTCTAATATGTATTAAGGATTTTTAAATCAAAGTTCATCAGGGATATTGGTCTGTAGTTATTTTCCTTGCTCTAGCCTGGTTTTGGTATGAGGGTGATATAGCTTCATAAAACGAATGTGGAAGTGTTCCTTTCTATTTCATGGAATAATCTGAGGAGCATTGGCATTAGTTCTTATTTAAAGGTCTGGTAGAATTCAGCTGAGAATCTGTCTGGTCTTAGGCTTTTCTTTGTTGGAAGGCTTTTTATTACTGATTTTATCTCAGGGATAGTTATTGGTCTGTTTAGATTTTCTATGTCTCTTGATTCAGTTTTTGCAGAGCATATGTTTCCAGAAACATAAATTTATTCTACAGTTTTTTGACAAATGGTGCTGAGAAAATTGGTTATCCATATGCAGAAGAATAAGACTAGATCCTTATATCTCACCCTGCACAAAGTAAACGCAACACGGATCAAAGAAGACCTAGAATTAAACCAGAAACTATTCAACTCTTAGAAGAAAATATAAGGTTAATATTCCACCATATAGGTTCAGAAAGTGATTGTCTCAAAAGGCCCTTTGCAGTTCAGTAAATATGCCAAGAGTTAATATATGAGATGGTATCAAATTAAAAACTTCTGCACAGTAAAAGAAACAAGAATATGAAGAGAGAACCTGAATACTGGAGAAAATCTTTTCTAGCCACTCTTCTGACACAGGATCAATATCCAGCATATATAAAGAACTCAAAAAACTTATAACCCAGAAAAAGAGAAATGCCCCAGTTAATAATGTACAAACGAACAAACAAGACACTTCTCAAAAGAAGAAACACAAACAGCTAACAAATATGTGAATAAAAATCAACATCTTTAGTAATTAGGGAAATGCAAATCACAACTACACTGAGATTTCATCTCACTCCAGAATGGCAGCAATGGAGAATAAAAACAATAATAAATGCTGGAGAGGATATGGGGAGAAAGGAACACCTATACACTGATGTTGGATTTTAAATTAGTGCAACCCCACTATGAAATTCAATACAGAGATTCCTCAAAAGATTAGGCCTAGAACCACCATATGACTCAGCTCTATCACTCCTTGGTAATTATTCTACAACTTTGAAGTCAATATACTATAATGACATCTGCAATTCATGTTTATAGCAGCACAATTTACAATAGCCAAACTGTGGAAGCAGTCTAGGTGTCCATCAATGGATAAATGGATAAAGAAAGTGTGAGATATATACACAATGGAGTTTTATTCAGAAATAAAGAATCAAGTTATGTTACTTGCAGAAAAATGAATGAAATTCGAAAACATTTAGTTAAGCAAAATAAGCCAAATTTAGAAAGTCAAGGGTTGTATGTTTCCTCTCACAAGGGATCTAAGAAGAAAAAGGGAAACAGAGATGGGGTAGAATTGCATGAAAATCAAAGGGAGATCAGTAGAGGAAAGGGACCAAGAGGAGGAGGAGGGGAGGCCTCAGGGAAATACTAGGGAGTGATGTTGGCCAAATCATATTGTTATATTGTGTGCACACAGGAGTGTGTAGCAAGGATTCCCACCATTAAGAACAGCTGTGATGCACCAATAAAAAGATGGGACAAAACCAAATTGGACAAAGGTGTCAGGGGAATGCCCCAAGGGTATGCATCAGCCATACAGGGAACTATTCAGGACAACATGTCCCATCCCCGGGTCAGAGGGGACTAAGGAAGCTGTGGGGGACAGGAAGGGCAGCAATACAAGGCCTGATCCACTGACATTCTAAGCCATTTTCCTTGTCTCCATAGACAGAATAATATCCCCGAGGCCCTGTCAGAGCAGATTCTGGCCCAACTTGCCAGAAAAGCTGACTCTATAAAGCTGCACATTTTGCAGTCCAAGCACACAATGGCTTCTCCTCCGGCTCATTTTCTTTGACATTCTTTCCCCTGTAACATGGAAGAGTTGTTTCTGACCTGTTGCCTTTTCCTTCCTCCCCTTCCTTCTGTTTGCAGGGTGAACTCATATTGACCCCTCGTCTCTGCAATGAATCTTACTTTCTTCACAGAGACTCCTCCTCAGCTTTTCACTTTCCTCACACACCCAGATCCGTCTCCGCACTTTTCTCTTAGAACAGCACCTGGGATATGAAGCTGTGAAGACTTCCAGTCCTTACAGATAAAGCCCTAAAGGGGAAAGGCCCCTTGACCTAGTGTCGGATTATTTCTGGGAAAAAGTATTCTTAGTAGCATCATTTAATTGACTGAGTCACTGTTCTTCCTCTTAAATCAGCAATGGCTCTTCTAAGATATATTTTGTTTTGTTCATCACACCCACATTCTCTGAAAAAAATTATTTACAAGGATTTTGTTTCATTTCTATTCCTTTTTTCTCTCCTTTTTTTTTTTTTTTTGGTGGTACTGTTGGGGGCGGGGGTTGAACCCAGAGCTCCACTCATGCTAGGCAAGTGCTCCACCACAGAGCCACATCCCCAGCCCACTCATTTCTATTTTTAGGGAAATTAGTTACCTTTATTAAAACTCTAAAGACTCAATTGCTGTGTTATCTATCTTTGCCTTTCACAGTTATTATAAAGCAAGGCAGCTCTCCCTGCGTGCTCTTGATAAGGAAACAGCATTTCCTGTGTGCTCATGGGTCTTTAGGATTCCCTCCAGGAGCAGAGTGCCCTCTACCCAAGCAGGTGGAAACAGAAGACACACTAACATGGCCTAATCTCGGGGTAGGGACTCCAAAGTGTTTTAAGTATACTGGAGCCTTTTCTTTATTTGTTTCTCTTTTCCTTTATATTTATACCAGCAGATTTTAAGTATTAAAAAAATACTCCATCTTGTTAAGATATGGGCAATTCAACATCTGTCCCTGTAAATTTAGCTTTGGGTTACATATTAATAATCAGCATTATCAGATCCAAAGCACAGATCTTAAAAGACACCACCATATGATCCCTTGTTTAATAGAAGGCACGAGAAAGCTTATGAGTAAACCAATAAATTATGATAAAATCCAGGAAGTTACCCTGGAAAAGGGTAAGAATCCTGCCTTGCTCTTAAATAGGCTTGCTAAGACTTTCAAGAAGTACACCAATATTGACCCAAATTCTCACAAGGAACAGGTTCTCCTGAGGACTTACTTTATTAGTCAATCTGCTCCAGATGATGGGAAAAAATTTCAAACACACACTAAGGACCCTCAGAACCCTATCAACCAACTTCTAAATTTGGCCTTTGGGGTTTTCAATAACAGGGGAAAGAATAAAAGAGACCATGAAGTCTTGAAAGGGACAGGAAAGAGAACAAACCCAATTACTGGCCTTAGCACTGGGCAACAGGCTGCCCCCTACATGCCCAAAAACTCCATGTAAAAGAAAGAGAAATAGCTCAAGACCTAGCAGCTGCAAAAGAGCCTAGGCATTTTAGCCAGAACTTCCCCAAGTGAGGTCCACCATACCTGAGTTATGTCCCCTCTATAAAGAGGGAAATTGCCCTCACCACTGAAGGGAGGGGAGGCCATCTGTTCCCATTATGGCTGCTGTGGGGGACTGAGGATGCCTGAGGTCTCTCAAAGCCGCCTTTGATTAGCTGGTAATCATTTCAGAAGAGCCTTGGATGACTCTTGATGTGGCAGATAAAGATTTTAACTCCCTTTTGGATATAAGGGCTCAATTATCTGCTTTTCTCAAACCTTCTGGACTTCTTTCTCATCAAACTTGTGTTGTGGCTGATGTTGATGAAACCCCAAAGGTCAAATGATTTTACAAAATGCTTAACTTAAAAATTCAAAAGCTTAATTTTCACTCAAGATTTTCTGATTCTAAAACAGATTCCTCACTGGATCATCTCCTTCCTAAATGAAAGGACCCTTTTTGGGTTCTTTTAAGCACCCTTATAGCAGTTAAATTACAAGGACACACTTAATGGATTTACTTTTCAGAATTAAACCCGGTCCTCTTGAGACTCCACAGGATTTGCCTTTATCTGAAAATAGCTCTTCAGACCCGTTCAGAAGATGTCTCCTTAACTTGTGAGCCACTAGAAGATCTCTGAATCTTATTCAAGTGGAAAAAGAGCTGCTCAAGATAAGTCTCTTGTATATAATATGTCTAGCTTCCTAGCCTCATAGCTCTCTTGTTAGTGAAAGGCATCGTATTATATTCTATTTGGTCCTTGTGTTTTTAACCTACTTGTAAATTTCACTTCTTATAGGATGGCTCAACTTCACTTAAAGATGATGCACACTCTGGTGGATTCCAGTCTGTCTCCTCTGCTAAACTATGGTCTCTCTCCTTGTCCCCACTACATCAGACAGGCAGAGACCTTTGATCCCCGATTAGGTAGAAAACAAAGGCCTCCTCCAGCTTAAAGAAGCTATAGAAGATGGATCTTCCCCCTTCTGGAAGGGACCCAAGGGATCAAGGGATCCAAGTTGGAGATGGGGAATATGATAGAAGAATTCTCAGGGGAAGAAAGAAACCCTTACTAGAAGGAGCCCCGGATCAATGAGCATAACCAGCCATGCTTGTCTTTTAGCTAGATGAAGAAAACCTCAAGCATATGCTTAGACCTGATCAACTAGAATGAAAACATAATCAATTTAAATTCCATCAGATTCAAAGACCTATAATGATCGATGGCCAGACTGCTGAGCCAAGAAGAAACATCCTGAACCACAATAGCAAATGATGAGCATGGGGTTTGATTTTCACAAAAGCTTGCCTGTGAATCTGCTCTTTTCTGCTGTGCTATGGGAAAGTCCTATAGAGAGAAACTCGGCCCTGGGTGCAGCACTATCTTTTCTGAGAGGCGAGAGGTGTTCACCCTCTGCCTTTGGGATACGCATACTTTGCTTTTTTGTGTGTCTTTTAATAAATCATTGCTGTCCCTTGCTTTGAATGTATTCTGAAATTCTTTTCAATATTTTAAGTCAAGAACCTACTCAGGCCAAGCTGGGATCCCACTGCTACCTTGGAGAGACCTCCTCAGATCCCTGTTCAGAGACATTATTAATGCTTCTACTATTACTAAATTTACTGAGTATCTATTAAGCTCCAGTTACTGTTCTAAGGGCTCTATATGGAACATGTCATTTGATCCTCATAACAATCCTATGAGTTGGGTACTAGTAGTATCCTTAATTTCCAGATGAGGAAACTGAGGCAAAGCAGTTAGGTATATGCCCAAGGTTCTAAAACCATTAAGGAAAAACATTCAAACTGAGTGAATAAAGCTTAAGCTATAGAAGTTCAAAATTATAAACTATGATTTCATTCATTTAAACTTTGACATATAACTAAAAATTAGAAGCCATAAGTTTCAGCTGCAATTAATGAGAAATCTTGAAAGAAATTTGATGTAATAAAATCATTGACTCAAGTGGTTCTGAGGATGCAAAACTCCAGTTTAGCTGTTATCCTTTGTTTACACAGATCAGGAAGAAGCAAATAGCAAAATATTTATGTACCAGTAACTAGAAGATTTATATTAAATCCAAACCTTTCTTCTAGCTTGTCATCACAAAATTGAGTTTCTAATGAATTAATGTATGTAAAAACATTGAGGATGAAGTCAATGCTCTATAAATATTTGCTATAATTGTTATTTACAAAAAGGGCAAAGAGCTTTCCTGAAATATTCCACGGTTTAACAGTTATCTCCCAGAGACTGCTGACGTGAACATCAAGGGTTTGACTGTTTGTCATAATAAACTACATCTGTTTGACTGTTCCTTGTAGAAAACTGTGTTTGTTTACATGAACTTTTAAACTGTGTTTATCAAAGGAATATGCATTCACTCCTGACAACTTGTGATAATTAAAAAGCCACATAAGATCTAGTTCCCAGGAACTCAAACAGTCTAAAAGCCTATACCAATTCTCTTGAAGTTAGAAACATATCTAAAGACATTCCTCTTTGTATGTTATTGCATAAGTAAAACAAAACACAAATAATGAATCTTAAAAGATTCATTTTAGAACGCAGTGCAAAACCTCTGTGTTTCTCAAAGAAACACCATGGAGACAGGGATGTGACCCAGAGAAACATTTTTTCATAGCTAGAAATGATGATAGTAAACACTTAGTAAAAAAAAAAATGTAGGCTACAACACTTGGGGGCTGGGGAAGGTGAGGACAGGGGAGGACATTCCAACATTCATTTCTGATAAAAATATAAAAGAAGGGACCAAACTGTTAGAGATTCCCTGTGTGATAAAGGGTGCAACCATTACCTTAGACACTCTCTACACTCTGACTGCCACCTCACCAGGAAAGATGCTAAGCCCTCATCCCCGAGAAACATACATGTTTCTTTAAGTTGACCTCAACTAATGAATCATGTATAATGAAAATTTGTGTTGGAGTAAAAAGATCCATATTTACCCTACAAATTTAAATGGCTGGAGATGTGTACAAATATATGAGGCAATGGTTCCCAGCAGGTGACAGAGGTCTGTCACTGCCAAGGAAACAAATGAAACAGGCCCTACATTGCCTGGCACCAGTCTCATGGAAGCGAGGAGACAGCTGGAGTGCAGGGAGGCCAAGTCAGCTAGAATTTGCTAGAGACCATACTGGAAAAGGGAACGGTAGAGAGGAAGAGGGGAAGGGAAGAAAGGAGAGACTTTGGAAGGGAGGATGAGATGGGGGAGGAGGAGACAAGGGAAGGAGAAGGGACTCTGGAAGAAAGGAAGGCAGGAAGCAGCACACTCACTAGCTCTGGAATTCTGCATAAAGTTTCCTCTTAGTCTTTGGCTGAGTGATAGTCTGTACACGTGTGAAAGAAAATTACCAGAAAACACTAAGAAGAATAATACCTAGCGTTCCAGCAGAGCTGGGAATTTGTATTCCTACCAAGAAAGAGTGGAGAGATGGTGGGATATATGGACACTAGGCAGACTCCTCAGAAGTGTGTCATCTTAGTTCTAGGGCTAAATATGTGAAATTCTGCTCTGGACACCCTCTAGCAAAAGCTAAAAGAGAGTCTTAAAAGGATCCACAGAGTCCTACATTACTCAGCTGTGCACCAGAACAAAGTACAGTACTATTAAAATAAAATGTCACAAAATCTAAAAAACAAAACAATTTAAAATTCAAATTGCTTGGTATCCAACAAAAAAATAATCATACATACAAAGAAGAAGAAGGAAAAAAAAATTTATCTGGGAGAAAATTAATAATTAGAAACATCCAGAGATAACAGAGATGATGGAATTAGTACACAAAGATGTTGAAACCATATTATAAATGTGCTTAATAACATCAAAGCAAAATAAACAAAACAAATACGACAAGGAGAGAAATGGGAGACATAAAATGGAACTTCTACTGAAGAAAAATACAAGAACAGAAATGAAAAATACATTGAATAGAATTAACAGCTATTCTAAATCCTCTGATTTACCACATAAATTTTAGAAGCAGCTTGTCAACATCTAATTTTTTAAAACCTGCTCAAATTTTGATTAGGATGGAAATAACAGAAAAGTCTCTGAAGAAGAAAAGACCTATGAACTTAGAGGCTTAGCAAATAAAGACATAGCAATAAAAACTATCCAAAATGAAAAGAAAGTGGGGTGGGGGTCAGGGAAAGAAATACACTCTCTCAGTGACCTGTAGGATAATATCAAATGGTCTAACATATGAGTAATCAAAATGACAAGAATGGAAAAAAGAAAAAAAATGTAAAGAAAAAATGGCTGACAAACTTCCAAATTTGATAAAAACTCTAGGCTCTACAAGTTCAATGACCTCTGAGAACAAGAAATATAAACAAAAACACACAAAGAGTCATCATAATAAGGGGGGGGGGGAATCTTAAGTGGTAAAAAGAGGAAAAATTAAGATAAGTACAAGAGTTATCTTGTCAGAAACTATGCAAGCCAGAAGACAATGGAGGGAATCTTTAAAGAAGCAAAGGAAAAAAATTAACTGATAACAATATTGTTAAAAAATCAAGGTGAGGTCGAGCACAGTGGTGTATACCTGTTATCCCAGCAGCTTGGGAGGCTGAGGCAAGAATATCCAGAGTTCGAAGCCACCCTCAGAAATTTAGCAAGACCCTCAGCAGCATAGTGAGACTCTATCACAAAATAAAACATAAAAAGGGCTAGGAATGTGGCTCAGTGGTAAAGCACCCCTGGGTGCAATCCTCCAGTACCAAAACAAACAACAACTAAAAAAAAAGCTAAGGTGGGAAAAAGACTTCTGGTGGAAAATCAAAAGCTAAAGGAATTATCATCTGCATTATTTTAGATACGCAATACAGGAAATGATATAGGGAGTTTTTCAAGCAGAAGGAAAATTATCCCAGATGGAAATCTGGAAATACGCACAAAAATGAAATGAACCAGAAATGGTAAGTATGTGTATAAATGTAAAAGAGGTTTATTTTAATTTAAAAAAATTTTTTTAAAGATGACCTTAGATAATACCTTTATTTTATTTATTTATTTTTATGTGGTGCTGAGGATCGAACCCAGCACCTTGCACATGCTAGGTGAGTGCTCTACCACTGAGCCACAACCCCAGCCCCTTAAATTTCTTTTTGAAAGATAATTGACTATTTAAAGCAAAATAAATAACAAGGTACTGTAGGACTTATAACATGTAGTAGTAAAATGACAATAAAGGAGAAATTATGGTAAGGATAATGCTGTGCAATAAGTAGTGTAATAGTATTTAAAGATAGACTGTAATGTTAAAGATGTATATTTTAAGCCCAATAGCAACCACAGGAATAATAAAATCAAGCAATATGGTTAGTAATTAAATAACAGAGATAAATGATATTATAAAAACATACAATTAATCCTAAACTACACAGAAAAAGAGGGGGAAAGGAAAAAAAAAGAGAGGGACAAACAGAAAACAAAACCAGGATAGTAGATTTGAACACAATTATATCAATAATTATGTAAAATATAAATGGGCTAGAAACTCCAATTAAAAGGCAAATATTATCAAATATTATCAAATTGCATTTTTAAAAAGAAAGAGTTATAGGTTGTATAGAAGGAACTCACTTTTAATGTAACAATGAGACTGGTAAAAAGAATGGAAAAAGAAATATTATAGCATAACTAATTTTTTAAAAAAAACTAGAATGGCTCCATTGATTTCAGAAAAAAAATAGACTTCAGAACAAGGTATATTATCAGAGATGAAGGATATTATATAATGAGAAGGTGGTCGATTCATCAAGAAGTCATAAAGATCCTTAATATGTATCCACCTCTGTTGTGCAATGAAGACTTTGGCCTCTGTCTCTGGTTCTTGGAGTGAGACTAGAAATCCTTGGAAAAAAATTAACTGGGTATTCATATGTAAAAATTAACTTCTACCTTTAACTCTCATCTATACAAAATTGATTTTGAATGGATAGTTATTTAAATAAGTGCTTCTAAAAAGAAGGCAATTTTGTTCCCACAGACATTTGACAATATCTGGAGGTATTTTATATTTTCATGACAGGGATAGGGTACTACTATTTTCTGGTGAACAGAGGTTGAAAAGTAGCTAAAATCCTAAGATGCATAGGAATTATGCATATAATAAGAAATGATTTGGCCCAAAATGTCAATAGTGACAAAACTAAGAAATTCTAATTTAAATGAAGAGCTGAACTACAAAATATATAGCAGAAAACACTGGAGAAAATTCTCATGACTTTGAGTGACATAAAGATTTTAAATATAACACAAAAAGAAGAGAAATAAAAGAAAAGACTGATAAATTGGACATCATTAAAAAGTAAAACAAGGGGCTGGGGTTGTGGTTCAGAGGTAGAGAGCTCGCCTAGCATGTGTGAGGCCCTGGGTTCGATCCTCAGCACCACATTAAAAATAAATAAATAAAATAAAGATATTAAAAAAAGTAAAACCTTTGTTCTTCAAAAGACAGTTTAAGACAATGAAAAGACAACGTTTTGTAAAATAGCCAGCTAATAATGGATTTGTTTCCAGAATATATAAAGAGTGCTGACAACTAAGTAAAAAGAAGACAAACATCTGGATTTAAAACTGGGCAAAATACTTGAACAGACACCTCGCAAAGAACATGTAACAGCTAGAGAAAAAAGAGGGATTAAAAAAAAGGGATTTCACAAAAATAGAAAGGAGACCGGTCAAATAGAAGGGAATTGAGGGGAGTAAGAAGGGAAAGAAAAAGGAGAGTACTGGGAAATGAAATAAGCCAAAAACTTCTGTATGTGTACAAATATGTCACAAAGAATCCCTCTTTTATGTGCAATTATTACACACCAATAAAAAAAAACACAAAGAACATGTAATAACAAGCCCACAAGAAGATATTCAGCATCACTAGTCACTAGGAAAATGCAGTTCAGAGCACATTAGGAGATCACTCACATCCACTAGAATGGCTGAAACAAAAAAGGCTGATGAAGGTATGGAGCACCAGGAACTCTCGTTCACTTCTGACGAAAATGTAGAATGGAATAATTGCTTTGGAAAAGTAGTTCAGCGATATTTACACTATTGAACTTAATATTTACCACAATACTCAACAAACCCGCTCCTAAATATTTACCTGACAGACATATGGATAAAGGTCCATACAAAAACTTGTGTCAATAAAAAAATGGAAATAACTCTACTGTCCATCAACTAGTGAAAGGAAAGACAAATTGTAGCATATTTGTAAAATGGAATACTATTCAGCAATAAAAATGAATTCAACTGTTTATGGATACCTGCAACAATGAGGATAATTCCCAAGGTGCTATGATAAGTAGAAGAAGTGGACATTCATATGATTCCATGCATATGAAATCTAGAAAAGGCCAGATTGTCGTGATAGAAAGCAAATCGGTTATTGCCAGGGCTAACGGTCAGGGGAAGATGTTGACTGCCAACATGGGATGGAGATGGGGAAACCTTTTGGGTAATGAAAATGTTCCATAATTTGGTTGTAGTGGTGGTAACACACTGCATGCATATGTTAAAATGTCATTGTATTTATTGTACAAAAGATTTTTCTAATTTTGTTGTATGTAAATGATGCCTCAAAAAACAATCTAAAAAACAATTCCATCATGCTTCTTCTTAGAAGCATGATGGAATGTGCATCCCTGCTGAGCTCTGCCTTCAGGAGAGCTGAACTAGAAGGTCAAGGTGGGGCCTGGAGATCTAAAAGATACCATAAAAAAGAGCAGTTATGAAAATAAAGAATATACATTTTTATAAAATGTGAAGAAGAAAAGAAGAACTTGGAAAAAATTCTTTAATATGTTTAGAGTAATCTGGACCATGGATGGAATTATGAGTGATTCCCCTCCCTTTTTTTTTCTTTTTTTTGGTACAGGGATTGAACTCAGGGGTGCTTAACCACTGGGCCACATCCCCAGCCCTTTTTTGTATTTTATTTAGAGACAGGGTCTCACTGAGTTGTTTAGGGCTTAGCTAAGTCGCTTTGAACTTGTGATTCTCCTGCTTCAGCCTCCTGAGCCATTGGGATTACAGGTGTGCACCACTGTGCCTGGCTCATTTTCTTTTTTTTTTTTTGCTTTAAAAAAAAAACTTTACAAAATATTAAATTATAGTGGACCTTCCCCATCTTTCATAGAAATGGAACAAACACTTTTTTAAAAGACACTGAGTTCATATTAAAATGGTTCATTTTATGGTATGTGAACTTTACCTCAATAGATTATTTTTTAAAAAGAGACCTTGACTCCCCAGTCCCTCCCCACAGGCTGCAGGACCTGTCCCTCTCCTACCATCTTGTGTCTCCTGGGCCTGGTCCATCTCCAGTTTGGTCAGCAGGCTCACAAACCACTCAAAAGACCTCTGGTCTCGGTTGATCCAGATGAAATCCACCTAGAGAGAGGGGCTTCGGCTCAGAGGAGGGTCTCCCTCATTGACAGCGTGCTCACATTTGTGGTCCCTGGGCCCTGAGGACCCCCAGTGTCTACACATGGTCAGAGGGGAAGACAGACACACAGAAGTAAAGAGACTCGCCCAGTTTCCAGAACAGCATGACCAGGACCCAGGTTCCTGACTCCAAAGCTAGAATTTGTCTTTGTAAGCAGTGTTCTGAGATATCAGCTCGGGAAAGACAGCTATGCAAAATTACTGTTTAGTTCCCTGTGCACAATAATGACTTTCCAAAAGGCAAACATGTTTTCATCTCTGAAACCACCATTGGGTCATGGATGGTAAGCATGAGGCTTGGAGCTGGGTCCCTGAAGGTGCTTCTTTTCAGGGCCCAGCGGGCTCTCAGAAGTGACAAGAATGTTGATGGCAGAGGCCTAGACATTTAGGAGGGACCAGGAGAGCTGGCATTTTGGAGGAAAAGAAAGAGAAAGAACAACTTGGAAGGAACAAGGGGGTCCCAGCAGAGGAGAGGTAGGGTATCCCTTCCTGTCTCTGCACGGGAGCACTGGCTCCTGCTCCGGGAGGTGTTGGGGAGAAGGTCCGGAGGTCTGCCTGCGGGAGGTGGCACCCACCTTGTGCAGCTTCATGTCGTGGTCCTGGAGGCCCTCCATCCAGGAGTGCTGGCAGCTGGGGCAAACGTGCTTTCTCTTTTGGTGCCTGAGGGGAAGCAGGAGGAGGGGGTTTTTAATTTGGGGGGTAATTGAGACTTTTCAGGACCCCAGAGAATAGTGTAGAAGGTAGGAAGTAAGGATGGGGTGGCAGAGCCCACCCTATGAGGAAGAGGAGATGAGACACAAAATAAGGCAGAGGACAAGGAGGAGAGGGAAGAGAAGAGGGGAGGGGGAGAGGTGAAAGGAGGGGTTAGAAAGTGGGAGCATCGAGGGGGGCCGCTGTCAGGACAGGCCCAGGATGTGGGTGGGGCCATGCTCTGTGCACTCACCTGTGCATGATGCTCTGCAGGATGGAGGCAAAGGGGGTGATGCCGATACCTGCCCCAATGAGCACGGCGTGCTCCGAGGCAAAGATCCTGCGGGTGGAGGTTCCATAAGGGCCATCGATGTAGCACTGTCACAGGGGGTGAGAGGAATGAGGACTGTGGGGAGAGCTGCACTCCCCCGAGTGGAGGAAGGTCCCCAGGGCCTCGGCACCCTTTTATACACAGGCAGTCAATCATCTCCTAGGCTCGAGGCCAGGTCTAAGCGGCTCCTACTCCAGCCCTCTTTCCACAGGCTGAGCTCTCAGCACACTTCTGGAGAAAGCCCTAGAATGTTAGGATGCAGAGCTGGTGACCAACCAGCATCCCTGCTGAGCCTCCGTCACTTCCAGGGTGTGTGTTGTGGGTGCCAGGGAGGCAGGGAGAGAGTGCACAGGGCCCTCCCCGCCACACACCATCCCTGATCCTGGAGAAGAAACAGGCAAGGCAGGGCACCCGTGGGTTTAAGGACAGGAGGAGGGTTTGGTTAAATAGTCTGGATACCTGGAAGTCAGCCCCGGGGATTAGAGGAATAGAAGGATCAAGAGCCAAAGTAACCTCCTCACAAAGGCAAAGAGGCATTTCCTCAGAGGGGGAAGGAGGTCTCCACCACAGCCATTTCCTGGAGCCTCTTACCTTGATGTTGCAGAATCGATGGTTCTCAGAGGACATCTCAGAAGCCTGCAGGGAGTAGAGCAGAAAGCTGAGTCTGGGAAGGACAGCGCTGGGCATTTCTTAGAAGCTTGCAAGCCCTTGCCAGTCTGAGCAACTGTATTGAAAGGGAATTGCTTTTACTGTCCAAACCATTTCAGGATCCTGGATCCTTTTTAAGGAGGAATATCAGCAGTGTGCTGGTAAACTGGCTCCTGGTGGGGGGCAGGGGGGATCTCAATCACCAAGAGATTAGCATATGTCCATTTCTGTGGCCTAAATACCATTGGCCCTCCGTATCCACAGGTTCTACAGACACAGATTCAGCCCACTGTAGATTGATAATATTTAGGGGGAAATTGTGCCTGTAGTAAGCATGTATAGAATTTTTTCTTGTTATTATTCCCTAAACAATATAGTATAACAACTATTAACATATGTAAATGTCCATTTAAAGTATATGGGAAGATATACATAGGTTGCAAAGTCCACATGATTTTATTTATGGGCTTCAGCAGATTTTAGTACCCAGGAGGGTCCTGGAACCAATCCCCCTTGGACACTGAGGGACAACTGCACTGCCATCATAGCTCCCAACATATGACCGTGTTTAATAGCTAGCTCACGAAATGGGAAATTTAACCATCAACTTGTAGGATTCAGTGTGAGTCAGCTCCAGAGCAAGGCTGGGGAAGACTCAATCACACCTTTAGCTGCATGTTCTCAGGTCTGGGATGGAATGTTTTTTTCCCTCTGCCTAGAGCCCCTTTGCTCTTCCCTTGCTGTCAAATCCCTGTGCCTTGGTCCATGTCCAGCTCATTTGAAGTCACATCTCCTCTTTGAGGCTTTGCCCAGGTGCTTCAAGAAAGAAAGGTACCGAGGGCCTGGGGCTCTGCCCTGGGGCTGGTGCCGGCCCTCTGGGTGGGGTCCGGCTCTGCCTGCAGTGCCTGACTACTCCAGACCTGAGCAAAGGTAGACGGCCAGACACACATACAGGTCAACACCCTTGCTTCTAGAAGGGGAGGAAGCAGAATGCAGAACAGGCTGCAGGAGCCTGTGATACCTCCCTCAGAGGAGTTGAGGCTGAGGGTGTGGAAAGGACTGCCCAGTTCCCCAGAGTTCCACATAGAGACTGGGTCTCCTGTGACCCATCCTATGTCACATTACACCATGCTGCTTCTTCATCTTGGGGTGGGGACTGCTTAGTGTTGGACATAAACTGCTTGTGGGGGTTTAGGAGGTACCTGGGAGAGGGCTGCTCCCCTTTCAATTTTCTCTAATCCTTCTGATAGCAAAGAGAAAGACTTCAATTCTGGCTAACACATCTTTAACAGCTCCTTAAGACTAATTTCTTAGAGAGTGCTGATAGACCTCTCCCCGACCCCTCTCTGTTTTCTTTTAACAAAGTGAGAAGGGGAGAGGGAGAGTGAAAGTGAGAAAGGGAGTGTGTACCTGCAGGGAGCAGGCCTGTGGGCGGAGCCTCAACAGGCAGAAACATCTAGAAGAATTTAATACCATGTTTTCATTGTTTTTACTTTAGAGTTAGCATGTTTATGGCACACAATACTGATTTTCCATTAAAGATAGCAATCTAAGGAGTCTTTTTAAATACAGTTTAGAGTACTGTGGTGATGTAAGAGAATATTAAGTAGAAAATATTGCTAATGAGCTGTGAATATGGCAACAGTTACAAGGGTGGAGGCAGATGGTTGGCTGCAGAAACCCCACTCCATGTGGGTCCTGCCTGAGAGTGGGCTTGAACTGAAGCCAAGGATGCCAGGCCAAGACCCAGCACCCCTGGGCAGACATGTCAGCCTCCACTTCCCCGGCCTTACCAGGTCCCCGCCCTGAGAAGAGGCTCCCCACCATGCTGGGGTCCCTTCCTCAGCCTTTATGGGGTCCTGGTCTTTTTCCCCCTGGCACTGTGGTTCCTCCGTCCTGTAGGACATCAGTTCCATAGCAACATTCTTGCTGGAGGACTCAGCATCCTGTGCTGAGGTACAGGAGTGGCTGGGCTGTGGTTGCAAATCCTGTTTTGTTTCAAAACAGAAATTGCTTTAATATTACAGAGTCAATTCCTGTTAGTTGTAAAAACATCACATATTATAGAAATAATTAAACAATAAAATGAAAAAGTACAGGATGACAGCTACCATAAACATTTTCTCTGCTCTTTAGACACTCTTTTCTTTAAAAAAAATATTTTTTAGTTGTAGTTGGACACAATACCTTTATTTTATTTATTATTTTTATGTGGTGCTGAGGATCGAACCCAGGGCCTTGCATGTGCTAGGCAAGTGCTCTATCGCTGAGCCACAACCCTAGACCCTGGACACTTTTTTCTAACATACACATGTGTATGGGCACACATATCCACACACACACAGACACACACCTGCACACACACGCACACACACACTTATTTTATACCAATGGAGCATCCTGCTTTGCAATCTGTTTTTCCCACTTCTAGCTTTCCATACTAACAAGTTGAAATTTCCATAATCTTTCTTAGACAACTTACTATTCCATTATGAGGGTGATCAGTAATTTCTCTGGCTGCCTTCTGTTGCTGGGCCTTCTGACTGTCTTCATTTTCTCATTATCATGAGCGACCATGCGATGTGGAATAGCACATTTCCTGTCATTATCCCTAGACCCTAGTTTACTTCTCTGCATAGCATTTGTTGTCGCCTGACGTGTTACATGTGCATTTCATCTGTTCAACGAATGCCTCTGCACCAGAAGTTCAGCAGTGCTGTCTCTTTTGCCTACCGACATATCTCTAGCATCTAGAACAGAACCTGGAGAACAGTAGGTGCTGCGCTCAGTAAATATTTGCTAAAGAAATGAATAGGGCTTTTTGTGCACCTGTCCAATTAGCTTTTTAGCATAAATCTCTAAAAATGGAATTGCTGGGCCAGTGGGTGTGCATATTTAAAATGCTGACACATATGGCCAGACTGCCTGCCAGAAAGACTGTGCCAATTTATTCTGTGGCAGCAGGGTCTGAGGTCCCACGGAAACAACCCGCAGTGTGTCTTCCTGCTGGTTCCCAGTGTGCCATGGCTCATCCGGTTTGCAAGTCAGCTTCTTCCTTCAGGAAGTTTCCTCTGATTACTGGAAGAGAACTTTTCTTTTTCCTACATTTTCCTCCACATCCCACAGTTTTGCTTTTGGCACCATTCTGGAATGATCCTCTCCTCTGGCCAGACAGGATTCTACCTGGTGCCCCCACTCCCCCAGCACCCATGTTGAAGGCAGCGCTGGGACTTGCGGGGGTCAGTGAGTCCTCCTCCTTTGACCTTCAGCAGGGTTCTCACATATTAACTAGTCTCCAGACCAAGAGGCGGAGTCTCGTGTTCAGCTACCCTCAGCTTCCTGGTCTATCCTTATTTCTTGGGGAGCTGCTCTGATCCGTCCCCATTCCTCTCTCCCCCCACCCCCAGTACTAGGGATTGAATCCAGGAGACTCAATTGTTGAGCAACATCCCCCAGGTCATTTCATTTTTTATTTTGAGACAGGGTCTAACTATGTTGCCCAGGCTGGCCTTGAACTTGCCATCCTCCCGCCTCAGGCTCCCAAGTCCCTGGGATGACAGGCATGTGGGCCACTGTGCACAGACTCTGTTTCTCCAAACCCTCCCTGGCACTAGCCACCTGGCAGCTTTATGGGCTTCATCAAGGCTCCAGAGGTAACAGTGTTGTTACTGCTGATGGTAATGATGACCCAGGGGCCCACCTGGACCATGCTGCCATTTCCCTCAATACTCCATCTGCATTCTTTGGGTCAGTGCTTAATGGGATAAGATGAGAAGGGTGAGCCATGGAGGAAAACTATCTCCATTTCAAAGAAAAATAACAGGCTCAGTTAGGTTGACAGACAAGACAAAGTTAGAGAGTACTGTCCAAGAGACTTGGAGGTCAGAATGTTTCTGGTCTCAGTTACCCCACTCCTTCCACTGCTCCCCACCTTTTCTAGTGCAGGAAATCAGGATGGAAGGATCTGAGGTGGTCAGGCTTCGAAGAGGCTCTTGGACCACACAGTCAGCCATTGCCTAGCCCACTAATGCTGCCGTCCAGACTGTGTGCACAACAGCTGCTCCCGCTGACCAGGAAGAAAGTGACTTGGTCCCCAGGGTCTGCCTCCATAGAGGGCCCTTGCAGCCACCTACCTGGGGTCTCCTCTGACTCCTTCTCATCCTCAAGCTCCTTGACAGCCTCTTGGAATCATAGCCCACGGGGTCTGACACCTTGAAAGACTCATACAGTCTGTTTGTCCACTGGCCTTGGGACCGGATGTGGAGCTCGATGGTGTCTGAGGGAGAGAGGGAGGTGTCTGTGCTGGCCTCCAGAAGGGAGCAGGGCTTGTCTCGCTGGAAGCATTGCCACTGGGCCTCAGTGGTCTGAGTCCCAGTTTGAATGTCCTTCCTCAGGACCAAACTAGCAGCCACAGCACTGGACTTGGATCTTTGACCTCTCTAGTGCAGCCTTTGATCCTTCTTGATGCAATTAACCAAGCTCAATTGGCGCTCTGTCTCCCCTAACAGGGGAGGGGTGAGGGTGCCCCCAGCAACCCCCTAAGGGTAGGGCTTCCGCCTCATTCATCCGGTCAGGGTCTCGCCAATATGGGGATCTCCCCACACCGTTACTGTACAGGTAGGTGCTCAGTTCATAGTAGGAGCAACTGCTTTCACTGCAACCAGGCCTGAGGGGTAGCAGGTGCTTATTAAGGTACTAAACAGTGAATGACTATGAATGACTGGTGCTAAGGTGTTATAGGGTGGCATAACCCTCTGCTGGGGGTGCCAAAATGAACCTACCATTTCAGAGCAACAGCCACCTGAGAGATCTACTCTGATCTTGCCCTGTTGCTTTTTATTTTTTACTTTTTTAAACTATAGACTCTTTTAACAGTCCTGTGAAGGTAATGGATAGCCTCCCTCTCAGAATAAGGCTTTTAAATACATAAATAAAAAATTTTTAAAAAAGTGTACCACTTGTGATAACTTTGAAATAAAAAAAAGAAATTACAGATGAAAACAATTATAACGAGACATCAAAATTAAAACAATTGTGATTTAAGAATGTATGTGCTCTTAGATCAAACATGACAGGTAATCCACCAGGAACTACTGATCACTGAAGTAATGAGGAGATAAATGACATCCTGAGGTAGCAGCAACTGTATATGATAGAAAAAAAATCTGGCTTTTATCTTGAAAAAATAAAATACAAGTATTGTTAGTGTGACTGCATATGTAATTGCAGAAGATGCTCCATTTCAGTTCAAGGTTAGTGAAAATAAAAACATCTCCTTTGTTCCCAGTCCGAGTTCATGAATAGCAATATAACCTGGTTTGACTGTATTTTATAGAAGCGGAGAGAGGTGAGGAGTCCCTGAACTTTGGGCCTATAGCCCTGTTCCCTTGCCTCTCTGCTGTTTCCTCCCTGACTGTCCCACCCCTGAGGCAGGTCAGCCAGCTCTGCATCAAAGCTGGCCTGTGTACCAGTTCCAGCAGACTCACTGGGCTCCTGGCAGGAGGATGAGAATAGACAGGAAGTCCCATCTCAGGACTCAAGAGATGGGCAGATTCCAGGCTGAGCCCCTGATAAAAACCTTGCAAGAACTGGTCAAGGGACAGGGTCGGTAGGAATATGGCGGAGGGAAGGGAGTGAGCCGCCCTGTGCCCCTCGCCTCTGCACCTGCAGATCTCACCTAGTCAGAATACTCCGTCTCTGAGAGTGTTAGAGGACCCCTATCCAGCTGCTCTCCGCAGAAATCACCAGCGCTGTGACCCTGCAGGGCTCTGGACCTCAGAGTTCCAGTAGGACGCCTGGTTGGAGCAGGACCCAAAGTTGGAAGTTCTAGCCCACACAAGGCTCCTCGAGCACCTTAGCAGAATCACCTATCAACACATCTGCAGATCGCCAAGACTTCTGCTCCCACACAGGTCACTCAGCTGCTGCCTACCACAGCACAACACCATCGCCGGACTCCCAACACCCAGGCACTGAAAACAGACCTACGCCACCTTGGCTCAACATTCCAGCCATATTAGCTGGGGGCAGTTTCCAGATCGGATCTCCAGGGGCCAGGTACCAGGTTTCCAACCTTCCCCGTCTCTAGCGGCGGTAATCTAACACAGTAGCTGCCCAACACAGGTGTGCGGTGCAACCAGGGAGCTGCCCATGGGATCCCCGGGGTGAGAGTTTCCTCAATTGGGAACGGCTAGAGGAGAGGGAGAGAGGGCTAAAGTCTGGAGCCTAACAGACCAGGAACTGGGAAATCTCCAGGCAAGAGAAGGAGATAGTACCGGGGCTCAAGTCATATGAGTGGTCCCAAAAAGAGACCCGTGAGGTGCAGTCTCCCTGCAGGGACTGGCGGATGCCACTCCCCACATCCAGGTACCCTGCGCCAGGACCAGTTTTCCCACCCTGGTTACCTCCACCATCTGGATGGCAGAGACACCAGCTTACAACAGAGGACCCCACCTATTGAATGGGGAGAGAAGCAGGGAAAGATACGGATCTCTAAAGCTAGCTACAACCCTGGTTTCTTCCTTTGAGTTTTTTGTTTGTTTGTTTGTTTTTTCTCTTCTATCCCTCCATCCTCCGGCCCTTACATCCTTAACATATGTGAAACCAAGAAGTTTGCATGAACTAGGTCTTTGAGGTCTGAGTCATTTGAATAATATAATATAGAGCTGTTGTATATGCCCTTTTTTTTCTTTTCCTTTTTATTCTTTCATTTTTCTTTCCCCCTCCAAATTTTACTGTTTTGACATCTGTATTTCTAAATACATGTGTTTGTTTTATGTACTCTACTGTCATCCCACGTACTTTCCTACCCTAAATTACTTCCTGTCTATTCTCTTGCTACTAACCCTCTTCACTAGATTTCTCCTTCACACTTCCTAAGATATATTAACTCTAAATCCTCACATCCTACCTCCTCAGCATAACGTCCTACGCCCCACCCCCAGTTTATTGTCCACCGTAAGAAACTGTAAACCTTTTTACAAAACTACTGATTGTATTTTAGATAATAATTGAATCCAACATTTCTGTACATTGAGACTAAACTATAAATGTCTTAATAACAACAAATTGTTCAAAGGTGGTATATTGTTGATATTGGGATCTGTTAACATTGTCCTTCCCCACAAAAGTGAGGTCTTGGAACCCTACAAGAGCACTTCAAACCTATAGGGTAAAACACAATAACAATCAAGACCCACAGAGCTGGAAAGGAAGACAATGAGCAACATGAAAAGACAAGGGAAGAAAGTACCCTCAAACAAATGAAGACACCACATCATTAGAATCATTGGTAGCCACAGCAGGAGAAAGGACAGAGAAGGAGTTTAGGATGTACATGGTTAAAATGTTCTGTAAACTCAAGGAAGATATAAGAGAGCAAATACAAGCAGTGAAAGAATCATTTCAACAAGGAGCTACATAAATAAACAAATTCAAGAAGCAAAAGATCACCTCAACAGGGAGATAGAGGTTCTTAAAACAACAACAACAACAAAAAAAAAAAAAAAAACAGAGGGTTGGGGTTGTGGCTCAGTGGTAGAGCACTTGCCTAGCATGTGCGAGGCACTGGGTTCAATCCTCAGCACCACATAAAGAAAATAAATAACTAAAATAAAGGTATTGTGTCTAACTACAACTAAATATGTATTTTAAAAAAACAGAAATTCTTGAAATGAAAGAAATAATAAACCAAATTAAAAGCTCAAATGAAAACGTCACCAACAGAGTAGACCACTTGGAAGACAGGACATCAGACAATGAAGACAAAATATATAATCTTGAAAAGAACATAGACCACATGAACAGAACATTCAAGAAATATTGGAGAGCATAAAAAGACCAAATTTAAGAGTTATTGGGATAGAGGAAGGCATAGAGGTCCAAACCAAAGGAATGAACAATCTATTCAAGGACATAATATCAGAAAACTTTCCAAACATGAAGAATGAATTGGAAATCCAAATTCAAGAAGCCTATTGTATGCCAAATGTACAAAATCACAACAGATCCACACCAAGGCACATTATAATGAAAATGCCCAACATACAGAATAAGGAGAAAATTTTAAAAGCCACTAGAGAAAGGAATAAGATTACATATAGGGGAAAACCAATTAGGATAATGGCAGATTTTTCATCACAGACCCTGAAAGCTAGAAGACCCTGGAACAACATAAATCAAGTTCTGAAAGAAATCTTGTATCCAGCAAAATTAAGCTTTAGATTTGAAGATGAAATAAAAACCTTCCATGATAAACAAAAGTTAGAAGAATTTATAGCTAGAAAATTGACACTACAAAACATCCTTGGAAAAATATTCCATGAAGAGGAAACAAAAAACAACAATGAAAATCAGCAGAAGAAGGTAGTACCCTAAAGGAAAAACTAATCAAAGAAGAAAATCAAGTCAAGTTAAATAACAAAAATAAACAAATATGGCTGGGAATACAAACCATGTCTCAATAGTAACCCTGAATGTTAATAGCTTAAACTCACCAATCAAAAGACATAGGTTAGCAGATTGAATTAAAAAAAAAAAAGACCCAACAACATTTTGCATCCAGGAGATTCATCTGATAAGAAAAGACATACAGGGCTGGGGATGTGGCTCAAGCGGTAGGGCGCTTGCCTGGCATGCGTGTGGCCCAGGGTTCGATCCTCAGCACCACATACAAACAAGGATGTTGTGTCCGCCGAAAAATAAATAAATAAATAAATAAATGTTGAAACAAAAAAAAAAGAAAAGACATACACAGACTGAAGGTGAAAGATTGGGAAAAATCATACCACCCTCATGGACTGCAGAAGCAAGCAGGGGTTTCTATCCTTGTATCAAATAAAGTAGACTTCAAGACAAAGTTAATCAAAAGGGATAAAGACAGACATTACATACTGCTCAAGGGAACTATACACCAATAAGACATAACAATCATAAATATATATGCCCCAAACAATGGTTCAACTATGTTCATCAAACAAATTCTTCTCAAGTTCAAGAGTCAAATTGATCACAACACAATAATCTTGGGTGACTTTAACACACCTCTCTCACCACTGGATAAATCTTTGAAACAAAAGTTGAATAAAGAAACTATAAAACTCAATGATACAATCAATAACTTAGACTTAACTGACATATATAGAATATTTCAACCTGCATCGAGCAGATACACTTTCTTCTCAGCAGCACATGGATCCTTCTCTAAAATAGACCATACACTATTCCACAAAGCAACTCTTAGCAAATACAAAAAAAGTAGAGATACTACCATGTATTTTATCAGATCATAATGGAATGAAATTGGAAATCATCGACAAAAAAAATTAAAATTACTCCAACTCCTGGAGACTAAACAATATGCTACTGAATGAACAATGGGTTACAAAAGACATCAAAGAGGAGATTAAAAAATTCTTAGAGGAAATGAGAACATAGACACAACATATCAAAAATCTCTGGGACACTACAAAAGCAGTTCTAAGAGGAAAGTTCATTGCATGGAGTTCATTCCTTAAAAGAAGAAAAAGTCAATAAATAAATGACCTCACTTTACATCTCAAAGCCCTAGAAAAAGAAGAACAAATCAACAGCAAAAGCAGTAGAAGGCAAGAAATAATTAAAATTAGAGCTGAAATCAATGAAATCAAAACAAAAGAAACAATTGAAAAAATTGACAAAACAAAAAGTTGGTTCTTTGAAAAAATAAATAAAATTGACAGACCCTTAGCTACGCTAATGAAGAGAAGGAGAGAGAGAAAATCAAATTACCAGCATATGTGATGAAAAAGGTAATATCACAACAGACACTACACAAATACAGAGGATAATTAGATATTATTATGAAAATTTATACTCCAATAAAATAGAAGATATTGAAGGCATCAACAAATTTCTTAAGTCATACAACTTGCCCAGATGAATCAGGAAGAGATATACAATTTAAACAGACCAATATCAAGTGATGAAATAGAAGACGCCATCAGAAGCCTACCAACCAAGAAAAACCCAGGACCAGATGGATACACAGCTGAGTTCTATAAGACCTTTAAAGAAGAACTAATACCAATACTCTTCAATTTATTTCAGGAAATAGAAAAAAGAGGCAGCACTTCCAAACTCATTCTATGAGGCCAATATTACCCTGATTCCAAAACCAGGCAAAGACATCAAAGAAAGAAAACTTTAGACCAATATCTGTAATGAACATAGATGCAAAAATTCTCAATAAAATTCTGGCAAATTGAATACAAAAACATATAAAAAAGATTGTGCGCCATGATTAAGTGAGATTCATCCCAGGGATGCAAGGTTTGTTCAACATAAGGAAATCAATAAACATAATTCATCACATCAATAGACTCAAAGATAAGAATAATATTATCATCTTAATAAATGAAGAAAAAGCATTTGACAAAATACAGGACCCCTTCATGTTCAAAACACTAGAAAAACTAAGGATAACAGAAACATAGCTCAACATCGTAAAGGCTATCTACACTAAGCCCCGGGGCCAACATCATTCTAAATGGAGAAAAATTGAAGACATTCCCTCTAAAAACTGGAACAAGACAGGCATGCCCTCTTTCACCACTTCTATTTAACATAGTTCTTGAAACACTGGCCAGAGTAATTAGACGAAAGAAATTAAAGGGATATGTATAGGAAAAGAACTTAAATTAGCATTATTTGCTGATGATATGATTCTAAAACTAGAAGACCCAAAAAGCTCCACCAGAAAACTTCTAGAACTAGTAAATGAATTCAGCAAAGTAGTAGGTTATAAAATCAACACCCATAAATCAAAGGCATTTCTGAATATCAGTGACAAATCCTCTGAGAGGAAAATGAGGAAAACTACCCCATTTACAATAGCCTCAAAAAAAATAGTTGGGAATCAACTTAATAAATGAGGTGACAGATCTATATAATGAAAACTACAGGACCCTAAAGAAAGAAATCAAAGAAGACCTTAGAAGATGGAAAGATCTACCTTGCTCTTGGATATGCAGAATTAATATTATTAAAATGACCATATTACCAAAAGCACTATACATATTTAATGCAATTCCATTCAAAATCCCAATGGCATTCCTCATATAAATAGAAAAAGCAGTCATGATATTCATCTGGGAAAATAAGAGAACCAGAATAGCTAAAACAATCCTTAGTGAAGAGTGAAGCAGGTGGCATCACTATACCAGACTTTAAACTATACTACAGAGCAATAGTACCAAAAACAGCATGGTATTGGCACCAAAACAGACTGGTAGACCAATATTTCAGAACAGAGATTAACCCTAAAAATCACAATTATCTTATATCATACAAAGGCACCAAAAACATGAATTGGAGAAAAGATAGTCTCTTCAACAAATGGTGCTGGGAAAACTGGAAATCCATATGCAACAAAATGATATTAAACCCCTATCTCTCACCATGCACAAAACTCAACTCAAAGTGGATCAAGGACCTAGGAATTAAACCAGAGACTCTGCGTCTAATAGAAGAAAAAGTAGGTTCCAATCTTCATCATGTGGGATTAGGCTCCAACCTCCTTGATAAGACTCCTATAGCACAAGAATTAAAACCAAGAATCAATGAATGGGATGGACTCAAACTAAAAAGTTTCTTCTCAGCAAAAGAAACAATCTATGAGGTGAATAGAGAGCCTACATCTTGGGAGTAAATTTTTACCCCTCACACATCAGATAGAGCTCTAATCTCTAGGGTATATAAAGAGCTCAAAAAGCTAAACACCAAAAAAACCAAATAACCCAATCAGTAAATGGGCCAAGGACCTGAACAGACACTTCTCAGAAGAGGATATTCAATCAATCAACAAATATAAGAAAAAAAATGTTCATCATCTCTAGCAATTAGAGAAATGCAAATCAAAACTACTCTAAGATACCATCTCACTCCAGTCAGAATGGCAGCTATTATGAAGACAAACAACCATAAGTGTTGGCAAGGATGTGGGGAAAAAGGTACACTCATACATTGCTGGCAGGACTGCAAATTGGTGCAGCCAATATGGAAAGCCGTATGGAGATTCCTTGGAAAACTTGGAATAGAACCACCATTTGACCCAGCTATCCTCTCCTCAGTCTATACCCAAAGGATTTAAAAACAGCATACTACAGGGACACGGCCACATCAATGTTTATAGCAGCACAATTCACAATAGCTAAACTGTGGAACCAACCTAGATGCCCTTCAGTAGATGAAATTAAACCCCTATCTCTCAGCATGCATAAAACTCAACTCAAAGAGGATCAAGGATCTAGGAATTAAATCAGAGACTCTGTCTAATAGAAGAAAAAGTAAGCTCTAATCCTCATCATGTGGGATTTAAAAAATGGATTTGGGGCTGGGGATGTGGCTCAAGCAGTAGCGCGCTCACCTGACATGCGCGCACGCTGGGTTCGATCCTCAGCACCACATAAAAAATAAAATAAAGATGTTGTGTCCACCAAAAAGTAAAAAATAAATATTAAAAAATTCTCTCTCTCTCTCTTTAAAAAATGGATTAAAAAATGTGGCATAAGTACACAATGGAATATTATTCAGCAACAAAAGAGAATAAAATCATGGCATTTGAATGCAGTTGGAGAAGACAATGCTAAGTGAAGTTAGCCAATTAAAAAAAAATGGCGAATGTTTTCTCTGATATAAGGTGACTGACTCATAGTGGGGTAGGGAGAGGGAGCATGAGAGGAATAGACAAACTCTAGATAGGGCAGAGGGGTGGGAGGGGAAGGGAAGTGGGAGGGGGTTAGCAATGATGGTGGAATGTGATGGACATCATTATCCAAAGTACATGTATGAAGACACGAATTGGTGTGAACATACCTTATATACAGAGATATGAAAAATTGTGTTCTATATGTGTAATAAGAATTGTGATGCATTCTGCTGTCATGTATTTTTTAAAAAAAAAAGCAATAAAAAAAAGCTGGTCAAAGGACTGGGTTGTGGCTCGGTGGTAGAGCACTTGCCTGGTATGTGTGAGGCACTGGGTTCAATTCTCAGCAAAACATATAAATAAACGAATAAAATAAAGGTTCATTAACACCTAAAAAATTTTTAAAAAAGAACTGGTCAAATACTTGACATGTTCATAAGATAAACATCTTGGTATCCAACCCCAGAATACCATGTGGCCACAAGAGGGAAAAGCTCTACATTCCCCAACATGCAAAGACCTTCAGGACATCCTGCCCACTGAGTGAAAATGGGCTGCAAAGCCATGGGTGTGTGACCCTAGGTACGCAAAACAGTCTTGAATCTGATTATCTGTGTTGGAATAGAGAGACCTGGAAGCCTGTTCACCAGAGGACTGGCACTAATTTTTCTTTGGAAAAAATTAGTTGAGGGATTTTAATTTTCCTCTCTACATATTTCTCTATTGTCTGAATTTTCTGAGAGTATGCACATTTATTTTTAACAAAGCAGAAAAAGAGAAATATGGGAAGAAAATGGCATGTCCTCTCCAACCCCGAGCCTGCCTTTGTCCCATAGTCACAACCCAGGTGATTCCAGGGTGGAGACTGTGCAGCTCTACGTGGGGAACCCTGGCCTTGGGTCTGCACCTGAGCTGTAGCAACTGGGCCAGAGGCTCTGCTGGCGGGGGTGGGAGGCATCCTGGGAGGCATTAGGAGCTCAAGCTTCTAGTGGTGTGAGTGAGAGAAGCCCTGGTGCCCTTTACCCCTCATTTAGCCAAGCAAGGCTCTGCTGTGACGAGTCACCCAAGATCTTCCCTGGCAGGAGGAGCCGTGCAAGCTACCCTTGCCTGCTGGAGGAACCACCTGTGGTGGGAAGGCTAATTGCTGGCTGGCCAGGAGAGAAGGGGTCAGGGGCTGGCCCCAAGAACAGCCTAGGACCTGAAGGAAGCATGTGCATGGGTGCGAGACAGAGGACAGCTGGGTAAAAGGAGGACAACTGAGCAGTCCTATGGGTGCTGGGGACCCAGAAAGAAATGGAAGTTCAGGGTTAGGGAAGAAGAATGCAAGGGCTTCAGCTGCCTTAGGTCTCTATAATGCTCATGTCCAGGTGGGAGTGTGGAAACCCACCCCCCTTGAAAATGCCTCGTTCTCCTCTGAGCCAGCTATTCCCATGCTTAAGAACCATCTACGGCTCTCAACTGCCTGAATCATCTATCCCAATTCCAACTCTGCATTCAACGTTTTCCTTGGTCCCATCTTGGCTCTAATTTGCTTTGCGGGCCACATTGCCTCTCTTTCTCTCCCCACCCATCCCTCCTTCTGAAGCCAGAATTGAACAGGCAGTCAGTATAGATAGGTAAATCGAGTCAGGTCTGATCAAGGAGGCCAATTTTGAGTGAGTCTGGCAAGTTGGAGACTGTCCCCTGAGGGACTGAAACGTTAATTCCTTCAGAGCCCCTCCTCCACCCTTATCAAAACCTGCCCCTGCTCCAGCCTGTTGCCAGGGTAACCTGTCCCAGGAATTGCCCCTCCTACAGGGAGCTTAAGGTGGTTAATTAATGTGTCCTGGGCTGCTCCGTCCTGCCTTCCCCGCTCAGCCCACCTGTTTCCCACCTTTTGGCCAGCCCACCAGCATTCCAGGGCCTAGCCACAGTAGGCAGGAAGGAGAAAGATAAGGGGAAGAGGGCAGGAGAGCAAAGGAAGCCTGGGACATAAACAGGGCAGAACACCTCACTTCTTGGGATACCAGGATACCAGCCATGGCCCCCTTCTCCCTCCCGGGAGAAGTCTATGTAATCCCTTTAAAAATAAGCCCTGCTTTATGTCTTGCCTTGGTGTGCTTCTCTAATGTTCAAACTTCAACGTGTGGGGAGCAGGACTCACCGATAACTGGGTTATCACCTCCCTACTCCCTGCCCATCACAGGACCCATGTTCCCTGGTCTTCCTCTTTTTGCTTGTGCTGGCCCCTCTGCCTCTTCCCACACCTCCTCTCCTATCTACTAAACTCCTATTAATCTTTTAAGTCTGAGAAGCCTCCCCACTTATCCCACCAAGCTGGCCCCTGCAGAACCTTCTGGGGCAGCTGCTATAGCCCTTGCCACCCCACTCGGGCAGTTTTCATGTCTTCCCCATTTCCGAGGGAGCTGAGGACAATTTTCAGGACAACTTTCTGTCTCAACGTGGGTCAGCACCATGTTCCGAGCCCCCCGGCTGCAGCAGGCCCACGGCAGGCACTGGGCATGTGTGGTGAGTGGTGGGCGCTGCCGTACCTTTCTGCTCAGGAGCACTGCTGATGGTGAAGGGGTGCCACTCATAGCGAGCGATGGTGGGGATGTTCAAGTACAAGTAGTCCCCAGGCCTATAGTGGAAGAGAGGGGGCCGCTGGATGATGAGATGAGTGACCTGAGAAAGAAGAAGGAGGCCAGGTCATCCTCTCTAACCTGGAGCTGCCAGGGGCATCAGAGCGAGAGGGCAGAGCCTGGGCCACCCCTTCCTCCAATGGTGACACTGTCTCTGCCTTTAAGTGGGACTCACCTTGAAGCCAGCCTGCTAGCCTAGGGATGGGTGAGACTTAGGGGAAGGACAGTGGCGCTGCGCTAAAGGGTTTTTAACCCCACTTCTCCCTCCTGGGCTTGAGACTTCCATAGCACTTCCTGTTAGCACCTGGCTGGCATCCCACTGCAATGGGCTTCTCTCCTTGAGCGACAGCATCCTCCTGGACACTAGCTCTAGTTTATTGGGCACTTACTATGTACCAGAGCTGTGAGGAGCACAGTGAGCAAGAGTGCGAGGCCCCACAGCAATCTTCTGATATAAATACTCGTCTTTCCCACTTTAGGGACAAGAAGCTGAGGCTCCGAGAGTTTAAATAACTTGCCCAAGGCCACCAGGCAGGGGGCAGTGGGATATAACTCCACCAGAGGCTGTCTGTCTCCAGTGCCTGGTCACACAGGGTGCTTCATCGTTCCGCATCCTGAGTCCTCAAACTGCAGCTGCCCAGAGCTGACCCGCCCAGCACTGCCTCTTTTTTCTCTGTCAATGGTGCCACTCTGACACCTGGGAGGCGGCCTTGGCTCCTTCCTCACTCACCCCAAAATGCAGCGCTACTCTTGAGTTTTCTGTGGTAGGTGCCCCGCCATCCCATGGCTACTGCCTCAGGGTCAAGGCCTCACAAGCTATGGGCTTCGTATTTGCTAGCACTTCCCAATGGCTCTTCTCCGAGACACTTTCCTCAGAGCAAATAAAGAAATCTAGCTAGAGTATGAATTGTTCATGTTTGCCCCACTTCACCACCATCTCCTCCTACAAGTGCAGGGGTTCCAGCGGCCTGCAGGGCAGGGTCCAAGCCTCAGAGGTCTTTCATGGCCACACCCTGCCCACCTCTCCAGCTTCTCCCTTGGTTCCAGCCATGTCAAATTCCTAGAGGTCCCTCAAGTACAGCGTGACCCTTCACAGCCCCGGGGCCTTTTCTGAGCTATTCTTTCTCTTACCAATACCCTTTCCCAACTTTCATAGCTAGAAAATTCTTATCCAACCCTCAAAACACTGAGGTGGCATCACCTCTTTTATTGATTGATTGATTGATTGAAGGCTTCTCTGACCTCCCAAAGACAGGGATTTAGTACTTCCTTACACTCTGCTTCTCTCTCCAATACAGCTCTGCTCTATGTCAAAGGGTTGACTCCTTAGAGAGCAGGCGGTGTCTGTGTGACTTATCACAGGCCTGCAACCTTGCAGCCACTTAATATATTCTTATGGAGCTGAATTGGGATTTTCTCCCTTGTCCTGGCCTTTTGCTGTCTGTCCCATCATTCCTCTTCCTAAAGGGTCATACCTGAAAGGCTGGGCCGGGTCTCGCATGGTGTGGGTTTCCTCCATTACCCCGGGCTGCAGTTGTACCAATGTGTATTTCTTTGGGGTCTAACAAGGTGCCCAGCACTCTGCCCTATCACCCGCCACTCAGGGTTAGAGGAAAGCGCCCCCCCCTTGCACCTTGGAGGGGAGGAGGTTGACTTCCACAATACTCAGGGGTGCCATGCGGGATTTGATCAGCCCCATGGCCTTCTCTAGGAGGAACAAGATGCCGGGGACCAGAAGCCACTTCCAGAAGTTAGGCCCATGCAGGATGAGAAGGATCCACAGGGGCAGGTAGGACAGGTGGGTCCAGTAGAACACCTGTGGGGATATGAGGTGGTCACTGCCAAGCTTGAGGCCTGAGGGTGGCACAGAGCCAGGGCTCAGGGCCATCTTCAAAGCCCAGAGCCTTGACTTTCTCTCGGGACAGGGATAGGTAAGAGGCTGAGGTAACCGAGGCGCATTGGTTCTTTGTTCTGGGGCTTGACGGAGGGAGTCTGGAAGGGAAGATTCTGATACAGAGGCAAACATCTGAATGTGCCTGGCAATGTTCTGGGCAAAGCAGAGTGCCTACAAAGGGATCATGACACCAATGTCCCTGTCCACTGGCCCCTACTCAGGGAGAGGGGAAAGACAGCAGTGGTTTCCTGGGAGGGGAAAAGAAGGAAGACAGTTTAGTGCCTGCTCTACCACCAGCTAGGGGACTTGGGAGAGTTCCTGACTTTTCTGAGAATCAGAGTCCTCATCTGTCAAATGAGGATGTGGGCTCCTGCTTCAAAGCCTGTTGCTGCCACAGCAGGGATCCATGGCTTCTGTTCCTGATGTGGCCAGTTCAGTCCAGGACACAGTTACGGTCTCCAAACCAAGCTGGCCACGACCTTCTAAATCCTGAGCAGACTGGAGGCAGGAAGTGAAGAAGGAACGGACATTTTCAGAGCACTGTGTGCCAGGTATAGGACCAGAAGCTTTGCATATACTACCTCACGAACTTCCTAAAATAATGTCAAAGGTGAAGGATTAGACCTTCATTTTATTGATGAGGAAACTGAGGCTCAGAGAGGCTGAGTGAGCAGAAAGTGGTGGAGTGGGGATTTGGACCCTGGCAAGCCTGAGTTTCTTTCCCCCTGTGCCCTCTGAGCCTGACTTATACCAACTGGGGCAAAGGGGTAAGGTCACAGAAAGGCAGAATCTGCCGTCTTCAGCTGGCACATGTGAACTGGGCCCGACGGCAGAGCCCAGATGGCACACAAATAGCACGCAGACCAGCCTGGGGCTTCCTGAGCTCTGCAGCAAGTCAGAGGGGACACAGCAAAAAAGGAAAGTGGGTTATATACAAAGATATGAAAAATTGTGCTCTATATGTGTAATAAGAAGTGTAATGCATTCCGCTGTCGTGTATTTAAAAAATAAAATCAATTAAATTTAAAAAAAAAAAGGAAAGTGGGAACCCAGCTTGGGGAGAGGCAAAGGGGTCAGGGCTGGGGCACCTGGAAATGGCCGCTCCTGCGGACGCAGGGGCTGGAGCAGATGACCATGAGCAGCAGCAGCAGCAGCAGTGCAACGCCCGTCGGGGAGGCTGAGCCATGCACCCAGCCGATGCCAGGCCGTGTGGTGAGCAGCAGTTCCCAGAACTGGAAGGGGCTGGCCCCGGACTGAGCCAGGAGTGCTGCAGACAAGCACAAGACCACTCTTGCACCTGCCTTGCCTCTGGGACCCTCTGCATCAAATACTGGCCCAGGCAGGGACTTTGGCTCAGAGTGCTGGCCCACCCTGGGCCCCTCTGCTTCCCCTCTGCAGGCAGGCAGGACACACAGGGGCTGCACCCACGTTCAGAGCTGGAGCTGTGTAATCCAGGGGTTTGTGAGGCCCAGGTTCCCCCCAGCCCTCCCCTAGACCACTTACCAAAGTTTACAACGTGGGCCACAGTGTGCACAAGGGACAGTCCCACCACCATGTAACCCATGAGCTGGTGGAACTGGATAACGTAGTCCAGGGGCAGGACCTGAGCCAACCACGTGGCCCGTAGCCACGTGAGGCAGCGCCTGAGCATCAGCACCTGCGGGTAGAGTGGCAAGAGCCCTGCCCAGCAGCTCCCACTTGTCCTTTCCTCAGCAGGGTGTGCCTACATCCCCCTGAGCTGCCTGGACTTCCTGAACAGACCCCCGCTGCTCCCCAGCCTTTGGTGCTCTCTGAGGTCCACAGCTGGGGTCTCTAAAGGAGAGTCTTCAGAATTAGGGTGAGAAGAAAACGCTAGAGTGTCTGATTGTGTTGTTTTCTATCGAAACAAAATGAGAAACGTAGAAACTTTCATTAACGTTGAACATCTGCATTGACAAGGTGCCTCTTTAGTGCAGATGTCAGATGGACACTTGGCACGTGCAGTTCTCAAGGTGTCCTGGGGGAAGATCCCACTTTCCAAAATGCAGGGCAGCTGGCGCAGGCTCCTCACTTGATCATTGCGATTGGTGGATTTATGTGTGCCTAGATATGTGGACCCACAGACTACAGTGTCTGCTTTAACTAAATGAAGCTAACTACGCCCCCCACCAAGGGCAGGCAACTTAGGAGGATTCACTGCTGGGAAGCTGCAGAGTGGAAGTAGCATTAACAAAGCAAGAGTGAGAGATCAAGAGAATGAGCCATGTGCCGCACATTCCTGGCATGAAGTCTGTCAACTGGTTATGGGGTTGAAACAAAGCCCACTCTGGCAAGAAGCTGATAATTCCAGGAAGCATGTTTAGAATAGAGATGTGCATCCCTGATGGTGGAGGGAAAGTCTGGCTTTACAATGATATTGTGCCATAGCTGTATTAGCTAAGAGACTAGTTCATGCATATAGTAAAGCATATGAGGGGTTTTTGTTAGTTTTGTTTTAATTGCAGGCATGTGAGATACAAAATGCTTGGAGACCAATTCCATGGTGCAGAGGATCACATTGGGACTTAAATTAGAGGTGACCTGAAGTTTTTTTCTCTCTGAATGGAGCCCAGCAGAGGCTTTACCATAGGGTTGTTGTGAGGACCAAATGAAATATATTCATCACCATGCCTGATACATAGGAAGTGCACTAAATTGCCAGTTATGTTATTCCTTACTGGCTGTGCAACTGTGGACAAGTCACTGTCCCTCTCTGGGCCTCAGCTTCCATCTCTGGGTGCTGGCCCAGGTGATTTCTAAGATGCCATCCTGCCCTGCTATTTCTAGGTGTCTGTATGTGAGAACCCACATTCTCCCCCGACCTGCTTCCCTGCAACATGCCAGTGTAGCCCTACCGCAATGAAGCTGCAGTTGAAGTTGAGGCACTGGCCACAGCCTTTGGCCACCATGATGCTGGCACCAAGGGCCCGGTGTGCATTGGCCGCCAGCACAAAGAGCAGCACTTGGAGGCCAGTGTAGGTGGCCAGGCAGAGCAGCTGGTTGCGGTGGTTGTGCCAGTAGGCAGCTGTCAGTGGGCGTGGCCTGTGCAGAGGACGACGGTTGGCAGGTGGTGTGAGCCAGCAGGCAGCACTGCAAGACAGGGGACTCTGCTCAGAGGGATGCAGTGGGGCAGGAGAGGGGAAGAATCTGTGTGGGCTGTGAGGGTCACCTAGAGACCCCCACCTGCTGTGGCCCACCAACTCTTTGGAGCTGTGCAAGTAAGCCAGCTTCCTTCCACGCTAGGAAACAGAGAGGTCGAGACTTGGTCACTGTCACACAGTTAGGTGGAAATGGAATGGAACTCTGGTGTGTTGGATGTCACAACCACAGCTATTTTTTATTATTATTATTATCTCTATTTACTTCTCCCATTAAAAAAAATGGCAACCAAAAAGGAGAGAAGAATCTGAGATACACTTTGGTAAGTAACCCATAAGAAAGTTAAGACACAAAAAGAATGGATTGCAAGATTGGCACTTTTCAGACAAACTTGGGTCTGCGGTCAGCCTCCACTCTTATTTTCTCCACAGGATTTACTAATTGTGTACTTTTCTACTTTATTTGTATATTGATATGAATTGCATGTCTCCAAAATGTCTCCCAGCAGAGTTGAGAACTCAGTCCCTGCCAAGCACTGCCCTTATTTTGAATGGAGCTTGATGTGTGGTGGCTGTTCAGCCAATATTTGTTGCTAATTATTTGTGTGATCCTAGGCAAGTTATTCAGAAGTAATTTCAATTCCTTTGAAAAAATAGGCATTGTTATAAAATGCATTATTGCATGTGAAAGTGCCCCCTGCACGTAGTAGGTGCTTAATACTGTGAATTGATTCTGAACAGACCGTGCAGAAAAAACGGAGGCAAAACAATAGCTGCTCTCGGGCCAGATCTTTATTCCCTGGAAAAAGGACACATGGGGACTACGCTGGGAAGGCGCCCGCCCCGCTCGGGACCTGGGTCTAGCCCCGACTCGGGCAGCGCCCGAGCCCCGCAGCGTACCTGATGGTCAGGTTCTCCATGACGCCGGGGAACTGCTGCAGCTCGTCACGGAGCTCGTCGAAGGTGATGGCACCGCTGCAGTCCTTGTCCGCCGATTGGAAGAGCGCCAGCGTCAGCTGGTCCAGCTTCTCCTCCGGCAGCGAGATGGCGCTCTCGCGCAGGCACGACCGTAGCACAGTGCGCAGCTCGTCGGGGTCGATGGAGCCGCTGCCTGTCCCGGGTGAGGACGGAGAGAGGGGGGAGAGGGCGGAGCTGTGGCAGCCCTGCAGAAGCCCTGCACTCACATTGTATTGGGTAAGGGATGTTTTCTCGTCACCCACCTTCAGTTTTCTGCCAACCATTTCCCTTTAGGCGCAAAGACAAAGCAAAGGACCAAATGTCACCTCCGTGCAGCTCAGAAACCTTCCATGGCTCCCTACTGCCTAGCTCAACAGAAATGAGGGCCTCCTCAAGTCTGGAGAATCTTTGACCTCAGTGGATGGCTTTCTCCAGAATCAGTGGTATCCTCGCTAAGTATCCTTCAACTTCCATGATGATCTGCCTAGAAAAAGTACTTGCTTAATCTATAAGTAGCTGTGCACTCAGACTTCATTATCCATGAGGCCAACCGAATATGGGGTGGTGTTGAGGAGAAGGGCCCTGTTGCTCGCCAACTTACAGCAGAATGTTTATCATGTTGTGGAGAGGCCACAGCTGGGCACTCCAGCCCAGCCATGTGGCCTTATGTAGACATGGGTGGCTAAAAGTGTGATGGACAGCCCAGTGCACTGGCACACACCTGTAATTCCAGTTACTTTAGAAACTGAGGTAGGAAGTTCGAAAGATCAAAGCCTGATCAATTTAGTGAGATACTGTCTCCAAATAAAAAGTAAAAGGGCTGGAGATATAGCTCAGTGGTAGAGTGCCCTGGGTTCAATCCCCAATACTTTAAATAAATAAATAGTAATGGGTAAAAGAAGTCAAAACACCTAAAATAAGATTTGGAACATTTTTTCTCTAATTATGTTCCATTTTTTTAAAATGTTCATTCTTCCTAAGCAGCAGGACAGGACTGGGATGAATGTTTGCTTGCACTGCTTTAGATGTAGACACAGCCACGGTAGCATCCTGCTTCTGCCCCTTGCTGTGTTATGGTGGCTCTAAATCTTTAGAGTATAGACTCTCTCTTTGCCCATCTATCAAATGGGGATAATAATTTCTCCCTCCAGATTTGGTTCAAGGATAATGGACAATTGTGAAACATCTAATACAGTGTCTGAAAGAAATTGCATATACATGGGAATTTTTTTTTTTTTTGCAGAGGGGAGGGGTTACCGGGGATTGAACCCAGGGGCATTTGACCCCTGAGCCACATTTCAAACCCTATTTTGTAATTCAGAGACATGGTCTCACCTCACTTTTGCTGAGACCGGCTTTGAACTCAGCCTCCCAATCTGCTGGGATTATAGGAGTGTGCCACCATGCTTGGTCGCTCAGTTTACATGGAAATTCTTATTCGTATTGTGATCATTATTTGGGCCCAAGTCAAAGCCCACAATCACATTACAATGTAGAGTCTAACATACCACTTTCTGACCACAAAACCACCAGCTTTCTTTCTCCCACCTTTGTCCTGAAGTGGCACCCCCTTTCTCCACTGAAAAGAAATTTTCACCCAGACTGATTTTAGGACTGTCAGCAAAAGAGTCTCTGCAGAAGAGTTCAATGTAGATAAACTTCCTATTTTTGTATAACCCTGTTTTCTTGGCCACTAGCCAAGAAGATACCAGCCCTCCAGGTGCTGGATACCACCTTACTAGTTTTTCACAAACATATCCAGTATAGTACTTTGAAGAAATGTGCAAACAAGGCTCTGGCCTTGATCTGGGATTCACAGAGATGTCTACATTTTTAAGAGAAGTTACCAACTGGGCTCCATGGTAACAGCTGGCAGGGAGAGAATAGAAAGGGGAGAAGAAGCTCTCCCCTTCTCAGGTGTTGTCCTTGAAGGGTTAATTTGACCAAAACAGTGAAAGAAAAAGCTGCTTTTATGTGAACTTCTGCAGACTGTGAACTTCTGAGCCCCTCCTCTTACATGCTGGGTATAAAACTCTGAAACTCCCTGAACTCGGGGTTCAGGGGATTAATTGATTACAGCAAAAGCTGTGCCCTCTGAACCTGGCTGCAGCCAAATAAAACTGTTTCCTGCTATCTTCGTTGCCTTGCCTCCTTTGTCCCTGTAACAGTCCCCCAAGGCAAGGTATACATTTCTTCTTCCTCCAGTTACAGACCGACCCCTCCTTATCAGGTCATTGATGACCCCCCAGGTGTGAGCAAAATTTGGTATTTAGGAACAGCTAGTGATGAGGGGCCCTGGGAGACTGGGAAGGGGGCTGGGGAAGATGCTCAGGAAGTAGGCATGGTCAGCAACTCTGGGGGTTTCTCTATTCCCATTCCCACCTGACCCCATCTAGCTAGACCTCATTCCTGGAACCTGCTCCCCAGTTGTATGGGCTGTTGACCATGCCTGCTTCCTGAGTGTGTCGGAATTGACATTTAAATTTTTGGAATGCAAATCCAGTCCTGTCATTCCCCTGCTCAACACTTTTTGATGGCTCCCCATTGCTCATTGAACTGAGACTCCAAACCATGGCCTTTGCACTTATTAAAGGCAAAAATGGGAAGAGGCACTGAATAGAACACTCTTCTCTCAGCCTCTACCAGAGCCCCTCCTGTCTTCCAGCTCCTCCTTTCATTCTTCACATTAGCAAATGGTAGTACTGCTCCCCCAGCCCACCCGCCATAGAAATCAAAGCAGAATAAATCAGCGTCCACACTCTTCTGCAGAAAAAGCTAGCACTCCAAGTGGCTGGCTCTGGCCCCGAAAGTTTAGATGTGTAAGCTGGGGAAGGTTCATGTTGCAGAGCAGGGAGCTTATTTATTTACAGGGGTGCCAGCGACCGAAGAAGGGGCTTTGGCTGTCCCCTGTGCTGAGAAGATTGGTCTCCCTCCCTAGCAGTCGAGCCTGGGCGGGGTGAGCGGAGGCCATGCCCCTACCAGGAAGCTGCTGGGCTGGGCTTCCTAGGTCGCTGTATTTATCTTTCGTTGTTCTTAATATTTAAAAATAATTTTGAAATCTCCTGCCTGAACACGTAATATAAGCCTTCCTAGGAATTTATACTAAGGAAATAATCGAATAAATCGCCAAAGATGTACAAATCAGGATGTTCGTTGAAATTTTGTTTATAATGCCAAAGAGGAAGGGCGGTAGGCTGTAATTCTCCATTTAGGTAAAGGGGTTTAAGTAAACAGAACTTAAACTGATAGTAACAGTTTAATAGCTGATCCCTTTAATTATCCTGTGTTTAAACACTGTTCTGAGTTTACATAAATTAACTAATTTATTCCTCCTCTCAACCTGGGTATATACTATTATCATTATCATTATCCCCATTTAATAGTTTAAAAAAATGAGATAAACAAAATACCTCAATAAGTAACATGCTAAAATTCAGAGATGAAACTGATATTGGAACCTAGGTAGCCCAGCTTCAGAGTCTGAGCCCTTAACCACTAAGCTAGGCTACACAGCATATGTGGGAACCATGAAGCCGCACTCAAAAACAGTGCAAGAACCCCTGTGAGTTCCCACAAGTAACAAGTAACAGTATTAGAAAGGAAGTAGAGAACTTGGAACAATTGTCCATTGCTGAAGGAACATAAAACTCTGCACCCTTTGTAGAAAACAAGGCAGTTCCTTGAAAAATTAGACGCAGGATTATGATGTGATCTATCAATTCCACTTCTGAGTATGTACCCAAAAGAATTGAAAAGAGGGACACAAACGTATTTGTATATTAATGTCCATAGCAGCATTATTCACAGTTACCAAATGACAGAAACAATATAAGGGTCTGTTGACAGATGTATGAATAAACAAAAAATGTGGTGTGTTTGTGTGTTAGTGTGTGTGTATGTGTGTGTAATATTATTCAGACTTAAAAAGGAATGAAATCCTGTCACATAATACAACATTGGTGAAACTTGAAGACATCATATTAAATGAAACAAGCAAGACACAAAAGGACAAATATTGTATAATCCCACTTACATGAGATATCTAGATCCGTCAAATTCTCAGAGACAGAAAGTAGAAGGAGGCGGGGAGAGGAATGGGGAATTAGTGTTTAACAGTACAGAGTTTCAATTTGGGAAGATGGAAAGTTCTGAATGCACTTAATGCCAGTGAACTTTACCCTTAAAATGGTTATAATGGTAAATTTTATGTTATGTATATTTCACTATGATAAAAATGATGTTGTAAAGCAATGTATTCTTACATGAAAAATATTGATATTGTTTAATGAAAAATAAACTAGCATGGTCCCATTTTTAAAAAAGGTGTGTGGGGTGTGTGTGACCATAGAAAGAAGTTTGGTAAAATGTTATGGGAAGTGTTAGCTTTCTTTACACCATTTTGAGTTATCAGACATGTTCATGGTGAGCTTCTATCATTGTGATGATAAGAAAAAAGCAACAAAGTGATTTCTTTTTTCAACCAAAGAAAAGAACAGAAGGAAACCACCAGCTTCTGGGTAAGTTGAATCAAAGGCATGTGTTTCCTGCCCCAGAGGGGCAGAGATGGGGGACTTCAGGAGGGACAAGGAAGCCAGCCTCTTCTGAGGACCCAGGCTCAGGCCCAGGCTGGGTCTGTAGAGCCTCATGGAACTTAGCATTGAGACGGCTGGCTTCTTCCAAGGGCCCCGTCCTCCCCACCCAGCCCGTGCCCAGGAAGAGCCCTCACCATCCACGTCGTACACCTGGAAGAGGAATTTGAGTTTGTCCATGGGGTTGCCGCGGGTGAGCAGGGTGAGCGCCTCCTGCAGCTCCTCCAGGGTGATGGTGCCATTTCCGTCCGAGTCAAACAGGGTAAAGAACCGCTCTGCAAAGAAGGACTGTGGGGGGGAAGGGTGGGAGACCCGTGTGGCTGCAGACCTGCATGCCAGAGCCCCTATCGGCCTTGCAGTCTAGATCTCTGGGTGGCCCCTTACCCAACCTGGGAAAAGGGCGGGTTCCTTCCAGAATTTGTCTCCTCCCCTTTTGGGTGTCCAAGGGGTAAATGAACTTGACAGGGACTTATACAGTAGATCCAATCGACATTGTGCTTTTCTGGTTCTTAAGGCTCTCTGCAGCCTACACTTATGGCTTGTTCTTAAGAGCTGACTCAGTTATCAACAGTCGCGTACTGTGCAGCCCCTGCTTTCCAGGCCTGGCAGAAGATGCTGGAGACACACACAGGAATTAAGGTGGGTGGGGCTTGGAGTCCTGAGAGGCCTCCCTGGGGGAGGGAGGAGCTTGTCTGCCTGGGCTTCCTTCCTTTTCTCCTGGGTTCCTAGGGTAGTGCCTTTATCTTTCTATCACCACGAGTGACCTTTACCTTGAGGTGTTCACGGCCTCCTGTTTTGAAGGAACTGAATCATTAGACTGAGTGGGCCAATTGTTCCTTCCCTGTGTTTTCTGTGTTAGGACTTGCGACTTTAGTTTTCCAAGCAGTGCTTTCTGATCCACCTGGGGCACTCAAATGCTCACTGGCCAACCCCTGCCAAGGACAGGGCCACCATCCCATGTCAGCTCAGAGGATAGTTGGCTCTCTTTTCTGCTGATAAGTGCACTGTTTTCTTGGCAGGGAGGCCTGCTGCGGTTCAAAAACTTTTCCCTGGAAAGAGGCTGAAGTGAGAGCATCAGCTTTACCCTCAAGGCTAGAGGGAACTGAGAGGCTGTACTATCTCTCAATATTTCTGCTGACTTCCTACTTTGTGGGATTTCTTTTCTTCTTCCTCCTTTGATTTCTTTGTTTTTTGTACTGGGGATTGAATCCTGGGGCACATCCCCAATTCTTTTTTGTTTTTATTTTGAGACAGGGTCTCACTAAATTGCTGATCCTCCTGCCTCAGCGTCCTGAGTCACTGAGATTATTGGCATGAACCACCGCACCCAGCTCCTGTGTTGTTGGAAAACCCCAGAAGGCCATGGCTACTCAGAGGGATGGGAGGGCACCAGCAACCCCTTGCCAGCCCTTCTTAGCTGTGGGGCCTGGGGAACTCCCTGGCTCTCCTGTAAGGCCTCTGTCTTGAGAACCAGCTGCTCTTCCTCTATAAAATATAAATGCAGGGCCCCTGCTTCGGGTGGTCACTTGCCTCTTTCACATTCAGTGCTCTTTTGAATTCTTGTAGGTTGATCTCCCTGTCTTTTCCGGCAATGTTCTTGAACTGCTGTGTCACCCACTGAAGCCACTTGGCATCCTCCTCTGCACTTGTGCTGGGAGACAAAGGAGACAAACTTATGGGTTTGGGGTGGCCCTGGGCTCCAGAGGCCTCATGGTGGTGCCAGGACCTCTGCTGCGCTCTAACTCAGGCTCTGGGCCTCGCCTGCAGTACGTTCAGCTTTGACTGCGGGTCGGAACCTCCGCAGCCAGGCCTTTTCCTCCCCAAGCCTCCAGCCCTGCCTCCCCACTATGGGGGCTGGCCAAGGCTTGCATCTCTATAGGCTGTGAAAAGACAGGGCTCCCGTGGGACGGACCCCATGATAGGGATCACTCCAGATGATGATGGCTTTTCCACCTCACCTTCACACAGCTCTTCTCTGCTTTCCCATCCTTCCTACCACTCCTGCTTCATTGGATCTCTGGTGGGCCATGGCACTTTGCAGAGAGGAAATGGACTCAGAGCAATTAAGTTTCTTAGTTAAATGTATTCAGCAGGTTAGACACAGAGACAGAGCTCAAATTCAAGTCTGTTCTTTCATCCTGGTATGCCCCAGAGCCTCTGGTCCTGCTCCAACACTTCTAGAATGAGCCTGGCTCAGCCAGGACTGCAGGCCCAGGGTGCAGTCTATGCAGCCACACAGCATTGACCATCTCCCCCCATGCCCTCTGATCAGAGTTTAGTGAGGAAATTAGGACACCCCTTTCCGTGACACAGTCACAGGGCTCTTGGCAATACAAGAGGTCCCGTGGGGTTCTGGTGGGGGGATTGCTAGGAGGGGGAGGGGAAGAGTAATAGCCTCTGCCTAGCTTGTGTCCCAGCATAACTGTAATCCCCAATGGAGCGACACTCTCCAGCTCACTCCACCCTTACCAGCTTCCTCTGCTGCCTGCCAAGTGGTGCCAGGGTCCCCAGCCTGCCTTCGAGCCCTGCTGCCTACCCATTCCGTGTGACCCTCAGCATCCTGGGGCTTCACTCCTTCTTGGCTTCCTCTGCCCCTATCTTCTGTTTACCACTCTTTCCCTGACATTCCTACTCCTGAGCACTCAGGCACCTCCAAGAGCAGGTGTCCAGGTCAGGCCCAACCCCCAGGAGCTGAAGGGCAAGCCCCTGAGCAGCAGACCCTGAGAGGTGCTGAGCGCTGGGGCTCAGAAGGGTGCATTCCAATGATAACACCAGAGCTGCTGGTTTAACCCTCAGAGAGAACTCCCAAACCTTCAGAGAGGGCTTGTGAGCTACCCTTGCTTGCTCGGCAACTGTGCAAGTTATCTGACTTTTCTGTTTCTCTCGATTTGATCTCTTTATAAACATGTGTTGGAGGGCTGGGATTGTGGCTCAGTGTTAGAGCACTTGCCTAGAATGTGTAAGGCAATGGGTTTGATTCTCAGCACCACTTATAAATAAATAAAATAAATGTCCATTGACAACCAAAAAAAATTTGAAACAATGCATTATATGTTATATATGTGTGGTATGTATATGAGTATATGTTTATATATAAACACACGTATATACACACATATACATACACAGTACACTAAAGCATATATATGTGCACACATACATATGCTTTAGTCTATTGTGTATGTTTATGTGTGTGTATATATGTGTGTGTTTATATATGCATGTGTATATTTGTGTGTATATACAATAAATGTATATTTTATTGTGTGTGTGTATGCATGTATGTGGGTGTATATAAATAATGTATGCCTAACTCCACCTTCCAAATCAGCAAGTCTAGTATAGATTCCTATTTCCCAGAATGGACACAGAGAGATTTCCTCCCAGGGACCCTGAAGTGATTCAGGGTGGAGCTGTGACTAGGTCCCAAGCTCTGGGCCCCTCAAGTTCTCTGTACAGACCACCTAACCAGGTGCTTGCTGCCTCCTCATCTGTAAACACATGGTTCTAGTGAGCCACTGGGACTGTGCACCAAGAAGAGGGTTCTCCAGGCAGCCTCTTCCAAAGGCCAGTTCAAAACCCCTAGGGCCCACCTCACTCTGGAGCAGGAAGAGAGGTGGGGACTTCAGAAAAGTGCAGCTAGAAGTGGCAGGGGCTGTGTCAATGCCCACGCCAGCCTCCCACAAAGACAGGGAAGCTTCTGCATCCTCCAAGGCAGGAACACAGGTCTCCAGATTGCCAGGCACTTCATTCCTCCACATATCGGTCCCTAGCCCGTTGTCCCTTTAAGCTTTGGGGTACCCAAATGCAGTAGGTATTGTTATTATTAAATCTGTTGGGCCATCACAGAAACAAATTTGTAAAAATAGAAGGGAACTTCCAATCAGAGCTTCTCATCTCCCAGGGCCTCAACATAAGTCTATTTTAAGATTTGGCTTCTCTGAGCTTCCTAGATAGTTCCACGCCAGCCGCAGAGAACCACTATGTCAGCCCCAGCTCCACCGGCTCCCCCTCCTGAGCAAAAAATCAGCCTAAACTTTCCCTGATAGGAGCTCACTACTTCTGTAGCCACCAGGTCAGCATAGGTGCCCCTGTGCCCTTGAGTTTCACAAGTGATGACTTCCCACATGTGATGTGTCCCACGACCATCACATCTCCCTCTGACATCCAGTCACCTTCCAGCAGTTTCAAGACAGCCCTCCACAGCCCCAAACACCATCCTCCTGAAGAGCAGTGGCTCCCACATTGCATAACCTGCCTGCTGGAAGCAGGGGAGCTTGTGAAAATAAACAGTGTGACGCACCAACTCCAGTGTGAACTGGGCACCTGCACATTTAACCAGCACTCTGGATGCTTGTGACCAATTCAGGGTAGTCGAGGCCCATAATTGGAAAAGTACTGCCTTGAGAGTCGAGCAGAACTTCGCCTCTCAGGACCCCTCAGTGAGTCACTCCACAGAGCTGCGAGAACTCTGGAACACAGGCTGGGCGTAAATGCTGGCCCAGGGAGGCAGGGACTGGATTGCACCTCTCACTTCTCAGAGATGAGATCAGTGTGTCCAGCCAGCAGAATGTGAATGAACAGATAACTCTGGGAAGAGGTGAGAGGAGACTGGGACAGGGAGTGACAAGGTAAGAGCAGAACTCAGATCTCCTAACTTTTGCCCAAAGCAGACCAGCCATCCTTTCTATGTTTCCCACAAGGAAAAGAACCCCACCTTTTCCCTGCCCCTGTCATGGAAAGCTGGACAAATGAGCCACTCACCCTCTGCAGCCTTCAGGGTCTGGCCCAGCTGGTTCTTCAGTCAGCCTCATTCTTTCCCTGTCTTCCAGACCACAGGCTGCAGCCACACTCCAGCTCCTCCTCCCTGACTTTTCTGAAGACCTGCTCACAGCCACAGCCCCTCAGCAAGCCCCGTGCTGGCTGATGCCTTGCTTGGTCCAGAGAAATTTCAACCAGAAGGCCTGGAGCAGGGGTGGAGCAAGGGTTTTATAGGGAAGGATGTTGGCTGTCTTCCATCCAATCCAGGGTCTTTCACTTTTCCTTCCTCAAAGAGACTGCTGTGCAGTGAAGGGGTCGGGGGTCATGGAAAACTTACCAACACCCTATGTCCGGCTCTACTTAGTGCCACTTTGTAACCATAGTATCAATTCTCAACAAAAATGTTTGGGCACTTAGTCTGAGCTGTGTACTGTGCTAAGAACTTTCCACGTATTGTTCACTTTAATACATCATACAGCCTGGCTTGGAGGGCATCTCTAGCATCATTCTAAAGGGAAGCGCGGAGAGGCAAAGCAGCATGTCCAGGTGGCTCAGCATGAGTTCAATCTGTGCTGGGCTTATTCTGGAGACTGCTATGCCTATGCATGGAGCTAAATTCTGCCCCAGCGTATGTATAAAGATATATTGGAATAATCAGGTGCAGAGGTTCCCAGCTCAAAGAGCCTGGAGTAAAGATCTCCCACAGGAAAAGAACCCCACCTTTCCCCTGTCCCTGTCATGGAAAGCTGGAAAAATGAGCCACCCACCCTCTGCAGTCTTCAGGGTCTGGCACAGCTGGTTCTCTAGAAAGCCTCATCCTTTCTCTGTGTTCCAGACCACAGGTCCCAGAAAGGCTGCTGTCCAGATAGCAGCCTGTGTGCTAAAAGCTCTTTTAAAAAAAGCAGCCAGAGAAATTGCCTACGTCCCCAGATATGGTCACCGTGCAACTAGAATTCAAAGTGCTTTTTACTTTTCCTCTTGCCTTGCAAGAGATGAGCTCCAAATGATAACTCTGACCATCTGGTGCAGATTAGGACCACCTAGTGGAGATTTTAGATGTCTCTGATTGTGATATTATGATGATACATATTTTCACCCACAATTCCTGGCTCATAACTCTATTTTCAAAGTGGGCCAGAGAAACTAAAATTTCTCTTCCCCAAGGGAAGCTGTAGAAACTATTATTCCCTCAACTTTCTGTCATGGAGCAGATCATAAAGAAATTCTCTGACCTACTTTGTCAGATCATCAGACCCCCATATCTCAGAAGGAGTCCTGCTCATACCCAGCAAGAAAGAGTGCTACATAGGGAGGCTGAGTCGAATCTGGACAGACGGGCCTCACAGGGTTTCCCAGTCTAGTACGTGTAAATCATAACTTTCTTTCTCTCTCTCTCTCTCTCTCTCTCTCTCTCTCTCTCTTTCTGTGCTGGGGGTTGAACCTAGAGCTTCACACATTCTAAACACATGCTCTAACCACTGAACTATACTCCCAAACCAGACCATAACCAGATCATGCCCAGCACACTTTTACATGACTGTTCAAGCTTCAATGGTGCCGACACAACAAAACTTCCATGAAAGCCCCGAAGGCCAGTGTTCAGAGAGCTTCCAGCTATCTGGACACGTGGTAGTTACTTGAAGCCATCCTGCCCTTTGCTTATGCCTTTCCCTGTGCATCTCTTCATCTGTAATTTTGTAATGTCCTTTATAATAAACCAGTACACGTGTGTGTCAGCCACCTTTTCATCACTCTGACCAAAATAACCTAACAAGAACAACTTAGAGGAGGGAAAGTTTATTTGGGGCTCATGGTTTCAGAGGTTCAGTCCATGATCAGCCAGCTCCATTACTCTTTGCCTGAGTGAGCCAGAGCACCGTGGCAGAGGGGCATGGTGGAGGAGCGCTCTCGCATCATGGCAGCCAGGAATCAGAGAGAGAGAGCAAGCAAGGTGCCAGGTAAATATAAACCCCAAAGGCACACTCCCAGTGACCCAGCTCCTCCAGCCATGGCCCACCTGCTGATCTCCCATACAGAAGTCTTTTCCAACTATTGATCCATCAAATTAATTAATCCATGAATTCGGTTACAAGCTCTCATGATCTGATCAATCCACCTCCTGCATTAACGCGGGAGCTTTTGAGGGACATCTCATACCCAAACCTTAACAATGGGTTCCCCCTGAGTTCTGTGAGCAACTTTAGAAAATTAATTGAACCCAAGGAGGGGGTTGTGGGAACCCTAATTTACAGCCAGCCTGACAGAAGCACAGGCAAAACACCCTGGAACTTGAGACTGGCATCAGAAGTTGGGAGCCAGTCTTGGGAGCTGGGCCCTAGATCTGTGAGATCTGATCCTGTCTCCAGGTAGACGGTGTCAGAGCAGAATTAAATCAGAAGACACTGAAGAATTACTTGTTGATTACTACTGGGGAGAAGTCGTCACACATTTTGGGATTGCAGAAGTGATCTGAATTGTGAGTGTAGCATAGGAGAAACTAAGCTGAAGTTTGCTTTTTCTACTCAATGGTTAACTTCTAAAATTAGGGAATAATTACTGCTTTTCTTTGTTTCTTATTTTGGGAGGTTGCCAGGGATTGAACTCAGGGGTGCTCAACCACTGAGCCACATCCCCAGCCCTATTTTGTATTTTATTTAGAGACAGGGCCTCACTGAGTTGTTTAGTGCCTTGCTTTTTTGCTGAGGCTGGCTTTGAACTCGCGATTCTCCCGCTTCAGCCTCCGGAGCCACTGGGTTTACAGGTGTGCACCACCGTACCCTGCTTTGTTTCATTTTAAAGAGTGGTAAACACAAATTCCTCCATGCCACAGTCCGGCTGCAGCAAAATAACCGGGGGGTGACGAACAACTTGTGTAGATTGATACAGCAGGAGTAGGAGCCCTTTATTGTAGGACAACAGAGGTATATATACATTCCACACAGCTTATCTTAATTAGCATAAACTAGATACATCAGTCAACCAATAAGGAATCTCCACACTTAATGGCTCGCTGGCTTTACTTCACAAACCACTCCCTCTGGCAAAATGCCAGGCGCCATCCAGACTTGTTTACAGACTCTAACATTTCCCCCTTTTGTTTAATTTAAATAACGACCATAGTGGTTTTTACACAAACACCATAAATAATCTGCTACAAGCAGAAGGGGAGGATACAACATGTCACAATACCAAGCCAATTGATGGCTCCATGCAAGAAGCCCTTGGAAAAATTATACCAGCAATGACACCGTTAGCCAAGATACCAAGTTACAATTTGTTGTAGATTACAGTTTGTCTCAGTCCAGGTAAAGCAGTGTCTCAATAGATTAACTCACAGTCCAGGTAAATCACAGTCCAGGTAAGTTCTGCAGGCAGCTAGCTTGATCCGAAGTCTCGTCCGGTTCTCAGCAACACTGGAAATTCTTCCACCCTCGTCCTCACCGGCACTGGGACGAAGGCAGGAACTCCAGCAATGATGTTAAAGAAAATCCTGTAGTATTCCAGCAGGCACTAAGAAAACAACCTTCTGGAAAATTTAGTACATTATCTCAAGGTTTTTTACATTTGAAATAGGCCTTAATATAGTGCTCATTACTCATTAGCTTCCGGGTGTGGGAGAACCATTGTAGTTACTGGCCTTGGAAATGATCAAACTTCAGGGACGCTGGCCGGTCTTCCGCCTGCAGCGTCCCAGGCAGCCCCAGACGGCCCCGGGGAGAGTCAGGGGAGTGTTCGGACTCAAACTGCTTCCGGGCACAGATTTGGATTTGGGCTCTCGCAATGGCATCCCACTCCCCGGTGGGGGGCAGGGAAGAGCCGGTTGCAGCCAGCCGCTTGAAAAGTCCTTGCTGCGCCATAACTGGCTTGAGCACGTGGCAGCCGCCATGCCAATTCACGCACCCTCCGGTAACGAAAAGTATTCAGTAATAGCCTTTTGCTGCAACTTTTTTCCTGATAATCCTTCCTCCTCTGAACTTTCTTTTTCTTTCTGACTAGAGTTCCTGGGCTTCTATCAACACATGTCCTAACTGCTCTTGGTTCCACTGGGGTGCCTTCTTCCCTTAGTGATTTACTTCTCACCCCTTCCATATTTTCATCACAAAGACAATACAACATTTCAAGACAAAACAAGACACAAACATACTGTATCAATCTTCTCCATTTTCTCGAAATGGCCATTTTTCCTCTCGCCCTATCTGCCTAGGGACGAGCAGATTTGCTCCCGTCCTATCTATGGACGGGCAGCTTTTTTTTTCGTCACTTACCCCCGAGTGTCCCGGGGCTCCCCATACGGGCTACCATCTGCCACAGTCCGGCTGCAGCAAAATAACCGGGGGTGACAAACAACTTGTGTAGATTGATACAGCAGGAGTAGGAGCCCTTTATTGTAGGACAACAGAGGTATTTATACATTTTACACAGCTTATCTTAATTAGCATAAACTAGATACAGCAGTCAACCAATAAGGAATCTCCACACTTAATGGCTCGCTGGCTTTACTTCACAAACCACTCCCTCTGGCAAAATGCCAGGCGCCATCCAGACTTGTTTACAGACTCTAACATTTGCCAGGCGCCATCCTGACTTGTTTACAGACTCTAACACCTCCATATTAAAGAGCTCCTGGGGTAGTTGCCACACCAGGACCTCTGAGCCATGAGTGCTCACTCAAAGCCCCTATTTGCCTCTCATATTTCTGTGTGCACAGGCTCAGCAGGTTCTCATTTGCACCAGTCCCAGTACAAGACAAGGTCTGCAAATCAGGGACATGCTTCTGGAAATGCTCTCTGGACTTTGCCAGAGAGCAAATCCACTGGGCCCAAATGGTTTAAGACAGAATATCAGCAGGGTTTCCAGAAAATTCCCCCTTTAACGGGGCACTGTTCCAGGCTTTGGGCTGTGATAACAGCATCTCAGAAGTCCCAGTTTTGTGATCTTGAGGCTTGATTTATTTTTCTTAGAGTCAGAGTAGAAAAAACCTTCAAGGTCATCCAGTTCAGCCAGCCTTCTCTAGCTTCAGTCCCTTCTCGGCTGTCCCCAGAGCACCTGGTGGTCACCAGCTGTGACTTATACACTTCTGGTCATGGGATGCACACTTGCTTGGGAAACAGCAGTTTATGGGGCTACTTGGACTATTCAAATAGTCCTTCTCATACTGGGATGGAGAGAGAAGTAGAAAATCATTCCATTAAATTATTTCAGAAACAGTGGGTAGGAAATGATTCTTTTGAGGAAGTAAGGCAAGCAGTAAATCTGAAGTACGTTTTCAAGCTATCATCAGTTAAGGGGGACGAATCAAGAAGGAGAAAAGGTGAGAAACAGCTGCCTGGGTCCCCACTGTCATTGTGCACCTCTGTGGAATGAAGACACATGACTCCATTCAACAAATAGTAACAAAATACTTACTATGTGCCAGGCGCTATCTGGGTATCCAGGGGTGAGTAAAATAAACCCGCAGTATACATGCAGGTATAGGAATGGGTCAACAGGGAGCATCAAGAAGGGAACATCAGGAGGACTCGATTTGAGGTGGGTGGAGGCGCATGAATAAGTTTGCCAGGTAGGAAAGGAAACAGTCCTGACAGCAGGAAGATCATAAGCAAAGGTGGAAGATGAGTTCATACAGCCAGACACAGCTCCCATGTAGCTACTCGATGACAAGGTGAGGGACAAGTTTGAAAGCAGAGCTGGAGCAGGGACAGGAGTCAGAGCAGATAGGCTCTGTTATGAGGAAAGCTAAAAGTTAGGGCTGCCCTGAGAGCCAGGAAGCCAGGGAAAAAGGTCAAGCAGATGCTTGCCACAGTTCTAACAGAAGTCCAATTCATATCCTACATCTGGGTAAAAGCTTTTAAAAGGAAAACAATGAACACTGGGAAAATGTATTTCTCATATCTTCCTTTTTTATTTGCTCTTTTTAGTTATACACGGCAGTAGAATGTATTCTGGAATGTTATACATACATGGAGTATAACTAATTATAATTAGGACCCTAGCCTTATGGTTGTATGTGATGTGAAGTTACCCTGTTCGTGTGTTCATAAATGAGTGTAGGAAAGTTGTGCCCGATTAATTCTACTGTCCTTCCTATTCCCTTCCCTTCATTCCCCTTTGTCTAATCAAATGAACTTCTATTCTTCCCCTCCCTACCCTCCCTTGTTGTGGGTTAGCATCCACAGATCAGAGAGAACATTGGGCCTTTGGTTTGGGGGATTGGTTATTTCACTTAGCATGATATTTTCCAGTTCCATCCATTTGCCAGCAAATGCCATAATTTCATTCTTCTTTAAGGTTGAGTAATATTCTACTGTGTATATAAACCACATTTTCTTTACCCATTCATCTGTTGAAAGGAACCTAGTTTGGTTCCACAGTTTAGCTACTGTGAATTGTGCTGCTATAAACATTGATGTGTCTCTGTCACTGTAGAAAGCTGATTTTAAGTCCTTTGGGTATATGCTGAGGAGTGAGATAGCTGGGTCAAATATCTTCTTTCTAAAAATCCTATTGGAAGGGCAGACACCCTTCCCATAACTTTTTTTTATATGATAACAAAAGTTAAAAATAGTAATTACAGAAAATCAGAAAAATACCTAGAAGTACAAAGAGAGAGAGAGAGAGAGAGAGAGAGAGAGAGAGAGAGAGAGAGAGAGAGAGTTTTAAGCACTATAATCCACTCACCCAGATAAACTCATTCCTGAAGTTGAGTGTTTCTTCCCAGACACGTGCAGAGGCAGCTCAGCCTGGAGTTTAGGGTGGTGCTGTGGCTGATGAGCTCATTTGCATGAGCTGGGCTGTTTTATGGGAAAGGGGCCATTTGAGGAGAGCTGGCATGGAGGGCTTGGGGTTCACCTGGGAAGAGGGGAGGAGAGCATGGGTCTGTTCCCCAGCTCTGCTCTCTGAAGAAAGAAGGGGATGCTCTCCCTGATACTCAGGGAACTCAGGATGGTCACTGGTTCTTTTTGGACCCTTAAGGGTCTGGACTTTTGAAGGCCCAGGAGGTCACCGTTGCACTGGGAGTTGCTTTCCAAAAGGAGATCAGCTACAGGACAAGAAGAAAGAGATGACCTCAAACAGCTGCCAGGAAGTAGATAGCCCAGGAACACGAGGGCAGGATGTGAGCAGGCTGGCTTCTGAGCACACGTAGGACACCCCGTTGGCCACCCCATAAACAACTAGGGTAAATTGGGAGTGAACTGAGGGAGATCGGGATCCTACAGTCAGTAAAAGGTGGGCACAAATGCTGATGTCACTTCCTTCACACCCTCAAGCTGGAGTCAGAAAAGTAAGGAGCAGCAACTGGGGACTCGTGGTCAAGACGCACTGAGCGCACTGAGGCCTCCTCAGCGGTGCTTTGCACAAGGCCACAGCAGAGAAAGCTGTTTTCAAAAATTTAGAAGACCAGCTGCTCTCCAAAATAAGATAAATGTTTCTGTTGTCCCGAGATTGGAAGAAAGAGGCAATGACAAGGGAGACAGAAGCTTTCCTCGGTCCTCCTCAGCTCTGGGGGCAGAGCAGGTGAAGGCTGCTGGGAGCCACCGCTGGGAAGGGATCAGGGCAAAGAGCTCACAAAATCTGGACTGGCCGTTGCCTGGGATGATGGTTTCTATTTTGTACTCAGGAAGAAAGGAGAGATGCCCTCGCCTAGCCAGGTGCTGGACAAGGCCAGTTGCTGCCTGATGAACGAGACCATGATACCCTCAGGATCTCCCTGGACAGAAGCCTCAAGCCACCAAGGAAAGGGCAACATAACTGTGGGCTCAGTAAGCAGGGTGGAAGCCACCACTGTACCTCTAAATGAAGACTGAGCATGTGCACACATACACACGTGCGCGCGCACACACACACCCCCCATTACCATTCCAAACCACCCAGCAAACTGGGATTCCAGAAAGACCAAAGTTGGGGGAGGGGAGAATGCTAAGAAAGACAGCCAATCAAAACAACCATAGGGAGAAGAATTTATATTTTAATAAATGAAAATAGTAGAATTTCGCACTGGGTACCTGTGATCCCAGCAGTTCAGGAGCTGAGGCAGGAGGAGGATCATGAGTTCAAAGCCAGCCTCAGCAAAGGCGAGGCCCTAAGCAACCCAGAGAGACCCTGTCTCAACATAATATATAAAAAAGGGCTGAGGATGTGGCTCAGTGGTTGAGCACCCCTGGATTCAATTTCTGATACCAAAAGTAAATAAATACATAAAATAAAGGTATTGTGTCTTCTTACAACTAAAAATATGGAGAAAAAATTTAAAAAGACTTTGATAAATATAATAATTCAATATTTATATATTTATTTATTTGGTACCGGGGATTGAACTCAGGGGCACTGGACCACTGAGCCACATCCCCAGCCCTATTTTGTATTTTATTTAGAGACAGGGTCTCACTGAGTTGCTTAGCACCTCACTTTTGCTGAGGCTGGCTTTGAACTCATGATCCTCCTGCCTCAGCTTCCTGAGCTGCTGGAATTATAGGCATGTGCCAGTGTGCCCAACATCATTCAATATTTTAAAGGAATTTAATAAGTAGTTTATTTTTAGGTGAAGTACAGTGGAAGAGAGGAAGTAGGACTCCTGAGGCAGCACTGAGGAATTTACCAGGAATAATTTTGTAACTTTTTCCACTCACCAACATATGTTAAATATTTGTCCATACTATTAAATATGAATGTGTCAAAATGTGATACACTAGTACTCTATGTTGGTGCATTGATTTTCTTATGCCACACCACAACCATGAACATGTTTGTGAGAAATCTTGAGATGAAATCTTTGTCCGAGTTCCCAAAGATTTCTCCAGAATGGATTTCCCAAAGGGGAATTGCTAAACTGGCCAAAGTCTTGATATAGCTAAAATAGCTTCCCAAAAACCTTGAACGAATTTTTATTCCCACCCAAGTCTGTTTTGCCAATACTTGGTAATATTAGGGATGACTTTTTAAAATATTTGTCCTGTTAGACAACAAATAAACGAATCAAAAAACTGTTTTATTGCTTTTAGTCAGTATTAAGGAAGTAAAACATCTTTGTAGGAGGAAAAATAGTGAAGTCCTCATTTCCTTATTTCTTAGGTAAAGTGAGTCATCTTCCACTGTAAGGGAAAATGACTTAAAAATCCTGCCACGCTCACAATTTGTTTGTGGTCTGTTGTTTTGGTTTCTGTAATAAGGTACTTTTTTTTTCCCCCTACATTTTCCCCAAAAGTTATGTTTTCCCCCTACCCCTACAGTAGATCGTCATCTTAGGCCTAATTTCAGTCCTGAGCCTGCAGCCTGAGGGGTTTCCTTGCTTGGTATGGGGGCGAGGTACAGCTTCGGCCACTTCCATCTGCCAGGATGCCACAGGAGTGACCCGCCTGGAGCCTGCCTACCCTCAGCTCTCCAGGATCTCCGTTACCCCTCCTGGCCCTCCGTCTCTCTTTTCCTTTCTCTGCTGGGTCATTCTCTCTCTAGACATTGCCAGATTTCTCTCTCTTCTTAATAGCAAGACTTCAGGGCTGGAGCTGGAGCTCAGTATAGCTCAGAGTGCTTAGCAAGCCCAGAGCCCTGGGTTGTCTTGAGTACTGGGAAAGGAAGGAAGGAAGGAGAAAAACTTCTTGAAAAGTTTCCTATACTCATTCTCCACTTCTTATTCTTTCTTTCTTTCCTGTTGTCTTGAATCCACTCCAGTAAGACTTCTGTCCCCCAAAGAAATCTCTCTTAATGAGATCACCAGTAACTGTTGAACCCAGCCTAATTCCATCTTAAGACTAGGAACCATCTCGTCACAAAGTCATGAAGAGTTCATTTCTGTTTTACTGGAAAATACTAATATTTCTATTTGGCCTGATCATACTTTGATGTTTTAAAAACTTGCCTGGGATTCCTGCCCGAGCTCTGAACTCACCCATGCCTGGCTCTCCTTGACCAGAAAACCACCCTCCCTGAAATCCCAGCTGCTCCTCATTAACTCTGATGTTGGAATCGGAGTCTGCTCCCTACCTTGAGAGGTCGAGCCACGTAGATCATTAACCTGCCATCTGCCCTTGTACTAAGCTTGCCTGAGCCCTGTCAGCTCTAAGTTCCCAAGACACCCCGCTTTGTAACTTTTTGTGTCAGCTGCTGTCCTCTGGGTGGGGTGGCCGCTGGTCAGCCCTCTTGTGTATACCATATAAGCTTGCTTTAATTTGGTTTAAAATTGGAGTCGGAGGTCTTTTCTCTGTGTCGCGGGTTCAACATAACCTCTCCTGGCCAAACCCAGTCGGAGGTGCTCTCGGCCCTCACAGCCTTCCACAGAGGTGTGTGTTCTTTCCTTCTTGAACCAGCTCCTTCCCTTGACTCCTGGGACCCATCCTCTGCAGGTCCCCTCCCAGCCCCCATCTCCTTCTCAGAGTCCTCACTACTGATGGAAGCTGTGTTCTCACCTGACCTTCAAAAGCTGGGCCCAGCCTTCGCACCTCTTTTCCGTGTTACCTGACTTCCCTGGAGAGCGCATCTAACTTCATGGTTTTCAAGATCATCCGCAGGAGAACGCCTGCAATTCCAGCTCCAGCCCCAGTCTTGGCCCAGAGCTTGGGCTCGTGGTCCCGCTGCTTACCTAACATTCCCATTTGGGTGTCAATATGCATCTTTTTAAAAATTATTTTGTTGTTGTAGATGGACATGATACCTTTATTTATTTATTTATTTTTTAAATCCTTTTTTTTAAATATTTATTTTTTAATTTTCGGCAGACACAACATCTTTATTTGTATGTGGTGCTGAGGATCGAACCCAGGCCGCACGCATGGCAGGCGAGCACGCTACTGCTTGAGCCACATCCCCAGCCCAATACCTTTATTTATTTATTTACACACGGTGCTGAGGAGAGCACCCAGTGCCTCACAAGTGCTGGGAAGCGCTCCAGCACTGAGCCCCAGCCCCAGCCCCCTCCCCCTCCATGTGCATCTTCACATGTCTTGAACTGGACCTGTGGTGTCCCTAACTCTCAGTCATCCCAGGGTTCTCAGCAGATGACACCCTCCTGATTTGTCTAGAACACTTGTATTTACCTCTTTCTTATGGACCTGGCACCTGCTCACAGGCAAATACTGTTGCTTCTACATTGGAAATGCATCCAGCATTCCCCACTTCTCACCCTTTCTGACAAAGCTACCACCACCCACACCCAGACTACTCTAAGCCTCCTAACCTGCCTCCTCATTCCAACCTCACTGCTGAAAGTCTCTTCTTTCTTCAACTGCTGTGGAGATCCTGTTTAAATATTAAGTCGGATGAGGTCACTTCCCTTCTTCAAACCTTCAGGCAGCTTCTCACTTAGAATTATCCCCAGAACTCCCAAAGCCCCTCCATGACATAGCTTCATAGCCTGTCTGCTCTCATCTCTTGCTTATTCCCTTGGTCACATGGTCCCAGCTATAGTGCTGTCAGTATTTCTCCAACACACAGGTCACATTTCTACCCCAGGGCCTTTGCACTGATTATTCCTTTGCTTAGAACAGTCTTATCCCAGAGATCCACAAGGCTTACTTCCTCACTGCCTTCAAGCTTTGTTTATATCACACCTTCTCAATGAATTCTACCCGGAGACCCTGGCTTAAAATTAGATCTCACTCACCCCAAACTACTGTCCCTGTCCCCCTGCTCCACTGTTTTTCCCACAGCACATATCATCTTCTAACATGCTCTAGAAGGTGCTTATTTAGTGGGTTTATTGGGTTTGCCTGCCTCCCACCACTAGTTCATTCTATGAAGCTCCATGAAGATATGGTCCTGAATCTGTTTTATTCTCAAATGAATCTGGAGAGACAAGAACAGTTGCTGGACAGTTGTTGGAGTCACACAATATTATGTGAACCAAGTGAGCTGGCTGCAGCAGTGTCCTATGGGGCATCTCTTGTCTCCAGTCAACGGCCCCACACCCCAGGCCAGCTGCCTGAAGGACAGGCACAAATCAGCAGAGGCCAGTTCTGCTCCTGGCCTGCAGCCTTGCTGTGAGACTTAGGCCAGTCGCCCCCTCCCCTCTACAGGGCCCATTTGCTCCATGGAGATAGCTTTCCTGTGCTCTCTGCCTAAGGACACAGTGTGAGAACAGACACGGGGTGTGTGTGTGTGTGTGTGTGTGTGTGTAAAGCCCAAAGGGTTGTTTTCCTGCACATTATGCAATCCATGTCTGAGACAGAGGTGCAGTAGGAGCTGTGTACTTGTGAGCTCTGAAGATACACCCCACCCCCACCCCATGGGCTTCTGACACTCAGTTTGGCCCTCCTGGGGTTAAAAAAAAATGCAGAGGTTCTATTTTCTGGTTTTCTGCAGATATAAGTAAGGTTTATTCTAATGAGATGAAATGTGGCCTATCCCCTCCCCAACCCCACCCTGCTGGGGTTGAAATCAACTTCTTATGGAAAATAGGGCAGGTAAGTTCCTCCAACATCATTCTAGGTGAGTTTTATTATTATTTTGAACTGATACAAAAAACTTTCAGAGAATACTGCATTTCCACCTTTTAGTCTGCGGCCAGCGCAGACGGTAAACGGTTCAGTCACGCAGGAAAATTCTCAGGGAGTTTGAAATAAAGACACAGACACACAGTTTTACCTTTAAACCAAGCTCCTGGACGGCTCCTCATGCTCTCTGCCTCAAGCTCCCCAGGGGGCAGCGAGGTTTTACAGAAGAGGCTAGCAAGAGAGAGCAAGCAAGGGAGAGGGCTTTTATTGGGGAACTAAGCATTCTGGGGAAAATCCTGTCCAATGAAGGTCAAGGGGGCAGTGTTGCAAGGTCAGGTGAGGTGACTGGATCTTTAGGATAGTGGTGAGACACACATCCACACAGACATGTTCTCGAACCCAAGAAGGGTGAGGAAAGTCCTGCCACATCTCTGCGACTGGACGCCTCATCACCCAACCGGGGAGGAAACTCAGTCACGAGCGAGGATGGTCTCCCACATCCACCCATTTTTTTCTTACTTTCTACTTGAGCCCTAGCAGGCCTGGACGCATCTTCCTCCTCTCGCATCCCTCGAGGGTGTGGCCAGCAGTGGCAGCTCCACCAGGAGTTGTTGCTTTGACGCTTGTTGGTTTCCTGGGCCCGGGGTGCTGTCCTTCAACTTAAAGGCAAACTTAGTAGACCTGTCCCACAAGCAGCCTTGGGCTCACGGTGAGCACAGGCAAGTGTGGGATGTCTCTCAGTTGCAAAATCCTTGTGCAAACGTCATCTCATGAAATCCCAACCAGACCTGCAGGGGATGGACTTCTGCAGGTCAGGAAGGTTGTCAGACAAGCTGCGGGGCAGAGATGCTGTGTGTGAGTTAGCTCAGAGCCTGAGCCAGAATGCTCAGCACCCAGCCCCTCCCCTCTGTCTGCCGCAGAGACACCTCCTCTGTATAAGGTGCCCACTCATTTCCCACACTGAACCCTCGCAGGGGCTGCTTCTTCTGCTAGGATGCTTCTGGGAGCTGTCAACCCTCAAAGTCCGCCTCCTGGACATCTTTGGCATTGCCTCCGCCCCAGAGTTACCCTGTGTTCCTGCAGCCTTTACTAACTGGCTCACAAATTTGGCATGACGTGCCGTCTTGCAGTATCTCGTACTGTTGCTTTTTAAGGTAATTGGGCCATGGGCTGTCACTTAACTTTGTGTATATCTCTTGTCTTCTCAACTAGCCTGTCAGCTCCAGGGAGGAAGGTCCACCTCCACTCATTCACTACTTCACTTGAGCATTCATTGAAGAATTACTTCATGCCATCCCAGAGCTACATCAACAATCATGAGGAACGGGCTTCCTGCCCTCACAGAGCTTCTAATCCTTGCTTATTCTTTATATCCCCACAGCAGCAGGTATAACCTCCCTGAACCCAGCGGACAAGACCTAATAGTGACAGTCTCTGGCCAGCAAGTTCTAGCCTGTCTCTTTGATCTGGGCAAAGTCCAGCAGGGACTTTTTTACATAGAAAAGCAAGAAAAAGGGCTGAGGTTGTGGCTCAACGGTAGAGCGCGCTCGCCTAGCATGGGCGAGGCCCTGGGTTGGATCCCCAGCACCACATAAAAATAAATAAATAAAGGTATTGTATCCAACTACAACTAAAAAATAAATATATAAAAAAAAAAGAAAAGCAAGAAAGACCGCAGAGACTTCTGTGTGAGGTGGATTCTGAATGGCAAACCCAGAAAGGAATTCCACTGGGCCTGCTCCTAGGACCCATTGGGAGCCCCACACATGAAAGGGTCACAAGTCCTTAAGTCCTCGAGTGGCCTTAATGCTCACCAAAAGAATGTTGGTAGCACAGATGGGGAACTGAGGTACACAGAGGTTTGGGGCTGGGCTGGAACTGGACTCCCAGCACTGTGTTCTTTTCCCAGTACCTCACTAAAGCACAATTTCCAAGGAAGTTGAGTGGGCTGGGGGCCCTTGAGAAACTGTGGGGGCAGGTAAGCTAGATTATTTAGAAAGGAGGGCTAACGGGGGCTCAGATGTATTTAAATAAAGGACATGTGTTTAGTGACTGCAGTGATCGCCGCACAGTGCTGAACACATTACAGTGCTGAAAGAACACAACACGGAGTCACCCACACAACGGCATGCTAGAGACACCTTCCAAACCTTCAGGCCACAAGCTGGTGTGCGGACACTGCACACAGGAGGCCTGGGAGGCCAGGCCTGAGCCCTGGGGTCCTCAGGAGCAATGGATGCCATGGCGACTAGAAGGTACAAGACCCTCTGTCCAGACTGCCAAGTCCTTGGGGGAAAAGAGAAGTCCAGGAAGAAAAGAGAGTTTAAGGACATGACGACACCAGACTTCTGCTCAGTCTTGCTGAAGGAAGGCCCTAGAAGACTTTAATTTTCTTTTAATAAGAGCAAGACATGCACATAGTGAAAACTGAGACAGTACAAGAGAGTAAGCAAGAAAAAGTCTCTCCTTCCCCAGTCCCGCCCAAAAGGAAGAATTTGTTCACTGCTCCTTAGGGGACTGGAGAACCTTCATTTGACTGTAGGAAGCAAAAGGCTACCCCTCCAGGGAGGGGGAGGGGTGGGCTCTGACAGCTTTTGTTCTTTCCTGGTAGATCAAAAGCAGCAATAAATGATACAAATTAATTTCTTGGTGAATTGATGTGCTACATTAAACTTTCAATAAATTCTTCTCCTTTAATTCAGGTATGTTCTGATAGAGTAAAAGGAAACTATGGTGAGAAGTAAAGGAGAGCGGTAAATCAGCTTTCGGGGAGGAGTGGGCTGGAAAAGGGAACACTTGGTGGCCCCTGAAGGTTGAGCAGTTCTTCACAAGGTGAAGAAATGAGGAGAGCTATTAAAAACTTGGCTCTAAAACTGTGGTCCAGAGATTTCCACGTGGCCGTGGTCCCAACCCCTCTGCCTCTCCAGGATTTAAAGAGCAGGTTCAGGTGAACGCAGAGCCTGGAGTGAGGTGGTGCCCCAGCCAGGACACATTCGCTCAGTGAGGAGCCTGTGATGTGCGCATGTGCCCGAGCCACCAGATGCCTCACTACTCTGGCCCTATGCCCAGTGATCCAGGAATGGTAGGGACTATTGTCCCCAGGAAGTCCCCTTGCTCAGACTGTGGTCCCTCTGTGTGAGAAAGAGGAAGAAAAGGGAAGGGAAAGGGTTGGGGGAGAGGAAACAAAAGAAGGCAAGGTGGGGAAAGGCAAGGAGAGCGCTTCAAGTCTGCTTTGGGGACAGTTTCAGGTCACCACCCTGACACCAGAGAGGGGTAGTCTTCAGGGTCTAATATTTCCTTCCTCTGGGATTTTCAAGATCTTGGCACCTCTTAAAAAACAGAAAGCAAGAATAATATTTTTATTTCTTCCAACCAAATGCCTATATTTGTAGTTACTGATCTTATTCCAAGAACCAATTCCTAGGAAGTTGGATTCAGACATAAATTTACAGAGTTTTGGATCAACCTGAGATTTCTTCCCTATTTAAGCCAAGAGGCACCACACCCACCCCCTCCTCCTCCTCTTCTGCAGAGTCTCCACTCTCTAGCCACCTCCTCAAGTGGAGGGTGGTGGAAAGGGCCTTGTCTTGGGCAGTGGGGGACTTAGGGTTCTGGTGCCAGCTCCCACTCCTGGGTCACCTCAAGGAAACTACCTCTACCCTCTGGGCCTCAGCTTTCCCATCTAGAAATGAAAAGCACCACTAGATCTTTCATAGGAAAAAATCTGCATACACAAATTTGAGAGGTCAGTTCAAATTTACCTACATGAGTGAAAATGACTTTTTAAGTGTTTGCAAGTCATTGGAATAAGGAATGTCTAAGGCATCTCTTCTAAGCTCAAAGGTGGGCATGGAGGCTTCTTTCTGTAGCTGGGTGCCCATAGCCATCCACCAGTTCCCATCATGTCATATACATGTCACCTGGGCACCACACAGCATGGTGGTTGTCGTGGCAACTGGCCCTCACTGCAGGTGTTAACAGTGGAACTCAAGCTAGGATGCCAGGGAAGAGGGACGAGCGGAGCATGGTGTGGAGGTGGCCGAGGAGGAGAGGCTCTGCCCAGCCTTGGAGCTGTGCCCCATGCTCTCAGGAGAACACTGTCCCACGGGACCCCTCAGGAAGGAAGGAGAAGGAAGAGGAACAACCACACACCAGTGCAGCCTGAGAGGGGCTGGACTTGTGGTGTCTCAGGGGAACCCAGTGAACTCACAGGGGCAGGTTTAGCAGCTCCTTTTTATTTTTTAAATTTCGGTACCAGGGACTAAATCCAAGGGTGCTTAACCACTTAATCCCCAGCCCTCTTTAATTATTATTTTGTTGTTGTTGTTTTGAGACAGGGTCTTGCTAAGTTGCCTAGAGCCTCATTAAGTTGCTGAGGCTGGTTTTGAACTCTCCATCCTCTGCCTCAGCTTCCTGAGCCCCTGAGATTATAGCTATGCGCCATCATGCCCAGAAGCAGCCCCTTTTAGAGGAAAGAAAAATGAGGAACAGGGAAAGGAAAGAGGTGGGCTTCAGGCATTAAGGAAAAGGCCCAAAGGGCCAATTCTGTGGGAGGTGGTGTGAGCAGGAACACCAGGACAATGACCCTGGTATCAGCTGGGGTCACATGCACTTGGCTATTTCTGCTTCAGGAAGAATAATTAGAATTTTTTCACAGGAATTTGAGGGAAAGAAGGTGGTTGAGGGCAACCAAAATAACCTTCTGAATGAGCAAAAATGAACGGTGTGTTGTGGACCAGGTGCTTCCTTGTGTGTTATTTCACTTAATCCTCATAACCACGTGGTTCGAAGGCCAGGCCAGGTGTGTAGCATGGGCTACAGGAACTCAGGCTCAGAGAGTCTCAGTGACCTGTCAGGGCGGGGTACAGATTGGTTCGAGGCCAGTTCTTCTCACTCACTCGCAGGTCTCCATCCTATCGTGGGTCCACTGGAAACACTTGCTTAATAGCTCATTGTCCCACAGAGGCCTCTGAGGGCAGGACCCCCTGCTAGTAATTATCATTTGTCCTGGTCTTAATCATTCAGAAGGACACAGAAGTAACTGTTGTGAAGATTTGCTATACACATGGCATGCCATGTGGGGCCCCATGGGGCAGCACCAGAATGATCAAGGGGCAAAGAGGAGAAAGTGTGAGGATGGGAGCTCTTATTGTGGCTTTTGCTGATGTCCCTGAACCTTGACCTCTTCTTCTGTGAAAGGGATGATCAAAACAGCCTTCACTATTTAAAGTGGTTTTCTTCACTTTCATCTGACCTGGCCTCCACCCACCAAGGACTGTACCTCGCCTCAGTCCACGCCCTTTAGGCAAAGATGTGGCAACCCTTTAGTGGTTGAAGGCCCATATCAACAGATCTGTGACCCCAGGGAGACTCTTAGCACTGAGAACTTTTCACCAAAGAGTCTCAGTTCTAATTTGTCCATCTGCAAGGGGCTTGTGGTCCAGGATGCAGAGCAGCAAGACTCAAGGAACCAAGAGGATGTGCAGGAGAGACGGGCAGAAGGACTGGGTTCACTGTGTGTGTGTGTGGGTGGGTGGGTGTAAACACGTGTGTGTGCATTAAAGCTGGTAGCGAATGGGCAGCCAGACCCTGCAGTGGATGCATTAAAGTGTCTGGAACACAATTCTAAGTATTCCCCTCACTGTGTCCTCCAGAAGAAAGATCACTTTGGAGCATCTCTAGGACCCCATAATGATCGTCATCTAATGACAGGCTGCATGGTCACTCCCTAGTGCTTATCCTGATGGAAACTTAGCTGAAACAGAAATGGCTGCTTTTCTGTTTTCCCTCTCATCACAGGGCAGCCATCATTCACCTGGGACAGGACACAGCACTGGGCTCAGGCAACACCACTGTTCATACTGCATTCATTGAACAAAGTCTGTGTGAGGGCCCTTGAAGACAAATAAGAAGTGAAGGACTCTTTCATCCTTGAAGATGATCTGTTTTGGATGTAGGGTAAACAACTCATCCAGATTTGCCTGGGCCTTTCCCCATTCGGCACTAAAAATCCCATCTTGAGAGACCCCTGGTCTCAGGCAAACCAGTGGTTGTTCCCCCAATTTGGACACTGCCACAAGCCCCTTCTGAGGGCTGCTGAGAGTGACATGGCAGGGACCAGAGGTCTAGTGCAGGATTTATCAGTGGTCTTACCAGGGTGGTCCCAGGCACATGTGCCACACGTGGCTTCCTGAGTAGTAGAATTTAGTACCAACAGCTGGGTCAATCTCCACAGCTCAGATTAGATCCTTACCAGCTGGAAACATTCAGAAAGTCACCAAGGGACCAGAAAATCATGCTTATGGAATGATATGAGGTCAGAAAGGAAATCACGAACTTCTTTTGAAGGACAGGATCTTGGCTGAAAAAAGAAGTGTGACAGAAGCCCCAGGAGGTCAGGCATACTTGTTTGTGTATGTGTGTGTGTGTGTGCGTGAGAGAGAGAGAGAGAGAGAGAGAGAGAGAGAGAGAGAGAGAGAGAGAGAGACTGGGGATTGAACCCAGGGTGCTCTACCACTGAGCTACATCCCCAGCCTTATTTATTTATTTATTTATTTATTTATTTATTTATTCATTCATTCATTCATTCATTCAGTTTTTGAGACAGAGTCTGCTAAATTGCCCAGGCTAGCCTCAGCTCCTGTCTCAGCCTCTTCAATCACTGGAATTTTATTTAGGTTTGCACTGCCTGCCCAACTACCATGTATGTTTTTAATAAGGAAGACAAGAATAGACTCCCATTCCCAGATGACTGATAAGATTCTTACACAGCCTCCATGCTCTGGTGATGATCCCTGCCTCAGGATTGCCAAGTAAAATGTACCAGAGGATATAGGGCACTGTCAGAGTAATATCTGGAATACAAGGAAGACTCTGGTTTCTGTGGGAAGGATGGAAGTTAAAACCTCAGCTAAGCTTTTCCACCGACTCCTACCTGCCCCAGAGTGCCACTCTTCTGAGCTCCGGGCTCCTGTTAGTTAGTATGGTTGACATCTCCTTCTAGTACATCATGACTGTCTACCAGAATATTCTGCCATGTTTACAAGATCTGGGAGACTGCAGACCAGGAGAAAAAGAGGAAGATGGTAGTAGAACAGAGGCCAATATTTGATGACTTGCTCATTGGTAGCAGTGCCTCCATTGAAGGGACAGAGGGAGAAGGTACTGAAAGCACAGTAAGCACTGGGCTTAGTATCAGCATGAACAAGAAGTACCTCAAAGTTTACATGACACCAGTCAGAGACAGAGGTGAAGAAGAGAGCCCTGAGAATGACAGGGGCCACAGCATAAATCAAGTTCACCCTTGCTAATTTCAAAATCTGCCCAACTCTTTTTGGTGAAAGCACAAACACAGGCGGCATGGTTGTTCTGCACCACGATGGTGAGGATGGTGTGGGTGAGGCCCAGGGGAAGGGAGGACTCTACAACAGGTCCAGGCTGTGAGCAGTGCTGGAATTAGACCAGATGACTCAGCCCATCCCCAGTGCTAGAGATAAACCCACGGGAGATAAGTACTCTATAAAGAGTCTCTGGCAAACCCTAATAAGAAGCTGATAATTCAGAACCCCAGGGTTCTGGGGCAAAGTCCTGCCTGTGCAGCAGAGACATAAGGACAGCTTTAACCTAAACACCTAGTCATGGAACATTAAGTGACCATGAAACGAACAACCCATTGCGAGGTGGATGTTGTCAAATTCACCATGTTAAAAGATTGGATGGTACAGCAGGAACCCATCATATAGTGGAAATGGCACATTTGGGATTGGTTCTAAGCAAGCACAGAAAACACAAATAAACTATATAAACAGTGATCAAAACTTCCAAGACTCCATCATCTGCTGTTAATCAGTGCTTCAGCTCAAACCGTATAGAAGTTCCCTTACAACCATATAAAAGAGAATGAAAGCACCTGGGTCTAATCTGGGGCTGGGTCAGCATGGACATTGGTCTGAGCCGATAAGGACTGCTGCACCAGCTAACTCCAGGGGGCGTGAGCCTAAAGTACAAGGTTGGATGCTGGGGGTAGCAGTGGACCCTCTCAGCTGGGAGAGTTTTGAGAAGGACATTTAATTACCATTTCGTATGGATCAATCTCCACAGCTCAGATTAGATCCTTACCAGCTGGAAACATTAGTGAAAAGTGACCTCAAAGGTACAAATGAAACTAGGAGATCTTGGGAAAATAAGTGTAGTTGTTCTATAAGGGTGGGTATAAGTGTGAGGAAATTTGTTTCTCCATCAATATCTACCTGAGAGTGTCCACTTCAGAGGAGATACTAAACAAAACAATGAAGAGGACAGTCACTAGTTTCTGTCGTTGGTCACCTCAGTTCTTAGAAAATGGTTTCATCAATGAAGTAGACATAGTATCAGGGGTGAGGCCGTGTGCAGGCTCAATACTACAAGTTCCCTTTCACCAAAGCCGATCTAGTTATTGCTGTCAACTGTCTGATGATAGAACAACCCAGACTGAATCTTCGCCGTCAACAGGATACCATCTCTTGAACAGAACAGGCAGATAATTAAATCAAATTCCCTCATCTGCAGGGGACAGTGATTCATCCTTCCTGGGATTGGCACCTTTTCAGGATCTGGGCTTTTGTCTCCTGCCCACAGTACTTCTGCCAACATTACCATCAGAATGTCTGCTTTACAAACATGGGATCCTGTGTAACATCACTTTGGACTAAGTTAATTATTCTCTGGTACAGGAGTTACAACAATGGGCGCGCAGTGTTGGGATCTTTTGGGACTAACATACCTTTCAAAGTGACTCAATTCTTTGGCTTTTTTCAGAACCTAATGCAGTGGCCTCAGCACTGGAGGGTGGCTTGGACAGTCTGCTAGGTTGTCTAAATGAAGACTATCTCAGTCACAACCATGCTGTTCTTAGACTTGTTCTTTTCCCAGTCCTCTCCTCATAAGTAGTGCCACCATGCCCCAGAATGGAATTCCAGAGAATCCTAAATAATATGAACCTTCTAGATCTATCTATCTATCTATATTTTTGGGGGGGGGGCGGGGGAGGAGGGTGCTAGGAATTGAACCCTAGACTAGCACTCTACCAACTGAGCTATAGCCCCAGCCCAAGAGTGTCATATTTTTAAGGTAGGAGGACAGAACTCATTTTAACTGGCTTTTATCTTGATATAAACATTTTATATTTCAAGTATTTGGAATTAATGGTTACAGCCCTCCATTTGTACATTTTTCCTGGTTTCCACAAATATTAGGAGAATGCACAAGCATGGTTTAATGACAAGTCTCCTGGAATATGTAAAGATTCAGGGATATGGGAAAACCCCTGGCATACATAAAGGGTCTGAAGGTCAGAATGGATCTAGTATGTGCAACCTGCTTAGTATCCAATCATATTCCCCAGGACAGCCTGGAAGATATTCCTTCACCTTGAGGTGGGAGGGACCAGCATCCTTGGTCGTACTCCCAAGGGTGATGACAGCAGAGGCAGATCATGAGATTAGGTCCTCTGTTTATAGCGGGCCAGTGGGATTGGGAAATAGCAGAGATGAGGTGGGCACAGTTACTGCACAGGAATGGAGTGGCACACAAAGGGTTGGGGCCTCGTGGATCTCTGCCAATGGCTAGGTAATCACTGGATCCCAAAATGTGAACTAGACTGTACATTCTACTAAAAGGCTGTTGGATATGTCCATGGAGGAAAACCCTAGATTTGGGGAACAAAAGTCTGTCTTGAGCCACTGTTTGGGGATTTATAGCCTCTTATTCATGTCCCATACTTAAGCTAGTCCACAAATCCCTGGCTAAAATACAGGGTTTAGAGGAAGGACTTATAATGTGGTCATAGATGTATTCTCTCAATCTCCTCCACATCTTCTCCAGAGATACCTGTAGTAATTTAACAGGGTAGCTGAGTACTATGAAAAAGAGAATACCCACAACTTCAAAAGGTTGTTAGAGACAGAACCTGAGTGAGGCTAATCCTGACACCTAGCATGCCTGCCAGGGGGGGCCTTGAGTACAGCTAGGAAAGCAAAGCAAAACCCCTATAATTGCAACCCCACTGAGATAGTAAACCAACAGCAATGCCATGTCCCTGGAATTGCAGAGATCAATGCCATCCTCAAAGACATGAGACACACAGGGCTGGTAGTTCCTAATGCATCCTCATTTGATGAGTGCAAAAAGCCAGATGGGATGTGGAAGATGGATGAAGATTATCATAGACTTCATAAGATGGCAGTGTCACTGGTAGCTGAAATCCTAGTTATACAATGTTGGAATAAATCAACATAATCCCTCACTTCCTAGAAAATGGATTTTCCCCTATTTTCTCTCAGTTAAACAAAAACTTAGAAACAGTTTGCCTTCATATAGTAGGAACTATAGCACATCGTAATACCATGGCCCAGAAGGATCTGGACATCCAGAGGACAGGATGTTGGCCCAGTACTCTGGTGTCACAATACTAAGTGGACCTGTGAGTAGAAAGTAGGAAGCATCCTGCGTGCCTTAGTATATGTGACACATGTGTGCCAGCAGGTGGACATAAACCTCATAGTTCAGTAGCCTGTCAAATGAGTGAAGTTTCTAGAAGTTCAATGGTCCAACGCATATCAAAATAAAGACAACATAGCCCAATCTACACTTGTGGAGCCTAATCCCCTGGAACCTCTTTCTACACTATGACTAGGAAATTTATTATGTAGGCTGGGTATTATTAACAACTGTGCTATTCTATCTCCAGGTGAAATTACTGATATACCTCTTGGAGAACTAGCTATAATTTTTATTTCACCTACATAATCAGGATCAATTACCCCAGGACTTATCATAAGTCCTTTTAATGTAGATGAACTACGTCCTGTTGAGAGCCACAGCCGAAGGGGCCCCAGCAAACTTCCAGCTGCCAGCAATCCAGCTGCCGGCTGATGATTGGCTCACAGCGGCCCCAGCAACATCTAGCTGATTGGCTCCTCTGCGGTGATGCTCATTGGACTGTTTCCCTGCCCTTTCAGACCACGGAGCTGCTCATTGGGGGACTTTTTGGCTCTGCCCACGTGACCCAGCCAATCCGCCTCAAGAGCAGGAGGATTGTGGGAGGTGGAGAGAAGCTTGTGGGGGGGAGAGACAGGCGTGTGGAAAGCCGGTGGTGGCAGTTGAGGCTCTGAGGGGTTTTTCCTGAGATGCTGTTTGTTTGGCGTGTTTGGTTCTAAAAATAAAGTTAGTTTCTTTTGACAAGTGGCTCCTGATTGTGCCCAGCCAGACTGCGGCATTTGGTGGCTCGCACGGGGAGCGACTGAGGGTAAGTGAAACTGCTCGCCCCTGAGGGCAGGGCGAGAGGATGGGTAGCCATTTTAAGATTCTTCTTTTGTTACTTTGTTTCACTTTTGTTTTAAGTTGCCTGTCCCTGGAGATGTGTAAGATGGAAGAAAAACCGCTCACATCTGAGGAACAGATAGGGAGAAAGGACGGATGGACATTTCAGGAGGCTATTATAATGATTTTGTGTTGTTTCAATTTTGTTTCACTCTGTTTCAGTTTTGTTAGGCGTCATCTTGTTGGGTTGTATTATAGTAGAAATACGGGATCAGAAATTAGTAAAAAACAAACTGAAAGAGTGTTAAGTAAATTGTTAGAGGAAGGAGGCATCCCAGTAAAATCAAGAACAATCAGGGCATATGTTGATACAATACAAAAATGTAGCCCATGGCTTTTTAAGGAGGAGTTGTTAAATATATCACAATGGAACCATCATGGTGAAGATTTAAAAAGAATAGAAAAGAAAAGCCCAGGGACTCTGCCAGTTGGCACATTGACATTGTGGACGTTGGTGTCTTGTTTGCTTAGTCCAAAGCCTTCAGTTCAGACAAAGGTAGAGGAAGGAGAAGACATATTGATTCAAGTAAAAGAGAAGGTCTCTCAAGTTAGTCAGACAGAGGAAAAGATTCAAGTAAAAGAGAAGGCCTCTCAAGCTAGTCAGACAGAGAAAGAAAGTGTAAAACAGAAAAAGCCATCAAGGGGAAAGTTACAACAGGAGACTGCTACTAACACCTTTCTATCACCAGAGGACGTAAGTGTCCAACTAACAAGGCCACCTCCATATGCTGGGAGGTCCCCAACCCCCGCAGTTGATAGTTGGGATCCTGAGACAAGATCTCAAATATTAGCATGCCCTGTATTTGAGGCAGGAGGGCAGCGATTTTACCAAGTTTTAAATTTCAAAACAGTGAAGCAGCTAAAAGAGGCTGTAACAACCTATGGTCCTCAAGCACCCTTCACTGTAAGCATGGTCGAATCCATTAACAACTTGAACATGACGCCAGCAGATTGGGCTAATATGTGTAAAGCTGTGCTAAATGGAGGACAATACCTGTTATGGAAGGTTGCCAATGAGGAATTTTGCAAGGAGACGGCTAGGCGAAATGCAGCAGCTGGTTATCCTCAGAGAAATCTAGATATGTTGTTAGGAAAGGGACCTTATGAGGATCAGCAGCAACAAATTGCATATGATCCTGGCGTATACGCACAAATTGCTGCAGATGCAATTAAGGCATGGAAGACTTTACAAGGACATGGAGGTTTACAAGGTCAATTATCTAAGGTAATACAAGGAGCTAATGAACCTTATGCTGAATTTGTAGATAGGCTTATTCAAACAGCTACCAGAGTTTTTGGGAATACAGAACAAGCAATGCCATTACTAAAACACCTGGCTTATGAGCAAGCGAATCGTTGGTGCAGAGATATCATTAGACCATGGAAACATGAAGATTTAAACACATATATTAAATTATGTAGAGACATTAATGAACAAGAGCAAGTCGTGGCAGCTGCAGTAAAACAGGCTTTAGATGCCAGAGACATTAATGAACAAGGGCAAATTGTGGCAGCTGCAGTAAAACAGGCTTTAGATGCCAGGCCAAGAACATGCTACAATTGTGAACAAACAGGACATTTTAAAAGGAATTGCCCCATTGGAGGAGGGTTTAACAAAACTAGGTATCCAAGGAGTAGAATACCAGGTATTTGCCCACGATGCCGTAGAGGGAGACATTGGGCTAATGAATGCCGTTCTCAAACCACCATAGAGGGTACTCCATTATCAAAAAATGAACAAGGACCAGGTGTTTATCCACGATATCGTGGAGAAAGGCATCAGGCTCCATTGCCAAAAAATGGACAAGGGGGCCCAATGCTCCGGGGCCCAAAACCACAAATATACGGAGCACTGGAGGAACCCAGCAACCCCATCAGGGTAGTGCCCAGGACACATTGTCCATCAGATCCCTCATCAGACAAACCAGAGGGAGCGCAGGGTTGGACATCTGCGCCTCCGCCAGAGCAGTACTAACTCCAGAGATGGGAGTTCAAATCATTCCCACAGGGGTGAAAGGACCTCTTCCCAAAGGAACAGTAGGCTTATTATTGGGACGCAGCTCTTCTACTCTAAAAGGACTTATGATAAGTCCTGGGGTAATTGATCCCGATTATGAAGGTGAAATAAAAATTATAGCCAGTTCTCCAAAGGGTATATCAGTAATTTCACCAGGAGATAGAATAGCACAGTTACTAATAATACCCAGCCTACATGATAAATTTTCCAGTCGTACTGTAGAAAGAGGTTCCAAGGGATTAGGTTCCACAGGTGTAGATTGGGCTATGCTTTCTTTAAATTTAGATTCTCGCCCCATGCTAAAACTAAATATTCAAGGACATGAATTTAATGGGCTACTGGATACAGGTGCAGACCTTAGCATCATCTCTCGTCAAGAATGGCCAAAACATTGGCCATTACAACAAGCCACTCAAACGCTTCGAGGCCTAGGAGTGGCGACTAATCCCCATAGAAGTGCAATGGTATTAGATTGGAAGGATCCTGAAGGATGTGAAGGAACTATACAGCCATATGTATTGGATCATCTTCCCGTAAATTTATGGGGACGAGATGTCCTAGATCAATTAGGTTTGACATTAACAAATAACATCAACCAAAATGCACCCACTATTATGACTAGACAAGGTTTTAGGAAAGGAAAAAGATTAGAAAAACAAAAACAAGGTATAGCAGCACCAATACAAATAGATCAAGGAACAGACAGACATGGGTTGGATTTTCAGAAAGGGCCACTGAGACAATAAAAATTACTTGGAAATCAGAAAGACCAGTATGGGTTCCTCAGTGGCCCCTGACTAAAGAAAAGATACAAGCAGCCCATGACCTGGTCAAACAACAATTAGCAGAAGGACATATACAACCTTCTGTATCTCCCCAAAATACTCCCATTTTTGTCATCAAAAAGAAATCTGGTAAATGGAGATTATTGCAAGATTTAAGAGCCATTAATAATGAGATGGTTATTATGGGACCTGCTCAATCAGGGATTCCTCAGTTGTCTGCTTTGCCAAAAACCTGGTATGTTTTAGTTATAGATATTAAAGATTGTTTTTTTTCAATTCCAATTCATCCTGAGGATAGTCCACGTTTTGCATTTACTATCCCTGCACTGAATCATGAAGGTCCTGATCAGAGATATGAATGGAAAGTACTCCCTCAAGGGATGGCTAACAGCCCAACTATGTGTCAAATTTATGTTAACAAAGCAATCCAGCCACTTAGAAATCAAAATCCTGAACTACAAATATTTCACTATATGGATGATGTATTATTAGCACACAAAGATAAAAACACATTGCTAGAATGTTATGCCACACTTACAAACTTATTAAAAAATTATAATCTAGAGATAGCAATAGATAAAGTACAATTAAATTTTCCAATTAATTATTTAGGAGTTCTATTATCCTCAACCATGGTCCGTCCACCAAAAATTCAAATACGAGTAGATCAACTCAAATCACTTAATGACTTTCAAAAGTTATTAGGAGACATAAATTGGATAAGGCCTTATTTAGGTATACCAACAGGAGAGTTGGGACCTTTATTTGATATCCTAAAAGGTCCATCAGATCCAAATTCACCCCGAATGTTAACGCCTGAAGCAAGAAAGGCATTAAAAATCATTGAAACATATATGGAAAATATGCATTTGGATAGAATTGATATAAGTTTGCCTTTATTATTTATTGTACTACCAACAAAAAATATTCCTACAGGAGTATTTTGGCAAGAAGGTCCATTATTATGGATACATTTATCTTATTCTCCTAACACTATTCTTACTAGGTATCCTGAGGCTGTAGGACAATTAATACTCAAAGGAATAAAAGCAGCAAAGGGAGTGTTTGGAATTTCTCCCAATAAAATTATTACTCCATATACTATGAATCAAATTGACGAGTTAGCTAATGAGTTAAATACTTGGGCAATAATCATGTGCAAATCTAATGTTTCATTTGATAACCACTTACCATCTAATCCTTTATTGTCTTTTTGGTCATTGCATCCTGTAATTTTTCCAAAAATGACAAGAAAAACACCTATCATGAATGCTCCAAATATATTCACTGATGGGTCAAATAATGGTACAGCAGCAGTAGTTACCCCTGATCAAACTTTTACATTTTTAGTACCCAAACAATCAGCTCAAAAGGTAGAGCTTAATGCAGTTTTACAAGCTTTTGTGATGTTTAAAGATTCTGTATTTAATTTATTTTCTGATAGTCAGTATGTAGTTAATGCTATAGTATCTCTTGAAGATGCTGGTAGGATTTCCCCTTCTTCTACTGTTTTCTCTTTGCTTTCCACTATACAAAGTCTAATCTGGGACAGAAAAGATCCATTCTTTATAGGACATATCAGGGCACATACAGGATTGCCTGGAGCCCTTAGTTTGGGCAATGATTTAGCAGATAAAACTACACATGACATACATATTTTCTCTACACTAGAAGAAGCTATAAATTTTCATAAAAAGTTCCATGTCAATGCTAATACTTTACAAAAGCGTTTTAAAATAACTAAGGAACAAGCTAGACAAATAATAAAACAATGTCAAAATTGTGTGACCTTTTTACCACAAGTTAATCTTGGAGTCAATCCTAGAGGATTGATACCTAACCATATTTGGCAGATGGACGTCACACACTTGCCAGAATTTGGAAAATTAAAATATTTGCATGTTACAGTTGATACTTCTTCTGGATTTTTGATGGGCTCCCTTCATGCCGGAGAAAAAACTAAAGATGTTATAGCTCACTGCTTACAAAATTTTGCCACTGTGGGTGTTCCAAAACAGTTAAAAACAGATAATGCCCCTGGTTATACTTCTACCTCTTTTAAACAATTTTGCTCAACATTTGGCATTACTCATATAACAGGAATCCCATACAATCCACAGGGACAAGGCATAGTTGAAAGAGCTCATCAAACTATTAAAATGTACTTATTAAAGCAAAAAGAAGGAATTGGGAAGGGGTATATATTCCCCAAAGATAAACTTAAAATAACCCTTTTTACTCTAAACTTTTTAAATTTGGATTCATCAGGACTTAGTGCTGCGGAAAGGCATATGTGTCCAAAAAATGTACATAAGCCCAAGGTACTTTGGAAGGATATTCTAACAGGACAATGGAAAGGTCCTGACCCAGTAATTGTCTGGAGTCGGGGGTCTGTTTGTGTGTTTCCACAGGGAGAACAGCAGCCGATTTGGATTCCAGAGAGATTAACCAAAGTCCTGACCCAGTGATTGTCTGGAGTCGGGGGTCTGTTTATGTGTTTCCACAGGGAGAACAGCAGCCGATTTGGATTCCAGAAAGATTAACTAAAGCGATTTCTACAGACCAAAAAGAAGATGATTTGGCTCAAATCCATAACAACTGATATCCAAAACTCCAGTTTGGCTATTCTTACATCTGCAACAGAACCAGGATGCTTTTTTCAATATCTATTTTATTATTGCCCTTTGCCATATCATGAAGTTCTATTTTGTTTTTTGAGCTCATACAGACCTAGGTTAATGTTTTGCTGATCAGTTCTATTTTTTGACTATAGAGTTTTTAAACATTGCAATGGAGATTTCACCTGTAAAAAGTTATAAGGCCTTTACTATAATGTTATGTGTTGTATGTATTATGTTATGTGTGCACACTTGTGTTTTGTGTTATATGTTTGAATGTCCATATATCATATATGATGAGCGCTCATGATAATATGGATCCAAATATTTTTTTTTCACGTGATTTATATGGTTTAATTTATATTGGGTAAACAACTGTTGAGGATTGTTTTAATATGTAAACAAAAAAGAAGGTTAACAGATCTGTTTGTTTACTTTCACCTTTCCTTTTCATTATATTTAATAATTCTCTTAAAGATAATGTAAATTGTTAAGAAAATTGTTTTCTTTTAGTGCCTTCTGTAATGTTACATAATTTTTTCTTTAGCCATTATTGCCAGAATTCCTATCTTCATCCCAGTGCCGGTGAAGACAATGTAAATTGTTAAGAAAATTGTTTTCTTTTAGTGCCTTCTGTAATGTTACATAATTTTTTCTTTAGCCATTATTGCCAGAATTCCTATCTTCATCCCAGTGCTGGTGAAGTCAAAGATAAAACCAATCTACACCTTCTACAATAGCCATCACTGAACTGCTTGCAGAACTTGCCTGGACACATTGTGAGCTCACCTGTATGCATTTTGAACTATCTGTTGGTGCAGCGACTTGTGGTAGTGTTGGGGTATTTTTGCTGATGATGTCACCGGTGGTACAATTTTTCAAAGGAGCCCTCAATTGGCTTAATGTCATGACATTTTGCATCCTCCTCTACTAGTGATGGTCTAAAATTTGGGGGCCAACAGAGGTGAGGCAAAGAACCTCACCCCCCCACTGGTGCAAAGGCCTATCCACAAGTATGGCTGTATGCTGGACCGGTAGTCAGTGACGGGTATGATCCAATTGCAGTGGTACCAACCTAAGACAGGAGGCTGACGCCTAGAGGTCAGTTCATCCGATGACGGGTAAGGACCATATGTTGAATTGGACTGCCTAACAGGCACGGTCCCTAAGCCACATGCTTGTTGTTTAAACAGAGAGGGGGAGATGTTGAGAGCCACAGCCGAAGGGGCCCCAGCAAACTTCCAGCTGCCAGCAATCCAGCTGCCGGCTGATGATTGGCTCACAGCGGCCCCAGCAACATCTAGCTGATTGGCTCCTCGGCCCCAGCAATATCTAGCTGATTGGCTCCTCTGCGGTGATGCTCATTGGACTGTTTCCCTGCCCTTTCAGACCACGGAGCTGCTCATTGGGGGACTTTTTGGCTCTGCCCACGTGACCCAGCCAATCGGCCTCAAGAGCAGGAGGATTGTGGGAGGTGGAGAGAAGCTTGTGGGGGGGAGAGACAGGCGTGTGGAAAGCCGGTGGTGGCAGTTGAGGCTCTGAGGTGTTTTTCCTGAGATGCTGTTTGTTTGGCGTGTTTGGTTCTAAAAATAAAGTTAGTTTCTTTTGACAAGTGGCTCCTGATTGTGCCCAGCCAGACTGCGGCATTGGACTTATCATAAGTCCTTTTAATGTAGATGAACTACGTCCCAATAATAAGCCTACTGTTCCTTGGGGAAGAGGTCCTTTTACTCCTGTGGGAATGATTTGAACTTCCATCTCTGGAGTTAATACTGCTCTGGCAGAGGCGCAGATGTCCAACCCTGCGCTCCCTCGGGTTTGTCTGATGAGGGATTTAATGGACAATGTGTCCTGGGCACTACCCTGATGGTGTTGCTGGGTTCCTCCACTGCCCCGTAGATTTGTGGTTGTGGGCCCCGGAGCATTGGGCCCCCCTGTCCGTTTTTTGGCAATGGAGCCTGATGCCTTTCTCCACGATATCGTGGATAAATACCTGGTCTTTGTCCATTTTTTGATAAGGGAGTACCCTCTATGGTGGTTTGAGAACGGCATTCATTAGCCCAATGTCTCCCTCTACGGCATCGTGGGCAAATACCCGGTATTCTATTCCTTTGATACCTACTTTTGTTAAACCCTCCTCCTATGGGGCAATTCCTTTTAAAATGTCCTGTTTGTTCACAATCATAGCATGTTTTTGGCCTGGCATCTAAAGCCTGTTGTACTGCAGCTGCTAAGACTTGCCCTTGTTCATTAATATCTCTACATAATTTAATATATGTGTTTAAATCTTTATGTCTCCATGGTCTAATAACCTCTCTGCAGCAACGATTTGCTTGGTCATAAGCCAGTTGTTTTATTAATGGCATTGCTTGTTCTGTAATACCCAGCCTACATGATAAATTTTCTAGTCATAGTGTAGAAAGAGGTTCCAGGGGATTAGGCTCCACAGGTGTAGATTGGGCTATGCTGTCTTTAAATTTAGATTCTCGCCCAATGCTAAAACTAAATATTCAAGGACATGAATTTAATGGACTACTGGACACAGGTGCTGACCTTAGCATCATATCTCGTCAAGAATGGCCAAAACATTGGCCATTGCAACAAGCCACTCAAATGCTTCGAGGCCTAGGAGTGGCGACTAATCCCCATAGAAGTGCAATGGTATTAGATTAGAAGGATCCTGAAGGATGTGAAGGAACTATACAGCCGTATGTATTGGATCATCTTCCTATAAATTTATGGGGACGACATGTCCTAGATCAATTAGGTTTGATGTTAACAAATAACATCAATCCTAATGCGCCCACTACTAGGGCTAGACAAGGTTTTAGGAAAGAAAAGAGATTAGGAGAACAAGAACAAGGTATAGCAGCACCAATTCAAATAGATCAAGGAATAAATAGACATGGATTGGGTTTTCAGAAGGGGCCACTAAGACAATCAAAATTACTTGGAAATCAGAAAGACCAGTATGGGTTCCTCAGTGGCCCCTGAATAAAGAAAACATACAAGTAGCCCATGACCTGGTCAAACAACAATTAGCGGAGGGACATATACAACCTTCCGTATCTCCCCATAATACTCCCATTTTTGTCATTAAAAAGAAATCTGGTAAAATAAATATTGAAAAAAAATAAAAAAGGGCTGGGGATGTGGCTCAAGCAGTAGCGCGCTCACCTGGCATGCATGTGGCCCGGGTTCGATCCCCAATACCACATACAAACAAAGATGTTGTGTCCGCCAATAAATAAAAATAAATATTGAAAAAAAAAAAAAAGAAATCTGGTAAATGGAGATTATTGCAAGATTTAAGAGCCATTAATAATGAGATGGTTATTATGGGACCTGCTCAATCAGGGATTCCCCAATTGTCTGCTTTGCCAAAAACCTGGTATGTTTTAGCTATAGATATTAAAGATTGTTTTTTTTTCAATTCCAATTCATCCCGAGGATAGACCACGTTTTGCATTTACTATCCCTGCACTAAATCATGAAGGTCCTGATCAGAGATATGAATGGAAAGTACTCCCTCAAGGGATAGCTAACAGTCCAACTATGTGTCAAATTTATGTTAACAAAGCAATCCAGCCACTTAGAAATCAAAATCCTGAACTACAAATATTTCACTATATGGATGATGTATTATTGGCACATAAAGATAAAAACACATTGCTAGAATGTTATGCCACACTTACAAATTTATTAAAAAATTATAATCTAGAGATAGCAATAGATAAAGTACAATTAAATCTTCCAATTAATTATTTAGGAGTTTTATTATCCTCAACCATGGTCCATCCACCAAAAATTCAAATACGAGTAGATCAACTCAAATCACTTAACGACTTTCAAAAGTTATTGGGAGACATAAATTGGATAAGGCCTTATCTAGGCATACCAACAGGAGAGCTGGGACCTTTATTTGATATCCTAAAAGGTCCATCAGATCCAAATTCACCCCGCATGTTAACTCCTAAAGCAAGAAAGGCATTAAAAATTATTGAAACATATATGGAAAATATGCATTTGGATAGAATTGATATAAGTTTGCCTTTATTATTTATTGTACTACCAACAAAAAATATTCCTACAGGAGTATTTTGGCAAGAAGGTCCATTATTGTGGATACATTTATCTTATTCTCCTAACACTATTCTTACTAGGTATCCTGAGGCTGTAGGACAATTAATACTCAAAGGAATAAAAGCAGCAAAGGGAGTGTTTGGAATTTCTCCCAATAAAATTATTACTCCATATACTATGGATCAAATTGATGAGTTAGCTAATGAGTTAAATACTTGGGCAATAATCATGTGTAAATCTAATGTTTCATTTGATAATCACTTACCATCTAATCCTTTGTTGTCTTTTTGGTCTAAGCATCCTGTAGTTTTTCCAAAAATGACAAGAAAAACCCCTATCATGAATGCTCCAAATATATTCACTGATGGGTCAAATAATGGTACAGCAGCAGTAGTTACCCCTGATCAAACTTTTACATTTTTAGTACCCAAACAATCAGCTCAAAAGGTAGAGCTTAATGCAGTATTATAAGCTTTTGTAATGTTTATAGATTCTGTATTTAATTTATTTTCTGATAGTCAGTATATAGTTAATGCTATAGTATCCCTTGAAGATGCTGGTAGGATTTCTCCTTCCTCTACTGTTTTCTCTTTGTTTTCCACTATACAAAGCCTAATCTGGGACAGAAAAGATCCATTCTTTATAGGACATATCAGGGCACATACGGGATTGCCTGGAGCCCTTAGTTTGGGCAATGATTTAGCAGATAAAACTACACATGACATACATATTTTCTCTACACTAGAAGAAGCTACAAATTTTCATAAAAGGTTTCATGTCAATGCTAATACTTTACAAAAGCATTTTAAAATAACTAAGGAACAAGCCAGACATATAATAAAACAATGTCAAAATTGTGTGACCTTTTTACCACAAGTTAATCTTGGAGTCAATCCTAGAGGGCTGATACCTAGCCATATTTGGCAGATGGACGTCACACACTTGCCAGAATTTGGAAAATTAAAATATTTGCATGTTATAGTTGATACTTCTTCCGGATTTTTGATGGGCTCCCTTCATGCCGGAGAAAAAACTAAAGATGTTATAGCTCACTGCTTACAAAATTTTGCCACTGTGGGCGTTCCAAAACAGTTAAAAACAGATAATGGTCCTGGCTATACCTCTACCTCTTTTAAACAATTTTACTCATCATTTGGTATTACTCATATAACAGGAATCCCATACAATCCACAGGGACAAGGCATAGTTGAAAGAGCTCATCAAACTATTAAAATGTACTTATTAAAGCAAAAAGAGGGAATTGGAAAGGGGTATATATCCCCCAAAGATAAACTTAAAATAACCCTTTTTACTCTAAACTTTTAAAATTTGGATTCATCAGGACTTAGTGCTGCGGAAAGACATATGTATCCAAAAAATGTACATAAGCCTAAGGTACTTTGGAAAGATATTCTAACAGGACAATGGAAAGGTCCTGACCCAGTGATTGTCTGGAGTCGGGGTTCTGTTTGTGTGTTTCCACAGGGAGAACAGCAGCCGATTTGGATTCCAGAGAGACTAACCAAAGCAATTTCTACAGACCAAAAAGAAGATGATTTGACTCAAATCCATAACAGCTGATATCCAGAGCTCCAGCTTGGCTATTCTTACATCTGTGACAGTGATTAACCAGGGTGCTTTTTTCAATATCTATTTTATTATTGCCTTTTCCCACATCATAAAGCTCTGTTTTATTTTTTGAGCTCATACAAACCTAGGTTAATGTTTTTCTGATCAGTTTTATTTTTTGACTGTGGAGTTTTTAAACATTGCAATGGAGATTTCACCGAGGTAAAGCTACAAGGCCTTTACTATTGTCTTATGTGTTGTATGTTATGTGTGCACACTTCTGTTTTGTGTTGTATGTCTGTATGTGCGTATGTCCATATATCATATATGAGGAGCGCTCATGAAAAAATGGATCCGAATTTTTTTTTTCATTCACGTGATTTAAATGGTTTAATTTAAATTAGGTAAACAGCTGTTGAGGATTGTTTTTAAAGGAGGTTAACAGATCTGTTTGTTTACTTTCACCTTTCCTTTTCATTATATTTAATAATTCTGTTCAGGATAATGTAAATTGTTCAAAAAATTGTTTTCTTAGTACCTGTTGGAATGTTACATAATTTCTTTTTAGCATCATTGCCAGAATTCCCATCTTCATCCCAGTGCCAGTGAAGACAAAGATAAAACCAAACTCTATGATAGCTATCACAGTAAACTGTATAAACTGATGCATCAATGAATAATAACTCAACAAGTAATGCTCAATCAAGGAGTCGATTTACTTTGGGAGGAAATGGACATATTGATGGATTCCTCCGCTTTGAACTGCTTGCAGAACTTGCCTGGACTATGTATCACTTGTATGCATTGTGAACTATCGTTTGGTGCAGCAAATTGTGGTAGTGCTGGCATATCTTTGCTGATGGTGTCACCAGTGATGCAATTTTTCCAAAAGAGCCGTCAATTGGCTTGGTGTCGTGGCATTTCTATATCCTCCTCCCTTCTGCTAGTGATAAAATTTGGGGGCCAACAGAGGTGAGGCAAAGAACCTCACCCCCCCACTGGCACCAAGGCCAAATTTGGGGGCCAACAGAGGTGAGGCAAAGAACCTCACCCCCGCACTGGTGCAAAGGCCAAATTTGGGGGCCAACAGAGGTGAGGCAAAGAACCTCACCCCCCCACTGGTGCATAGGCCTATCCACAAGTATGGCTGTATGCTGGACCGGTAGTCTGTGACGGGTATGATCCAATTGCAGTGGTATCAACCTAAGACAGGAGGCTAACGCCTAGAGGTCAGTTCATCCGATGACAGGTAAGAAACATATGTTGAATTGGACAACCTAACAGGCACGGTCCCTAAGCCACATTGCTTGTTGTTTAATTAATCAGAAGGGGGGAGATGCTGAGAGCCATAGCCAAGTAGGAATGACGCATGGCAATTTCCTTGTCAGTCTACCCAATGTTGCTTAGAGGGAGGACTCTCCATTGTGGAAATGGGATTGCCTTGGACCCAGGTCATTTGCAGTGACATTGCATGAAAGGTGACCTTGCTCAGGGATTAGGGCGGATCCGGGTTTAGGGCGATCCGGGTTTAGGGTGGATCAGGGTTTAAGGTGGATCCTGCTGGGAATAGGGCGTATCCTGCTGCCTCAGGCGCCCGCTCCTTGAGTTCCCATTGAGTTCTCGCGGGATTCAGAAGGTATTTTGGTACGCAGAGCCCGGTGGAGGCAGTGTATTTTCCCCAGAACGTGCGTGTAGAGTGCTGGTGAGAGTTCGGGAATAAAGAATTGCTGTTTGAATCTACAAGGCTGTGAGTGGCTCGTGATTTTGTGCCCAGCCAGACTGCGGCATAAGGTGTTTATCTCTGAGAAATAAAAACACATTTATGTTCACACAAAATCCTGTACATGGGCTGGAGATGTGGCTCAAGTGGTAGTGCACTTGCCTGGCATACGGAGGCACTGGGTTCAATTCTCAGCACCACGTAAAAATAAAGATGTTCAGAGCAGCTTTACTTAAATAGCAGCTCAAAACTGTAAACTAAAGTTCTCTTCAATAGTCAATGTTTAAACAAACTAGTAAATTCATCCCATGGAATATTACTCAACAATAAAAAGGAGAAAACTCCTTTGAATAAATCTCAAAAGAATTATCAGCAAATTGTTTTAGTCAGCTTTATTGCTGCTGTGACTAAAAGGACCCAACCAGAAAAATCTTAGGGGAGGAAAAGTTTATTTGGGGCTCACAGTTTCAGAGGCCTCAGTCCATAGACAGAAGTCTCCATTCCTTGGATCTCGAGGTGAGGGAGGATATCATGGTGGAAGAGTGTGGCAGAGAGAAGCAGCTCACATGATGATCAGAAAGCAGAAAGACTCCATTCTGAAGATATAATACCCCATAGCCACACCCCCAATTCGCATCTCCTCCAGCCATACCCTACCACTTCAGTTACCACCCAGGGAATCAATTCACTGAGTTTAAGACTCTCACAAACCAATCATTTCTCCTCTGAATTTCCTTGCATTGGAGACAATGCTTTTGGGGGACACTTCACATCCAAACCATAACAATCAACCTCAAAAGAATACATGCTGAATGCTTCCTTTCATATAGCATCTATGAAATAATAGAATTATAGAGATGGAGAACAGTATGTGGTTGCCAGGGGAAAAGGAAGGGGCAGGGTAAGGAGGCAGATATGGTTATGAAGGGGTATTATAAGGGAATCTTGTGGTAATGATGAAGTTAAGCATGTTGATTGTGGTTGTGTGTTACACAAAGCTACATGTAATAGAACTACAGAGCTTTTCACACACACACACACACACACACACACACACACACACGTGCGCGCACTTAAATGTGAATGAGCTCTATAAATTGTACCAATGTCAATTTCTTACATTCTTTTTCTACTGTTATGCAAGATGTTGATATTGGGTGAGTCTGGATTAAAGGTGCACAGACCTTCTTTGTACATTTCCTTTCAACTTGCCCATTTCAAATGGGGTCTAAACAAAACAAGGATTCTGTAACAGGACCAGGGTGCAGTACAAGTTCCCCTAGCTCTTGGATCTATAACCCAGCAGACCCAATGATACTGGACATGTCTATGGTGGCAGAGATGCTATATACAGACTTTGGCAAAACCATTAAGCACAGAGCAAATCTTAAAAGTTTTGGAGTGAAGCCACACCCTTCACTGCCAATAGAGAAGAGCAGAACCTGACTTGTCACTAGGCCCTGGGGGTAACTAGAAGCCTAACTATGGGACAACAAATGAACGTGAGACCTGAACCCCTATCATGAACTGTTCATGACCTAAAGTCATAAAATCAGACAAGCATAATAGTTAGCACAATAACATAATAATGGTTTACATTAGACCCAGTCCAAGGTCTGAAATGCCCAAGTAAACTCCACCAGAATCCCCTATGTACCTGCTTTTTTTCCCCCCAAGTGCTGGGAATGAAACCCAGGTCGTCACATATACCAGGCAAGTGTTCTACTATTGAGCTACATCCTCAGACCCCACCTGCCTGTTACAAAAAAATACTTTTAAACAGGATCTTGCTAAATTGTCAAAACTAGCCTTGAACTTGTGATCCTCCTGCTTCAGCCTCCCATAGAGCTGAAATTACAGGTTAAGTGTGACCATATCAGACTACCTCCTGACATGAACAAACTGCCTATGGTGGGGAGTTCCCTAACATCACTAATGCAAGAATAAAAACAGGTCTGTTCCACAGGTGCTGGCATCAGTCAGAAGTAGGCAGCCACAAACCTGTTGTGGTTGAATTGTGCCCCACAAAATAGATACTGTAGATTTCTAAACCCCAGTACCATAGGATGAGACCTTATTTGGAGGTAGGATCTTCAAAGGTAATGAGGTCATTAAGGTGGATGCTAATCCAATTAAAATTAGATCTAAAGGTGGGTGTCCTTATCAGAAGGGAAATTTGGACACAGATCTATGCTCAAGGGGAAGCCCATGTGAAGATGAAGGCAGTGATCAGGGTGAGGTTTCTATAGGCCAAGGAGCTCCAAAGGATTGCCAGCCAACACAAGAAGCTAGGAGAAAGGCCTGGAGCATATGCTTTATTTACTCTCAGCCCTAACAAAGAACCAAACCTTCCAAACCTTAGTTTTGGACTTGGATCCTCTAGAACTGTGAGATTAGGAATTTCTGTTGTGTAAGCCACCTATTTTGTGGTATTTTATATGGCAGCCCCAGCAGACTTATACAAATATCCAGGATGATCCTGAAAATCAGTGTTGAGAAGTCCTCTCAGAGAGCACTTTGTGCAGGAAGAGAGATGGCCTGAGGTGTGGATTAATACCTGACCATGGGCAGTGACTCGTGGATAGGGATTTTTTTAAGTGTTTTAATAGAACACAACCAAACCCACTGCTCTAATTTCACATGCAATTCCTATTTTGTTACCTGGTTTACCCTGCCCAACCCATTTTTGAAGCAGCCAACAGAGTGGTGGTTGGATTACATGACATGGAGGGTGAAAACATGAAAATATTCACTAATATTCACCCTCAAAAGGAAAGCATACTGGAACCACCCAGTGAACAGCTGTCACACCTGACGAGCTCCAGATACTCTTAGTTCTATAAGCCCACATAATCCCTTGTTCAATGAGCCCAAGTCAAGGAAAAATCAACTTCTGTTCAGAATACTTTTACTAAAGTATAGGAGTGTTCAATATACTTTGGGCTGAATGTCTTTAAAATACCAAAATAAAAGAAAAACACATTAAATGTACTTAAATTATAAAATGGTTATCTGGAAAATTAAATTTTTATGGAAACAATTAAAAACATCCTATCATATAAGGCATAACTTTTTAGTTTTACCATGAATGTCCAAATAAATTTAGCAAGATATGCTTAGATGAATTAACATATTCTACTATTTATATTGTTTTGAATTCTCTTACTATTCCAATTTTGGAATTACTACTCTAACCAAAATTTTTATATTTAAAATATAAGAATATAAGAAGCAATTTAACAACATTCTTTTAACTCTATTCTGGATAAGTTCTGCTATTATTTCATAATCATATTGTAGGTTAATTAATTAGTTATTCCATCTAAAATATTACCCAGAGGTAAAGAAACATGTCTTACATTTGTCAAAATTCTTGCTCTTCATTAAGTTAAAACATATTTTAGTTTTTATCCTTTTCCTTTAGGCAACTCCCCTACTGTTGAAGCCTATTAGCTTTAGTTAGCTAGTTATATCTTATTCAAGTTTTGTTTTCTGAAAAGAGAACCATGGCCCATCTGTAGCTGACATTTTAACAAAGATCTGTGACCTATCTGCCTACCACCTATCTATCAGCCTATTTATCTCCTTCCTTCTTTCCTTCCTTCCCCAAACAAGAATTCCAATGCAGCAAACTGTAGTTTAAAAATAAGGGAGAAAGTAAAACATTCCCAGAAAAACACAAAACTTGAAGGAGTTTGTTTCTAGTAGACTTGACCTACAAGAAATGCTAAAGGATGTTTCTGCAACTTGAAATGGAAGGACACTAATCAATAACTCAAGGCTGTATAAAGAAATATAGGAGAAATACAGATCACCAGCATTATTGTAGTTTTAGTTTCTAACTCTACTTTTTACATGATAAAAAACAAATACATTTAAAAAATATAAATCCGTTACTGCCCATGTGATATAAAGACGTCATTTGTGATGGCAACAACAACATAAAGGGGCAGCAGTGACACAGATGTATAAGAGCAGAAATTTTGTATGCTTTTGAAATTAATATCAGTTCAAACTAGGCTGCTATAAATTTAAGATATTAAATGTAATTTTTCTTGTAACCATTAAGAAAATATCTTAAAAGTTACATAAAAGAATATAAGCCAGGCAATGTGGCACATGCCTGTTGTAAGGAACGGTGGGAAAGCTGCGTAAACTCAACAAGCCAAAACAACCATTTACCTGTCTGAGATTTTATTAGAAGAGAAGGGGGTGGAGAGAGGGAAAGGAAGGGAAGGGAAGGGGAGGGGAGGGGAGGGAAGGGAAGGGGAGGGGAGGGGAGGGGAGGGAAGGGAAGGGGAGGGAGAGGAAGAGAGGGAAAAGAGAGAGGAAGAGGGGGAAGAGAGAGAGAGGAGAGGGGGGAGAGAGAGAGAGGAGAGGGGGGAGAGAGAGAGAGGAGAGGGGGGAGAGAGAGAAAGGAGAGGGAGAGTAAGAAGGGAAGAGTAAGAGAGAGAGGGAGAGTAAGAGTAAGAGAGAGAGCACGAACAGGGTGTTGATATTTATGGGCTCAAGGCGGGATGAGGAGGAGTAGGGCGAGTGGGCTGTTACTTCTTCACTGGCGGAGAGTTCACGCCACTTCAGGGATTGGAGATGCGCCATTCAAAGTTCGCGCCATTCACAGGGATTGGAAGATGGTTTTCGAGCCATTCAGTGCCTCATGGACTTGAGCTCCTGGAAGAGAAGCGCTCTCGGGCGCCATCTTTACCAACACCTGTAGTTCCAAATACTCAGGAGACTGAGGCAGGAGGATTGAAAATTTGACACCAGCCTGGGCAACTTAGCAAGACCCTATCTCAAAACAAAAAATTTTAAAAAGGGCTCACGATGTAGCTCAGTGATAGAGTACCCATGGGTTCAATCCCCAGTACTATGAAGAAAAAAATAAAGAAGGAAAGGAAGGAAGGAAGGAAGGGAGGGAGGGAGGGAGGGAGGGAGAAGGGGGAGAAGAAAGAAGGAAGGCAGGATGAAGGAGAAAAAAGAAAATGAGATAGAAATTACTATGGTACACTACCAAAAAGTCAAGTAAACACAAAGGAAAGAATAATAGAGAAAGTGGGGGTGTGGGGTGGGTATAAGACAAACACGACAGAAGTTAAATTCTTTCTTATCAGTAAATACTATATATGTAAATGGATTAAATTTTCCAACCAAAGGCAGAGATTTGTAGAATGACAAAAATGATCCAATGATATGCTATCTATAAGAGATTCACTTAGATTCAAAGACACAAATATGTTGAAGGATAAAGACTATATAAAGATATTCTGTGCAAAGAGTAACCAAAAGAAAGCTGGTAGCTATGCTAACATCAGACAATAGACTTCAAGTCAAAAACTGTTATCAAAGATACAAACACTGTATTTATAAAGGGTCAATTCATCAAGAAGATATAATAATTATAAACATATACACATCATATATGAAGCAAATATTGACAAATATTAGGGAGAGAAAGACAATACTACAAATTAGTTGGAGACTTCAATACCCCAGTTTAAATAATGGATTGAGAAACTAAATAAAAGATCAATAAGGAAATAGAAGAAAGCAGACAACACGATAAACAATCTAGACCTAAAAGACTCACAGGAAATTTTACTCAACAACAGCAAAATACATATTATTTTGAAGTGCATACGAACATTCTCCAAAAAATAGATCATATGTAGGTCACAAAAAAAATCTCACAAATTTAAGAAGACTGAAATTAAAATATTCTCTTTGAATACAATAGAAATAAAACAGAAATCAATAACAAAACTGGAAAATTCACAAATACGTGGAAATTAAGCAACAAATTTTTAAACTACCAATAGGTCAAAAAAGCAATCATAGCAGAAATTAGAAATACTTAAACATAAATAAAAATAAAATGACAATATACCAACTACATGGGATGTAGCAAAGGCAGTTCTCAGAGGGAAATATATAAGCAGAAAATGCAAACAATAAAAAAGAAAGACTTTAAATAACCTAACTTTATACCTTAGGAAACTAGAAAAAGATGAGCAAATGAAACCCAAACTTAATAGAAGAAAATAATAAAGATTAAAGGTAAAAAAAAATAGAAAAAAGTAGAATTAAACCAAAAATTGAGAGAGGATTCAAGAAATTAAAATCAGATTTAAAAAATGGGATACATTACAGCAATACAAAGTATTATGAGAATATTATATGAACCATCGTATGTCAACAAATTGGATATCATGAAATCTAGGACAAATTTCTAGAAAGAGAAAAGCTATCAAAACTGACCAGGAAGAAATAGAAAATGTTGGCATTTTCAATGTGAATTACTGTATCTGTGATTACATCATTATATTTTTGTGAGTTGAATCTAGTATTTGTTCCTTCCTATATGTTCAATCTTGTTCACCTCAATGTAGAACTAGGAATGCTATAATATGTAGTCAGAGGACTACTAGACAAAAACTACATGTTTTAATTCTTCCAGTTCTTCTTTAAAAATAAAGTTGAAAATTGGCATATACGTAGTCTATTAAAAAATTAATCAACATGTTCAGTTTTTCAAAGATCTTCATTTAGGCTGGGCACAGTGGCTGGTACATGTAATCCCAGATAGATAGATAGGAGGCTGAGATGGAAGGATCACTTGAACTCAAGAGTTTAGGGCCAGCCTGAGTAACATAGAAAGATACTTTTTAAAAAATATATGTCTTTATTTAGTAGATATTAGAAGGTTACTTAAAAAGAACTTAGATTTCATGAGTCAGATATTTTAATACAGATGAAGGCAAGATTTTTATTCAAAAATAACTTTCTCTAAGTAAAGGATTAGAGGTTTCATTATGAGCAATTTTTAAATATTATGAGATTTAAAATAACTAGTAGTTTTTCTTATTGCATGAAATCAATTAAAAGTTGGCTTTAACTCAAAACACTGTAACCCACCAAAACATGAACATATAAAAGAGTATTTTACAATGCTTTAATACATTGTAAACATTTTCTCAAAGAGTTTTAAACACTCTAGCAGACCAAAGATACTTTGAATGTTCTCTAATTACTTCATATTGCACTAGTATTATGTAATCAGACAAAGTCTCTAAAACTGCAAGTAACATAAAGCTACTACTTAAGTGTTTAATTGTGTATTAGACCCTTCATATGTTATCCCTTTCAAACCTTTTAGCTCATTCTCAACTGATATCCTCCTTTTCTACATCATTGGAAAAATGATAGTAGCTACAATCTGGAATTTTCTCACTTGTTTTTACCAAACCTATAAGCCCATTCTTATCTGAATCTTTTCTTCCTCCTTCCCTATTATTCTACCCTCTCTCAGTCTGATGAAGGCTCTCTAGATCAAACTACCCATTTACAGAAAATAGAGAGGACTAGAGAATCTGCTACAGTACTATGCAATCAGCACAATCCATCCTCCAGGAAACAGGACAAATGTAGCCCCCCCCCCCCCCAATAAACTTCAAAGGCGGGGGAAGAAGTGGGAAAGGATATTTGTAGATTAAAAGAGATTTACAAGTCAAATCAACAAATCTCAATGTGTGAAATTTATTTGTTCTTGAGTCATACAAAGAAACTCCAAATTTCCAATTTAACTTTTAAAATTTAAACACTGACTAGATAGTTGATAATAAAAATAATTTTTATATGTGATTATACTGTTATATGTATTCTAAAAAGCTTATAGAGATTCATATCATTATATTTAGAGATGAAATGATTAAAGTATTTGGGATTTAATTCAGCATACAGGAAGAGAGCAAAGCAGCAGAGGTATAGATGACAGAAAACTGGCCAATAGTACATATTATTGAAACAGAATGATGGGTATATGGGTCCATTATATCATTATTTACTTTTGCAAATGTTTGAAATTTTTAATAGTAAAATCATGTTTAAAATAAACAACAGTAAATAGTGTTTTATGAAATAAAACCTACATATTCCTTTTTATAATACAGCTAGTGGCAATTATTTTTGAACCCCACTACTCCCTCAGTCACACATGTCCATTTAATCACCAAATTCTACTGATTTTTTTTTTTTTTTTTTGTGGTTCTGGGGATAGAACTCAGTGCCTTGTGCATGTGACACAAGCACTCTACCAACTGAGCTATATCCCCAGCCCCTTGATTCTTCTTTTAATTGCTGCTTCTTTCCATCTACTCCAGCTAAATTTGGCCTGTGCACAAAGCATGACTATTTTTGACTACTTCTAAAATTAGCCAGTTTTTAAAAAATAAACAAAAGTATTTGATCATACTAGTTCTTCACTTAAAATCCACTAATAGATTCTCATTGATCATAGGAGAAAGGCTAAAATATCTAACATGCATACAAGGCCCTGCAGGGTCTACTCTGACCCTGTGTATATCCCACTCCATTTCAGGATGCTCTCCCAAGATGCATCCCCATACTCCAAGTACTTTTTGAACCTGCCACACTCATTCTCAGGCCGGAGCTTTCACCTGCACTCATCCCACGCCTTGGAATGCTCCCTTAACCTAACGGGTAAACACACCCTCTACTTTCGACTTTACCTTAAATACCTCTTTTCCCAGAGTAACTTTACAATTATTCTTGGTTTAGATGAGGTCAAATATCTTACCTTCATAATAACTTGCCACAACTGAAATTTTCAAGTTGTTGAAATTATTTGCTTAATATTTATATTTCCTGCTATAATGTAATCTCAAAGAGAGAAGGAAATAGGTCTTCATTATTATATCTCCAAAGTCTAGCAATTTACCCTATTAGAAAATCAATAAATTTTGATTAAACCACAAATGACTAGCTAGATGAAGGAATAAGTATATGAATTTGAATTAATACTGGTCAAATAATGAAACAATTACCTGCACCATAATAATACTATGACCTCAACAGTTGACCTCAACGATGTCAATCATACTTCCTGACAAAACATTTGCAAAGCTTTGATGTGTTTGTACACAAATAAGCCAATACAGAAAATAAGTCAAAATTACTTCATTACAAATTTCAGGTCCCTCATTGATACTCCAAAAGCACTTGATGACAAAAAAACAGGGATGGGTCTTATACCATTTTTCAAAGGAGGCACATATATGTCCAAATAAAAGTAATTCTGATATGTGTCCCAACTGTGCTATCCAGAAAGAAAACTGAGATTCTCTGAATTACTCCCTGAAAGAGCAATAAAAACCATATACATAAAATTATTTCAAACTAGCTACATATGGAGTGTAGTCACAACTCATAAAATGGGTGAATTTAGCTAATCTATTCAAGTAAAATCAATGATTCTTTTTTTTTACAGCAGTGCTGGGGGATTAAACCCAGGGCCTCAGACATATGATAGGCAGTGCTGCACCACTGAGCTACATCCCCAACTTCAATGTTTTAAAAATTAGATCTTCTTAGCTTTTTTAATTAATGAGAAAAAAACTACAAACTCCTGAACCAAATTTTTATTTTAAATTATTAGATTTCTATGCATATGAAAAATTTTAGAACATGTCATATAAAGATGTTAGTGCATTAAATTATAATAAAAATATTTTAAAACAACTTTTGAAATCACTAATATGCTTATTTTCCTGTGAAAGAATACAGTTTGCTTAAACCAACTTTATCGTGGAATATCAAGTAGGTTTAACATTTTTATATTATTGCTTAATAACTTCTTAATAAGATTTTGAGTTTCTACTTGACCTGCACATAATATATTTTTCAATGTACTGAATACTGTATTAGCCCTTTCTCTCATCTCAGCTGGAACATATTTAATATCTAAATATTCCGGTAATTTAGATCTAGAATTATACAGCGTATTAATAACAGTTTCAATGTCAACAATTTGATTACTGGTTCGTCCTTGTGCCAATGCCTCGGATGTATACATTTTTTCTAATCTATATTCTGCTGCTTCTGCTAGAGCAAGGCTTCGTTTCAGGAGCTCTTTAGAGGCTTTAATATACTCTTTATATTCTGGATTATTGCTGTCACCAGGAGGTGCCTGTTGCATTTGTGCATATATTTCTGAAATTTTTCTCAAAATGATATCATTACGCATATTGTCTGAGTGTTGTTCATATATTGGGAATTTAAATCTGCTTGATGCAGAGTCATCTGAGAGCTGAGGAACATCTTCTGAATCTGTCCACAGGTACATTTGAGATCTGCTGGTAGAACTGAGAGTTGTAAATGGAGATAGTTTGGCAGTAGATGATGTGGCAGTAGATAATTGTGTAATACTTGGTGACAACGTTGAGGCCCGGCTGTGTTTTGTAACTGTCACTGTCTCTGGCTCTGGCTCTGGCTCTGGCTCTGGTTCTTCTTTTTCAATATAAGGTTCTTCCGCACGTAAAACAACAGAAACATTGTTTGGTCTGATTGACCAGAATGGTGTATTTTCAGTCATTAGTTTCTTCCCTACTCCCGGTGATGTGAAGTCTCTAGTAGAGAAAGGAGTACTTCCTGCACTAACATCCTTGATTAAAACATTATTCTCAGTTGACGGTGTAACTGTCTCCTCAGATTTTGACCTCTTTGATCCTATAGAATAAAGATTTTTTGGAGACTTTGATTTTTCCTCAGGGCCTGGTTCCCTAGTGGGAACACTTAGTATTAGGTTCTCTAAAACTTGTACGTAATGATTCAAGTTTTGTTCTTCATCACGAGACACAGTAATGCCTTGAAGAAAAAAAAATTAATAATAAAATTTATTATAAATGATACAATGACAGAATCTACTGAACTCAGTTTATCTCCTATGCTGTCACTTAAATTTGAAATAAAGAACCAATAAACAAAGCATCTTACTCTAACTTAAAATTATTTTTATCAGGTTCTTATTAAAATGAATGGGCAAGATTAGTGCAAAAATCACATTAACAGTATTCTTTATATTTTTTTGCATATTTTTTCAATGTCGATTAACCTTTGTTTTATTCATTTATCTATATGAGGTGCTGAGAATCGAACCCAGTACCTCACATATGCTAGGCAAGTGCTGTACCCTGGGCCATAACCCAGCCCAAATTCTTTATATCTTTTTACATTTATTCTTTCATGTAACTTATGATTCAATAGGCAACTTACTAAATAAAAATTTTGGTTATATCCTTCAACCAAGTAGTATGTTCCAATGGGCTCAATATTGACTTACTACAGCCAAATATTAGATTTTTAGGAATTTTTGTGAACCATATGTAAAACATAGGCATAATTAAAAATTAAATTATATTAAAAACAAAGGTAATAATATTAAAAACTCATCACTTCTTAATTTCTTTATTTCATTTTACTATTATATATGCTCTTAGGATTATTTACATCTAGGGTATCAGTAAGATGTACATGCAATATAATGAATTCAGTAAGCACCTATCACTTAATATAATAAACCATTAAAAGTCACATTTTTTTTTTATGTTTTAAGTTTCAAGTAGTTATTGGTGCCCAGGATTGAACCCAGGGGCACTTAACTACTGAGCCACATCATCAGCCCCATTTTATTTTATTTTTTTAATTTTGAGACTGGTCTAAGTTGCTTAAGGCCTTACTAAGTTTCTGAGGTTGGTCTTGAACTTGCAAGCCTCCTTCCTCAGCCTCCTAAGTTGCTGGGATTACAGGTCAAGTAGTTTCTTTTACCTCCTTTATTTTTAATTGACAAAAATATATAAAAGTCATATTTTACAAAGGAAAACAACTTATTTATATATGCTCATGTTTATAAAATATAATGTCCTGAGTGTAGAGTGTTCATAAAGGAAAATACTGAGTAAAATGAATATGTAGTTTTTAAAAAAAAAATTTAATTTTTATGTGGTGCTAAGGATCGAACCCAGGGCCTTGCATATGTGAGGTGAGTGTTCTACCACTGAGCCATAACCCCAACTCCCCCCACCCCCCGAATATGTAGATTAGTGCAGTGAAATTAAAATCCTTGATTGTTATCTTGGTTCTACCATGTTATAGCAGCATGACTTTAGGCAATTACTTAATTTCTCTGAATATTTATTTAAATATAAAATAAAGATACATGTGTTTTTATCTCACAGATAAAAATGAGTTGGATTTTTGAAAACACTTCAAAAGCTATAGAGTACTATAGAAGATATTATTTTTACAAAGGTAACTGCTTATATTCCTTATTTTAAAAAATTTCAAAGTTCCTAGAAAATATAATGTTCCCTAGTAAGATATTCTAAAGTATACTTTGGATCTTATTTAATAGGAAACATGAAGTTTTCCTGTTAAAGACAGGTACACAGTAAGGATACCTAATATCCCATTACTATTTAACATCATTTGGAGGTACTAGTCAATGCAATTCGACAAAGGAAAATGTCTGGAGGCATAAGAATTCAGAAGAAAGAGGTAAAACTATCTTTATACACAGATGACATAAATCTAACAGTATAAAAATCAATTAAAAATTACTATAATAAAGATAATTCAGTAAAGTAGCAAGTTATAAAAACCAATATACAAATGTTAACCAGTTAGAAGATAAAATGAGAGAGAAGTTTCCATTTACATAACAAAAAAAGAAACAAAACATCTAATCATTAAATTGTAAAAGACATGCCCAAAACCTAGTGTGGCATTGCAAGAAGCTAAATTCATGAACATCTAAAGATAATAGGAACTGATACCTAGAATCTGAAAGAAGAGTCTTTCCAGAAGTGATTATCCTGGATTATCTGGATAGACTTTAAATCCAATCAGAAATGTCTTTCTGAGAGACACACAGATTTGAGAGAGAAAAATATATGGGAACGTGGAGGAATAGGTAGAAATAAAAGTGATGTGGCCACAAGTCAAAGAATGCTGGCAGCCACCAGAAATTGGAAGAGACAAGAATTATATTCCTGGGCTGGGGCTGGGGCTCAGCGGTAGCACACTTGCCTAGCATGTGTGAGGCACTGGGTTCGATTCTCAGCATCATGTATGAATAAATAAAATAAAGGTCTATCAACAACTACAAAAATATTAAAAAAAAAAAAAAGAATTATATTCCCTAGAGCTTCCCCAGGGAGGATGACCCTACCTACATACTTTGCTTTGGGTTTAGTGACTCATTTCAGATTACTGGCCTCCAGAATGAGAGAATAAATTTCTGTTGTTTGGAAGCAACAAGTTTGTGGTAATTTATTACATTAGCCATAGCAATATATATAATATAGGAAAATATTAAACTTATGAAATACATAATATAAACATCAACAAATGAAAGATATATCATGCCTTTAGTAAGAAGGCTCAACATCATAAAGATGCTTAGACATGACATAATCTGATAATTTATATATTTTATATGCTTCTAATTTTAAAAATCACGGGAATTTTTTTCTAGAGTTACACAAATTAATTTTAAAGTTCATTTTGAAGAATAAATAATAACCAGGAAAACAGGCCTTGCCAGATATTAAAATCTGATATTAAAATATTACAAAGCTTTTATTATAAAAACAGTATTAGCATTGGCACATGAACAGATTAATAAATGGAACAAAAAAGAAAATACAGAAGTAGACCCAAATGCATATGTAAAAATAACTCAAGGTCAGGGAAGGTTTCAGTTTATAAATTATTCCAGTTAGTAAATGAAGAAATCATTTATAACATGATCACTTTGTAGTTATTTTCTATGACTGCTATTATTACAAAGATACACAATCAAAACACTATGTGCTTCCTGAAAGAACACAATATCATCTATGAGGTATTTTTTCAAAAGAAAAAGGCAAAGTCAAACCTGATTCCAATGGACCTCGCTAGATCTAACCAATATATGAAAAATATACACGACAACAAAATAAGATATGAAACTCTCCATGGGGATATAATCTGCAAAATCTAGATTGTGGGAAACTATAAAGCATTTGATCCAGTTTTTTCAACAACTAAATTGCAAAAGGAAAGGAGGTGGAGGATTATTAACAAGGATATCAATAAATTAAATGCATGATTCTTATACCAATACCATTCCAGTCAAATCAACTGGAAATAAAGAGAAAGATAATGAGAAAAGTTCTGACCAGATATTTGATATTAAGGAATCAGTATCTTTTTAGATACAAAATTGCATTGTTTCTATGTTTTGTTAAGTGTTATAAGGGGAATTAGGAAAGAGAATAAGGAAGGAAAGAGGAAAACAATGTGGATGGAGATACTATTGATATAAGATTAATCATGACTTAACAATAGTTGAAGCTGTTTATAGATGTATAGAGATTTTGTACTGTTCCATCTATTTGTGGGTATATTTAAATTTTTTATACTACAGTGGTTTTTAAAATCTTTTTGGGAAATATTTCAATTATGAAAAACCAAAGCAAATAGCAAATCATAAGCAAATTTAAAATGTACAACCAGCAGAGGTTTAGTTGCCATTAAGGAGACACTGCCATTATAAGTCTACTAAAAGCTAGATTTCCAAATAATTTTAACTTTTCATTTCTTAGTGTAAATAATATACCCAGGTAGTCATTAGACAAGTTAGGGTGTCAAAAGACAGGAAATACTAGCTCATTCCTAAAAAAAAAAAAAAAAAAAAACAACTTGACATACTCATTAGCTCCTTCTACTGTTACTCAGGCAACACCCAAAAGCCTGTTCATGGCTACCTAGCAACAGAGAACCCTTCCTCCTACCTTGGTTTTCTTCCCTTTGTAATGCCTTTGTCTCCGCATTGATCTATTCTCATACTTATCTCCACACACTTCCCACCTCCTGTTTTTGTCCCCCCTAAAACATCTACATATGTCACATTGACTTTCTCAGTTATACTAATCATAACTGTTCTTGGAAATCAATCTGATATTTATAAAAATTTCTGCAGATAAGGGTGTAAAAGATAGCCTCAAATATCCTTACAGACAGACCTGGTCACAGTGAAAACCTGCTTTTCTCCATATGTCAGGAAGTGCTAGGAAGCTAAACAAAATTCAAATTCTTACAAAAAACAGACTACCCTGATAAAAGTTGGATTATTTTACCTCAAATATTTGTAGTCTACAATGGTATAATACCTTCTCTATTTTTACCAGTTAGGGAGCTAAGCAAATAGCAATGTCCCATAATGTGGCTAAAGTAAGAATCTCTTCCAGCTTCAGACATCAGGATGTCTCTCTCCAATGCCTTCTGTAGCAAGATGGCTAACTGCTAAGCAGACTCAAGGTTTTGCCAGAATTTCATTTGTGGGGCTAACCTGAGCTTAAGTTGCCTGCACTTCTCTTCTTCAAATAGTACAAGGAGAATTAGCCACATAACCGAAATAACAGGACAGTAAACAAAACTGTACTAACAATTGTAGAAACAAATGTAGCAGGAAATCTGAAGGGGAAATTGGAAGACAGTGATTAAAAAGATCATAATAGCTCTCACTGAGTAATTAGTATGTGCAGGCACTACATTAAGGACTTTGAGTGTGAGGAGTGTTTTGATAAAGAGGAAAAGGAAGATACTTAGGATAAATAATGTGCCTAAGATTATATTCAACAAGTAAGCAGTAAGGATGGGATTTCAATATAAGCTGTCTCACTCCAAAGCAGGTACACATAATATCTGGACAATGTTGTCATAAAGAAATGCCACAAGAATGCTAGAAAGCAGTAAGATTATGGTAATAAAAACCATCCTTCAGGAATACATCTCTATTTTAAAATACATGTGAATATTAAGATCAATAATTCAAAATTTTGCCCTATTGTCAAAAATGCATTCTTTATATACATCAAGATATATCTAGAAATATTGAAGATAATCCAAATATAATGTTTTCTTACTACAAAATATGAGTGAGAATGGACAGTCAATGACTTAAAAAGAATAAATCCACTTCATACAAAGGTAAAAGGCAAGTTAATTACTTTTGAATTTATTCTGAGGAAACTAAGAACATAAGTTCTTTTTTAGATAAACTCAGTTTTGTAAGTATCATAAATTTAGAAAATTGTTGTCCTTCATATTTCTGTGCTAGATTTCAAACATTTGTACACATTAAAATATCATGCTTGTAAACTAATTGAGGCTAGTAATATTTTCTTTGGTTACACTGGTTACACAGGGGTGAACTATTGTTTCATTAAGCTATACCTTGAGTTTTGTGTGTCTTGCATACTTAATATGTTATGCTATAATTTTGTTTGCATTACAGTAACTCTGTTTTCCATTATAGTTACATCATTGTAGTTAAAAACAAAGACACCTGTTTTTTAACGAACTAAAGTTTACAAAAACTTAGTTTTGCCCGCAACTCAGAAGGCTGACACAGGAGAATTGCAAGTTCAAAGCCAGCCTCAGCAAAGGCAAGGTGCTAAGTAACTCAGTGAGACTCCTATCTCTAAATAAAATACAAAATAGGGCTGGCTTTATATACTTTATATCAAAACTGCAAAATAATATAGACCAAAGCATTAAAAATCAAATTCCAATATATCTTGACCAAAATTAAAACAGGTCATCATATAATTCTCTTATATGCTCTAATTAATTATTTTGTTCATTTTCAAAACACATTGCCTCTTCCAAAAGCCCCTAATGAAACGGTTTAAAAAGAACATATTTGGGTTTCTGCGTCCATGAGGATAGAGAACATGTAGTTGTTCCCCTCTGCTTCTGCTGACATAGTTAAAAATGCTGGTTATTAAACATAAAGCAACCATATGAAAGTTGCTAAGAGAAAAACAAATCACTGGGGTCTTCAGGACAACCAAAATGACACATTTTTCTCTGGGTTTTCTGTTTGCCACATATGTCCCACACTGGGGCCTAGAGAGTTTAGCAACCAAGAAATAGCAATGTGCACAGATGTTAAAGACATAAAAGAGAAAGAAGGTGGTTCAAGATAATCCTGCTATCTCTGTAACTAAATGTCCAGGAAGGGGCAGACTAGCAAGACAGAACATCTTTTAGATCATAACTGCAATGCTCCAGTCAAGTAACAGAGAAAACTGCAGCATTACTCCCATCAGCAAAGGCTAGTAAATGGTGGGGTTCCACCCTCATGGGGCTGTTACAAGATGCTCCAACCCACTTCCCTTATCCCATAAGTACTGCTGCCAAGTAGAAGTTAATACCTTCTCTCCCAATAGAGAAGGCCAAATGAGGAGCTCAGACTTTCATCTTCACCCTATGAAAACAAGGCAAAACCATTCTTCCCCTGCCAAAGCGGGCAAGAGGCCTATTTAAATCAAACCCAAAGATTTAAATACAATCTAGAGTCAACACAATATAATAACTAAACATACAGGCTTAAATTTTTAAAAAATCAGTTTTCACACCAAAAACCAAGAAAATCTAATTTTGAATTAAAAAAAAAAAAAAAAAAAAAAACAGATGCCAATACTGAAGCAACACAGAAGTTAGAATTATCCATCTTGGATTTTAAAGCAACCATCATAAAAATGCCTCAACAAAGGCTGGGCGCAGTGTCATAGCCTGTAATCACAGCAGCTTTGGAAGCTGAGGCAGGAGAATCAATAGTTCAAAGCCAGCCTCAGCAACTTAGTGAGGCCCTAAGCAACTCAGTAAGACCCTGTCTCTAAATAAAATACAAAAAAGGGCTGGGGATGTGGCAGTGGTTAATTGCCCCTGAGTTCAATCCTCTAAACAAAAAGGAAAAAAAAAGCATCAACAAGCAATACATACATGCTTGAAACAAATGAAAAATAAAAAATCTCAGCAGAAGAAAAAGAAGAAATAAAGAAGAACCACACTGATAATTTAGAATAGAAAAACACAGTAACTGAAATGGAAAAAATCTCAGTGGGTAGGCTCCTCAGATGAAAGAGTGGAGTGGAAGACAGAATGATGGCAATTACGGGATAGAAAGAACAGAGAAAAAGAGGGGTGGGGGTGATGAACACAGCCTCAAGAACTTGTGAAAGTATAACCAAAAAAAAACTAACATTGGTGTGATTGGAGTCTTAGAGGAAAGGAGGAAAAAAGGGTGGGCCTCAAAATACATTCAAAGAAACAATGGCTAAACATTTCCCAAATTTGGCCAATATAGGAACTTATAGATTCAAGAAGCTGAAAACCAAACACAAAGAAAAAAAAATCTTAAAAGCAGCAAGAGAGATGGGGAAAAATGATTTGACAATTCTTATCAGAAATCCTGAGGATAGGAAGGAAATAATGTATTTTTCAAGTGCTGACCAAAAAAGGCCCAGCAATGCAGAATTCCATATTAAGGAAAAACATCCTTCAAGAATGAAAGGATCATTCACTGTCAGACAAGGAGAAATTAAGAGAAGTCGTTACCAGAAGACATACCTTAAAAGACTAGCTAAATGAAGTTTGCCAAGCAAATGGTAAAAGAAGAAATCCTGGAAGACTAGAAAGGAAGAAAGAGTAACAGAAAGAGGAAAAATATGGGTAAATACTCCCTTTGCCTCTTGAATTTTCCAAATGATGTCTGACAGCTGAAGCAAGTAGTATGTACCACTCCGATGTGGTTCTGTCAAATGGAATTAAAAAAAAAAAAAAAAGATATCCCTTAATATAAAATGGATACTGATAATGTGCTTTAATACAATTTATGTTTTAAAAACTAAGGTTTAAAGCCAAATAATATTGTTAATTTAAAAATGGATTGATATAGGAATAAATATCTGGTAAGTTAAAGGTAGGAGCAAAATGTAGCATATAATAGGAGGAAACTTGGTAGTTCAGTAAAGAGGAAAAGATGAATTTTAAAACATTCAAATAAAGACAAAAACGTTAAAGTTCCATGGAATACGTCTGGTCTTTGTGCTTTAAGAACTCTTTATTTTTCATTTTGTCCTTGGGCTATAACTTTAACATGGCAACTGGTGATTACACCCAAAATTTAACCAGGAATTCTTGATGCTCATTTGTTAAAGATTCAAATATAAACAAGATTTCTATTTCCACAAGAAAGGAAAAACAATGTCTTTATCCATAAAGAACTTAAGTATATAAAACTTAAAATATAAACCCAAGCATAGATGGTACAGATTCTGGCTATGCAGAGTTATGTCCTTAACTCTGGAGAAAAAATTGCTTATATTTTCCATCCAGGTCATATAAATGGACTCACAAAGAATAGAATTCCTTTATTTTACAGCAATTAAATGCTGCAAGTAAAAACTAATACCTGAAAACTGTCACCATGTAAGAATTCCAGTTAAAACATGAACATCCATCAAATTAAAATAAACTTAAATAACTTAAATATTTCCAATACTAATCAAAGTAGGAATAACTGCTTCATTAGGAGGATGTACTCAATTCATTAGGAGGATGTACTCAAAAAGAATGGTCAAAAGAGCTGGGTTGTAGCTCAGTGGTAAAGTGTTTACCTAGCGTGTGTGAGACTACAGTTCAATTTCTAGCCTGTAAGCTCACACACACAAGCACCACACAGAGAATGGTCACAAAAGGAAACATAATATACATTATATATGTTATTCATCCAGCATTTTCCCTGTAAATTATTTAGTTTTGTGCTGATAGACAAAAAACAAGGAGACAGCTGAACAAGGAATTATGTTCAGATTACTCAAGTGTTCCATTTAAAGAAATGTAACTTCACGGTTTTGCACTTCCTGGTATTTATGTTATTGGGTTCACACTAAATATGGGCTTGCCCTATGTGACTTGTCTTGGCCTATAGGACACTACCAAGTCCAACACCAATGGGCTTGATAAAATGTTTTCATATTGTGGCTTACAAAGATTCCTCTTGGAAGCCAGCTAATGTGAAACCTAGGCTAGATAGTGAAAGACAAGAAGTCATGGAGAGAAAGACCTTGAAAGACAAAAAGCCATCTTGGGTCTCTCAACCCAACTGAGTGTTCAACTGAATGGAGCCATATGAGTGACCGCAGCTATACCAAATGAAGCAGAATTGCCCATCTGAGCCTAGTCAACTCATACAATCATGAAAAATGATAAATGTGGGGGAAGTCTTTCATGTTACCATAGGTAACCAAAATAGTTTTATTAAATTTGTTTTTTAAAAAGGAATTAAAGTTTGGTTTGGGTGAAGAGTTAAAAATGAAAAACTTTATCCTATGTGTAATGTTAAAATATAATGGGAAACAACATAAATTCCTGACCTTAAATTTTATCTCTTTTAGTTCTATTTAACTACAATGACCCAAATAACAATATCATTTCACCACACAAGCCTGTTGTGTCCTAGGTGCTTTGGTCTTTAATATCACATTGTACTATATTTCCTTGGAAGCATGACTAATTCCATTCAGAGCAGGGGAGATACAAAGTGGGACAATCAGTTAATGTCACAAAATAAGAAATCTTTAAAAATATATGGGACCTTGTGTACATCCACAATACTGGGCAGCTAATAAGATATATTTCCATGCTTATATAAATATATCAAAATAGATTCTACTATCATGCATAACTAAAAAAGGAACAAATAAAAATAAATAAAATAAAATATATGGGATCCTACCAAAGGAATAGAGAAAGCAGATTGCAGCAGCTCCACCATATCAAGGCATGAATATTTAGCCTCAGAAAAAAAAATTAAATAAAATAACTTGTTTTAAAAAGTCACAAATACATAATGATCCTAAAAAAGAAAATATTTTCTTTTCAAACAACTTGTATTATACCTCTTTTATTCATATAGTGAAATTGTTGCTTAATTTTAAATTTTACATACATTATAAGGAGATTAAAGTATCTCCATTTAAGGGCTAAAATGATCAAAAGAACAAAAAGACAGAACATTTTCCCCCATTAAAACATTAATGGATAGGCTAATGAAACTTCCTCCTTCTCCCCTAAGGCCTTTCTGGACATTCACCAATTAGAGGACAAGCTCATTATCTCAAACATTAGGAAGTGTGTCAGTACATTCCATTCATAGGTTTGGGAGACCTTCCTGAGTGTCTTAGCCTTGAGCACTGAAAAGATGTAAAGTGAACCTCCAGCATTAAAAACCAAGTGAATTTTACCTTTAGAGTGTACTTAAAATAAATGTTTTCTCTCAGTGTATTTAGTGATAGATTTTAACAATTATTGCTAGTTGCCTCCTTAATATTTCCCTTGCCTTGTTTGGCTCATTAGGGCAAAGGACAAGGATGAAGGTCAAAGACTCACATACTGCACTTCCTTTTAATATCAATCTAAAGAAGCAAGTTAAGAGGTTTTGCCACTCTAAACTGACACCTACCATTAACTCTATTTTTGCTGATCTATATGAAGAGATGCCTAGAAAAAACAATTTACTCATGAAAATTAAAAAAATATCTCCCCCAAACTACTATTTCACAGTCTTGTATGTGTAGCTTCAGGCCCTTAATTTAGTGACTTGAAATTTTAAAAAGCAAATTATATAATTTTAGTAATAGTTAATATTAGGTAGTAAAGCAAATCACAGTGAAAACACATTAAAGAGGAATGATTTTTAAATTAGAAAATATTTCAAACTAAAACTGAAAAATCAGATATAAGAAATTAATTTAATGTATAAAAATTAAGTATACAGGATATTTACCCAGCACCATCAGGATGTGTGTATATGTAGGAAAGCATATACCCAAGCCTCATTCATGTCAGGATGAATTTAGATTAAACCAGAACTGAAGTTTTTTTCAACATATATATTTAATATGCCTATGATCTTTGAACTGCAATTTTCATTATAAAAACCTATCTTATCATTGGCATGAAAGAGCATTATTTTATTTGACTTTTTCATCAATAGTTGTTCCAATAGTGGCCATATAAAAGAAGGCTTAATTGATTTAAATCAAACCTAATAACATAAGCCTAGTTTCACTGGTATACTTATTTTTTTAATTAAAAAGAGGGAGAGAGAAAGAATAAGAAAGGAGAAAGTAGTCATGTAATATTACCCTACATAACTTTTTTTTTTATAACTTTATTTTATTTATTGATATTTGGTGCTGAGGATCAAACCCAGGGCCTTGCACATTCGAGGCGAGTGTTCTACAGCTGAGCCATAACCCCAGCCCCTACCCTACATAACTCTTAATCTATTTCTGTAGAAAAGAGGTAAATCACATTTTCCAAGATATCTTCTATGATCTACAATCTGGTTAGTTATTTATTTGTCCTATACTACTTACATATTCAACACAAAATCATTCCTTTTTCTGAGAAATGTCTTCATTTCCTTAACAGCCTTAAAAAATCTTAGCTAGAGGGGTGCAAAGAAAAAGAACAGGCCACAAAATTGTGTAGTTAGGCAGGAGATTGCACTGCATAAAGTGAGTATCCAGGACTGCTGAATAGCAGTGCCAGGCTGTACTGTGTGACAGTTAATGTCACTTTAGTTAAAAATTTCCATATATTTTAGTCAGCTATGACCTACTGCTCTACTACTACCAAAATGCAATAATAGTATTAGTAATAACAATCACCAATTATCCAGAAAAGATAATTATCTTGTGTTTTGCTCATTTATGGCAAAGAAGAAAAATTTTACAAAGATTTTTATTAAAAACAGCTAAAAATCATAAGTGTTACTTGATTTTGGGGGGGATGGCGATACTGGAGATTGAATTTAGGGGGACTTGACCACTGAGCCACATCCCCACACCTATTTTGTATTTTATTTAGGGGCAGGGTCTCACTTATTTGCTTAGCACCTCCCTTTTGCTGAGGCTGGCTTTGAACTTGGGATCCTCCTGCCACAGCCTCCAGAGCTGGATTACAGGCCCATGCCACCAGGCATAAGTGCTAGTTTTAAAGGGCTAATTTTAACTACTAAGACACTTCCTCAAGAACTTTTCCCACTACTATTCATGATAATTTAGGTTGTGTTACATTTTAATTTTTAAATCTAATTTTCAACTACAATCTTTTAACAAGTCTGAAATATAGGTCTGCATACTTAACATGCACTATAAGACTTTTTCACACATACCCCGTTGAGTGAATTTTATTTATTAATTTGGTTAAACCAAACTAACGTTATTAAATACTGCAATGAATTACAGTTCGACTAGATGAGCAGGCCTCACAGTTATTATCTGGAATATCATTATCAGAGACCACACTTAAACACCTCCAGATGTCCCCAAGATGTTGGTAATGTAGAGAAGTCTCAGCACTGCTGAATTTGACCTTACTGGTATTCAGCTCTTGGGGAGGAACAAAAGAGCTCCTCTGGAAGATCTAAGTTAGAATTCTGCTTAGCTAAGGCTTCTCACCCCTTGCACGCCATGACGCACTTTGTGGGAATGAGTTAGTGAGTATTCTAGACGGTAGCCCCCAATCTGCATGCTAACTTTGGTCATCCTTTGACCATTGGGGTCAGACAACCTTTTCTTGTTAAAAGGCGGGGTTGTAATGATTTCCGTCTCTGCAAGCCACACTGTGTGTGTGTGCTACAATCCCTTCACCGCCCTTCCAATGCAGGAAAGCAGAATAACTGCTGCGGTGTCTCATTGAAACTTAATATTTATGAGCAGTGAAATCTGAACTTTTTACTTTTTCACATGTCACATTTATGTTTTGAAATGTCAAGGCCATTCTGGGCAGATCAGACAGACAAAAACAGGCTGGCATCGCAGGGAACGCGTCCTCCTCCCCTGCTGTCTCACCCAGGCGTCTGGAAGAGGCCCAGGGTGGCACAGGGCGAGTCTCCCCGCGGAGGAGGCCACACTCCAAGGGCTCCGCCTGCCCGACAGCGCCTCCCGCACGCTTGCGGTCCCGGGTCCGCCCGGTGGCGACGCGGACGCGAGCAGAGCGACACATCTCGGCGCCGGGCCAGCACCCTGGACATTGGGGCAGGAGGAGTGCCGGACCCGGGAAAAGCAAAAGCCGCACTTCCGATGGCCGAGACCTGGAGGCTGCCTGAGGACCCTCGGGTCGCCGCCGCCTAGGCCGGTCACTCACTCGGAAACGCCGGCGTTGACGAAGGCCATAGCAAAAGCGCGACTAGAAGGACCATGGGCTTCATGGGCGTCGTCCGCAGCACTCCGCCATGCGACGGGAACGTCCTGGGCTACCAGGCCGGGTAGCTCGGGGCCGAAAGGGAAGGGTGTCAGAGACCGACCGTCCCACCTCAGGGCCCGGGGCGCCCCGCAACGGTCGGGTCGTCGCCACCGCTACGTAGCGGCGGCGTGGGGGAGGGGTGGCGCCGAGGTCGGCCCTGCGCGCCCGCCAGTGCGCATGTGCGCGCGGCCTCTGGAGCGGGCGCGGATCGAGGGGTCGTGACGCTGGCCGCGCTGCTGCGAGTTCTCACGTGGGGTCACAGCCCTGGCCAAAACCCCGGCCCTGCGCAGGAGGAGCTGTGTGGTGTCTGAGACAACCTGGCAATTAAAAAAAAAAAAAAATAGCGTGAACTGGCTATAATAGAGGGAAGCACCCCGCGCTCCTCAGCGCAGAGGCAGATGTCCTGCTGTCCCTAGGGCTCCAAATGGAGGAGCACCCCAAGAACTGAAGACAGTAACCATAAAGCATCTTTAAAAAATGAAAACAGTTCAGGCTAATTGCATGGGGGGAGGTAGGCAAGTGCATTAAAGACACCTTAAGGGGCTTAGGTAGTTTTGTTGGTTTCTAAGATTGTTTCTTTGATGATGGGGAGGGTGTGACTACAAAAGGGGTCATGAGATAGCTTTGGAGAGTTACAGGCAATGGCGGTGGCCATAAGAATCTATACTTGTGTTAAAATTTTTAGAACTGTACACCAAAAAATACATCTTACTGTACAATTATTTTTTAAATAACATATATTTATATCTTTGCCCTGGGAAGCAAGGGGTTGGATGTTGGTGTGAGACACTAGGGACATACTGCAGGGTATTGAGCTGGGGAAGGTTGTGATTAAATTTGCATTTCAAAAGTCTCACTTTTCCTGCAGCCTCTAGAATGGGTTGAACTGGCACATGCTCATAATTCCAGCAGCTCGGGAGGCTGAGACAGGAGGCTTGATAGTTCAAAGCCAGCCTCAGCAAAAGCGAGGAGCTAAGTTACTCAGACCCTGTCTCTAAATAAAATGCAAAATAGGGCTGGGGTTGTGGCTCAGTGGTCGAATGTCCCTGAGTTCAATTTCCATTCTCCCCCTCCCCCAGAAAAAAAAAAAAAAAAAAAGAATGTGTTGAAGGGAAGCAAGACTAGAGACAAAGAGCCAAGTTAGGAGGCGGTTCCAGTAATCCAGGCATGGACTGATAAGGGTCTAGACTCCTGGTGGGGCAAGGGACATGGGACATGTGGACAGATCTGAGACATTAGAACTAACATCAACAAGATTAGAGTGTTGTTTGTGGAAATGAAGAGAGGAGGAGGTGATACCCCCATTCCTGTTTTGTGCATCTAGGAATGAGGTGGTACCATTTACTGAGATGGACAACAATTCAGGCACTTACAGGAGTAGAGCAAGATGATGGGGGAGGGGGTTTGTTTTCATCATTGTTATAGTGAAGGTGGGCTTGGGATTTCCTCCCACAGTGGCCTGTCCAGTGAGAGGATGGAAGTGGGGCCCTGGAGAGAGCTGAAATGGAAGTGGAGGTTTGGAAGGCATCCAGCATCTAGAAGTGGGGATGTCTACGGAAAGTCTGTAGAGCAAGTATGCTGTAGAGCCTAGGAAAGATTCCTGGGAAACACGGCAGGCTGGAGAGAGCAGGATGGACCTGCAAAGACCGAAAGTGGGGTAAGGAAACTGGGAGAACCAAGAACCTTTGTGGAAGAATAGGAGTTTCAGACTTTCAACTGAGAAGCCAACAAAAGAAGGACTTCATTTAGCAATGAGATGGTTGACAGAAGCAGTTTCAGTGGTGTGGCTCAGGCAAAAGCCAGGTCACGGTGAGTTGAGAGATGAGTTAGAGGTGATAAAGTGGTGACAGCACAGTATAGACAACTTTTTCAAGATTGGTGCATGAGTCTTCAATGCACTCCAGAAGTGCTCAATCCACATACAACAGCATGTTACAATCAATTGCAACTATTTGGAAAGCAATCTGGAATATGTAACAAAAGAATTAACCTATAAACACTATGATATACTATAAATTCAGGGAAGAAAACTTTGTGTCCTAAAATAACCACAGTCTATGATTATGATCTATGATAATCAAAATACAAATTGAAAGAATGAAAAAGTTATAGAATGAATTTTTGTGTCCCCCACCCCCATTCACATGTTAAAATCCTAATCTCCAGTGTGATAAGGAGGAATGGGAGCTTTTGAGGTGTTTTGGTTATGGGGGTGGAGCCTTGAAGAATGGGATTAGTATTTTTGTAAGGCAGCTCCCTGAATCCTGCTTCCATGTGAGGATCCAGTGAAGACAGTCATTTGTGAACCAAGAAATGGCTCCCACCAGGTACCAAATCTGCCAGTGCCTTGATTTTGGATTTCTCAATTTCTAATTGTGAGAAATAAATATTTGTTATTTAAACCATCTAGTCTATGATATTTTGTTACAGCCGCCTATATAGACTAAATGGCGAAAGGCTCTCGTGGTGGATCAAATTTTAAGATATTAACTAAGCTCTCACCTTCTTTGGCTGCCTTGTACCATTACCTTTTTTTCTGCATTGAGACACTAGTAATAATCTTCTTAATGTACTTGCTACGGGAAGGACAGCTAGAATCTCAAAAGAGGAAGATTTCTGGGAGCAGAAAAGAGGGGTTGATGTGTGTACATGGACCCGCCCAACATGTTTTGGGAGTCACTGAGAAGGCTTCTGTCTCTTTCTTTTCAGGAGAAACTGCCAAATTTTCAAACACACTCTGCATCCAACATGGGGCCAAGTACTTAAGCAGGTCTGGCTGACTGAGTTGCTTTTGAAGACAATCTAGGCAGACTGCTCACCAGGAGAGCTCAGAAATGCTGAGCAAGGTCCTCTCACCTCAGGAAGGCCTACAGTGTAGACCAGAAGGAAGCCAAGTATATGGATAATTACTGACATACAGCAGGTACTCATTAAATATTAGCCTGAACATGGGCCGACCTAATTCTGATTCTAATGAATAGAATATGACAAAAGCAATGAGATGTCACTTTGGAGATGAAGACACAAAAAAACTATGGCTTCCATCTTGAGCACACCCTGTTGCTCTCTGACTTACTGGGGGAAGGCAGGTGCACTTGTTAAGGAGCTGATATCTTCAGCCCACCACCAGGGATGACAATCATGTGAGTGAACTTGAAACAGATCCTCCCCAGGCAAACCTGGAGATGACCACAACCCAACTGACATCTTGATTACAGCCTCACAGAGACCCCAAGCCTGAGGCATCAGACTAAGCCACACCCAAATGCCCAACCTACAGGAACTGAGATAAGAAATGGTTGTTATTCAGTGGAGGGAAAAGCATTTGCCCAAGCAAGAGCTGCAAACAAGGGCCTCTGTCAGTTTGCTCCTCGAAAGAGGATGCATGTGGAAAGACACCTGCATTTGGCTACACTATTTGATTGAAGTTAAAAATCATTCTTCTTCAAGACCCATCCATTTTCATCAACCAATCAAACTGGTAGGTTAGGTGTATCTTTAAATCTCTGATGGTGACACTTATTATAGCTAGACTCCAAGGGACTGATAGAACTTCTATTTTCCTATTTGGACTGGGGGAAGGGGAGGAGAATAAAGCTCTATGGGTATAAATTCAGGTTAAAATTTCTTTAATCACTTCATCCCAATAAGCTCTGCTCTAACCCATAAAATAATGTGGTCCTCTGAATCCGTGGGAGTTAGCATAGCTACCCAACTGTCAATCTCAGAGGATTAAGACTTCCCTTTTTTTTTAAAATCTATAAGGACCAGTACCCATTCCCAGAAGGGAAAGTTAAGGAGTTAGGAGTCACAAGCACATTCCTATGATGCTACCTCTGAGTTCTTTCTGGAGGTTTCTGGCTTTTCCTTTCACTTAGGAGATTCTGCATTTGTCAACAGACTGGGCTTTTGGAATTTAGTGAGGGGTTATAAGTGAAAGGATCAAGTGAGATGTCTGTTTTGTTAGGCTTCAATTTGGGGTTATTTTTTGCTTGTTTGTTTAACTGTATAAATCACATAAGAATTTAGCAGCTTTCGTCTTGTGAACTATCAAAAAGGAAATGGTGAATGAAGCAACATGTATATTTTTACGGTGGAATGCTAGTTTAAAAGAATGAATTTTAACTCTGTATACTCTGTGATCTGTACTAACAGAAAACTTTCTAAAGCATAGTATTCAATGGGAATAAAAACAGTGCAGGATGGGCTGGGGTTGTGGCTCAGAGGTAGAATGCTTGACTATCATGAGTGAGGCACTGGGTTTGATCCTCAGCACCACATAAAATAAAGGTATTGTGTCCACCTATAACCAAAATAAATAAATAAACATTTAAAAAACAATAATACAGGAAAACATATATTTGTATTTATGTAAAATCATAGTACAGTTATATCTATACATGAAATCACCAGAAATTATTTGGGAAAGAAACACAGCAAGATGAAAACAATGTTTGTTTCCAGGAAGAGAAATGGGAATGGGGAGAACAGGAAATTCCAAAAGGAGAATTTTACTTTTTACTCTTAAGTATTTTTTTAAAAATATTTATTTCTTAGTTGTACACAATACCTTTTTTTTTGTTTATTTATTTTTATGTGGTGCTGAGGATCGAACCCGGGGCCTAGCATGTGCTAGGTGAGCGCTCTACCGCTGAGCCACAACCCCAGCCCCACTCAAGTATTTTTATTATCCCATGAGTTTTTCCAAACAAGATCATTGTATTTTTTTCATTGCTTATGTAGTTAAAAATAAAAACAATAATTTTTTACAAAATCTAGATGCTTGGAGAAAGGAGGCCTAGAAGTAGAAACATGAATTCGGTCCCTCATGCTTTTCCTTACTGACTTCACTGAATTTTTTAAAAATTTTTTGTGTGTGGGGGGGTGCAACTGGGGATTGAACACAATGACATTCTCTATCACTGAGCTATACTCCCAGCTCTTTTTATATTGAGACAGGGTCTCACTATTTTGCCAAGGCTAACTTTGAACTTGTGATCCTCCTCCTCAGTCTCAGAAAAATCTGGGACTACAGGCGGGTACCACTTCACTGAAGTATTTTTAAGGTGGTTAATTGACTCCCCCTGTCCCAAAATGTATTTATCCTGCATTTCTGCTTCACCTCTGAATTCTGTAACTGTTCTGGCAACTGATTACATGATATGTGACTTTTTCTCAAGGATACATTTTGTCTCTCCTTTACAGTTCTTAAGCTTCTCCACTTCACACTACACCTTTTCCGTGCTCAGTGAACACTTAATAAATAACAGCACATGTTCTTCCAACCTGAAGGAAAGGAGTCCTTCCTCCAATGACTTTCAAAATCCTCTGATGTTCTAATGCTGCACCTGCTGGGAGTGCCCGGTATGCCACCCCTCCCGTTACAATGCATTGTGTCCTCCCTATCCCATATTTCCATACTGCTATGCCATAGCATTACTTCATTGAATTACTGAATTTTATGCTTTTGCAAGCCACTCATGCCTAGATCAAGATCTTTGAAGAAGGGAGCCAGGAGGTTGTCCCTGTATTGTGTCTTCCCAGCCCAGCTAAAATCTTGCATCCACCAAGTGTTCAATAAACCCATGTTTGAGTTCTATTGGAAATAAAAGCTTTGGAATTTTTGTGTAGGCTTTTGCAGAATCCTAAAAGGAGCTAATTACAATGACCTAAATATTGAGACAACTTCTGGCATATTTCTTAGACTCCAGAAGAAACTCCTCTACTCTATGAGGAGTTTATGTGACTCCTACTGTATGACTTCATTATTTAATCCCAAGTAAAATTAGTGACATATGGTCTCATCTGGTTTTTTGTTGTTGTTGTTGTTGTTTGGTTGGTTGTTTGGTTGGTTTTGGTTTTGGTACCCAGAATTGAACCCAGGAGTGCTTAACCACTGAGCCATATTCCCAGTCCTATTTTGTGTCACTGAGTTGCTTAGGGCCTCACTAAATTGCTGAGACTGGCTTTGAACTCTCAATCTTCCTGCCTTAGCCTACTGAGGCTGAGATTGAGGTATGTGCCACCACACCTGGCCCTTCATCTATTCTTTTCTATATATACCCTGAAAGTAATTTTGGAAAATAAATTCATGATTATGGAATTTCTGTGAAAGGGAATGCACCAGCGTCCATATCTACCAATAGTGTAGTAAATTACTAATACATGTCAAATATCATGTTTTAAGCCCACGTGCTTTGTTTTTTCTGCCTACTCTCCCTTAATGATCCCACCCTGGGTTTTCGATAACAGACTTTTAATGCACTTCTAAAACCCACATTTGCTGCCTTTGTTGTTTCCCCTGTCAACCAATAGATTTGAGTAAGTAGGCCATGGTTATCCAGAGACATGTTTGTCTCCATAGAGGAAAAAGCATATTTGAGAAATCGTCCCTCCATCATCACAGGTTACACATTAACCCCCTCTGGGACCAACACACAGGGCAGTTCTGATATAGCTGTTACCTACTTAATTAACACCAATGCCTTTTTCACATCTCGGTTCTCAAATATTACTTCCTAATAGCACTTGGTCTACTGCCTAGAAAAATAGTTGGAATCTGATACTTATTAAATGAATGAACCCACCCATCTCTCTATCCAGCCATTTAATCCACTCCACCATTCTCAAAATCTCCACTCTCAGCACCAGAGGCATTGTCAGAGAAGGACTAAAGCCACGTGGGGGCAGCAGAACCTCACCCACTAGAGGAGTCATTTGCAATCACTTCAGAGCATCTCCAGCTGTGAATCTTAACTGGATTTTGATTTTGCTATGCTGGAACATGTTTTGTTTTTGTGTATTTTGCTTTATTTCCATGCTTTGCATTCTACATGCACCAAATAGCATGTACTAATGTTTAAATGATTTAATAAGAACAGTCATTGTTCTCCAAACTAGATTTTTTTTTTCAGTGCTGCTGTCTAGAGGAAAGCTGCACATCCAGTCTTCCTCTGTTAAAGCCAGTCCCTATGCAGTGCAGCTGCATAACTGACAGTCCTGGATTGAAATCAGTTTGTAAAATGAGACCTGGGAACACACAGAAGAGGCAGGCTGTTCCTTGGGAGTACCTTCTTTCAAAAGTTCTGCCCCACCTGAGGCAGGTAAAATGCATTATTTAAAAATTCACTATTATAGGACTCCAAATTGGATCCCTGATTTTTCTTTTCATTTTAATAAATGGATGGCAAAGAAATCCTGGAATGTGAATGGGGGTAACTGGAAAGGAGTTACAAGCATGTGAGTTTTTGAGTCTTTTTAGTTCTGTCCAGGTTGACTCTTTCTTTTTGCCTCTATCTTAATGTGCAGCCCCATGAAATCTGAGAGGGAAACTGGTGACTTACAGAGATGTCGAAACAATGATTTATTGTTCTGTGGATCCATCAACCCAGGAGGTCCTGAAATTTTAAAGGAGTCTTCAATACAAATTTAATTAGAATTCACTTAGGTTTTAAGAAATAAAATATGTCCACAATAAATAAAGAGATGTCTAAGGACAGAGATGATTTGTGTGTGTATGTGTGTGTGTGTGCGCACGCGCACGTGCATGTCTCCCAAGGACTTTTCACAGTGCCTGGCAGAATGTGGGATCTGTAGGTATGTACTGAATAATTTGTGACACTTTCTGGCAGGTGCCACCAAATCAAACAGAAGGTAACTTTGAGTAAGGCAGATCTTAATCTCCTTGGATGTCATTTTCCTTACCCCTGAAATAGTAACTGTACTTTCATTAAAATTTATGGACTCCATATTTCCTTTTACACTCACAAGTCTGGGAGCATAGGCTAAACACATATCGGCATCCAAATTCCATAGATGAGGAAACTAAGGCTCAAGCTAAATGATTTGGCCGGGTCACCCGGCCACATGCCGACCCGCTAAGTCTATAGGAGTAGGTCCTTCGGCTCTCAACACAGCACAAGTTCCCTCAGCCACTCTGGGTTACAAGAGATCATTGGATTAGTCAATCTCCTGGAGCCTTTCTTCTAGATCCAGCAATGGTTTGTAGCCCTCACTGAGCATAAGTGCAGAAACTTTAAGAAAAAGCCAGTAATCAAGACTTGTGGTATTGGCAGAAAACAGACACATAGATCAATGGAACAGAATAAAAAATCCAGAAATAGAGCTACACAAATATGTCAACTGATTTTTTAATGCAAAAGCAGTTTGATGGAGAAATGATAGCATTTTCCACAAAGGATGCTGGAGCAATGGGACATGCATAAGTAAAAACATGAACACCACCCAAATCTCACACCTTACACAAAAATTAATTCCAAACAAATCCCAGATGTTAATGATTTAAACTTCAAGGAAAAAACAGGAGAAAATCTTCAGGTCTTAGGATTAGGCCAAAAGTTCTTAGACTTGACACTAAAATCATGACCCATAAAAGAACAAAAATGACAAATTTGATCTCATCAAAATTTAAAGACTGTGCTTTTTGGAAGATCCTGTTAAGAGGATAAAATACACTATAGACTCAGAGAAAAATATCTGCAAATCACAACCCTGCAAAGGACTAGTTTTAGAATATATAAAGAATTCCTTGGTAGGAGCTGGGGTTGTGGCTCAGTGGTAGAGTGCTCTCCTACCACATGCGAGGCATTGGGTTCAATCCTTAGCACCATATAAAAATAAACAAATAAAATAAAGGTATTGTGCCCAACTATAACTAAAAAAAAAGAATTCCCTGAGCTGGGCTTGTGGCTCAGTGGTAGATTGCTCACCTAGCACACATGGGGCGCTGGGTTTGGTCCTCAGCACCACATAAATATAAAATAAAGATATTGTGTCCACCTAAAACTGAAAACTTAAAATATTATAAAAAAAGAATTCCCAAAACTTTGACAATTAAAAAGTCATTTAGAAAACGGGCAACAGACACAACCAGACACTTCAGTCTATACAGATGACAATCAGTACACATGGAAAGATGTTTGACATTATCGGCCATTAGGAAAAGGCAAATTAAAGCTATCATGATATATCACTATACCCATCTCAAAAAGACTAAAATAAAAATAGTGACAACAAATGCTGCTGTGGATGCAGAGACACCGAATCACTCAATTTAAACATGCCACTTAAATATGACTCAGTAAGTGTACTCTTGGACACTTCACCATGAAGATTGAAACTTTAGATCCACAAGAAACCTGTACATGAATTGTAATGACAGCTTTATTCATTATAACCAAACAGCTCAGCTGTTCATCAGTGGGCAAATGGTTGAACTCTCCAAACTCTCCATAACACAGCAGACCAAGGGATACTACTCAGCAATTTTTTTATAACTTTCTTTTTCTTTATTTATTTATGGTTCTGGGGATTGAACCCAGGGCCTTGTGCATGCGAGACAAGCACTCTACCAACTGAGCTTTAGCTCCAGCCGAGCAATTAAAAGAAAAAATGAACTATTGATAACATGTGGCAACTTGGATGAATGAATTTCTAGGTAATTTTGCTAAGTAAAAAAATTCAATCCCCAAAGGTTACATGTTGTATGATTCTATTTACATAACATTCTTGCAATGACATAATATAGAAATAAAGAAAGAGAGGCACTGAAGCATTAAGTTCCACTATTCCTCCCAGATGTCACTCTGAAGGTACAGCTCCTGGAAAACAGCCATCTCTTTAGGTTGACCTGTCATGGATGTTTCCTACAGATGGAATGATCCAGAAAGAGTTTACCCAAAGTCCCAGCATCAGCGTGGACAACAAGAGGAGAGGGAAGTCAGGAATCTCCATTGCTTGCTACCTGCTAGCTCTGCCAATAAAGATGACATGACTTTGGGAAAATCATTTCACTTCCAAGGGACTTGATTTCCTCACCTATGAGATAAATAAATTCAGCTAAGAAAATCCTTAAGATCCTTAATTCTTCATCATTTCAGATTTCTACAAGTGAGTTTGACTTTGATGCCTGCTGATAGATGCTAATATGTGATGGTATATCTGGTCACTCTTACCAACCAGACTATTAAATTAACCAGAACAGCTATGTTTCAAAGCACTGTAGTGAATTGAGAGTCTACTATATGTGGAATAGCTAATCAGACAGTTGAAGCACAATTCCAATAATACAGAAACTCTTTTGCCAGCCTTTTGAAAATAGACACTAATTGAGAAAGACAAGAAATGTTTATTGAGCTTGGGGTTGTAGCTCAGTAGTAGAGCTCCTGCCTAGCATGCATGAGACCCTGGATTTGATCCTCATCACTGAAAAACATATCTATTGATTCTTTCTACATGCCTGGTACTTTCACAAACTATCTCATATAATCTTCAAAACAGCCCCTTAAATTAAGTATCAACCCCTCTTCATGGTAACCCAGTGAGGGTAAGCCACTTTGTCTCTGTATGGGTTTGCTTGGGCTGCCTTTTATAACAAAGGACACAGATGGGTGGCTTAAACAGCAAAGATGTATTTCCTCACAATTCTGGAGGCTAAGATCAAGGTGTTGACAGGTTGGTTCCTTCTAAGGCCTCTCTCCTTGACCTGTAGGTAGCCTTGTGTCTGCAATATGGTCTTCCCTGTGTGTGTGTGTGTCTCTGCTGTCATCTCTTCTTATAAGGACATTGGCCATATTGGATCGGAGGATCCATCCACATGATGTCATTTTATCTTAATTACCTCTTTCAAGGCCTTCTCTATAAACATGGTCCCATTCTGAGTTGTTGGGAGTTAGGATTCCAACATATAAATTGTGGGGAGACACAGTTCAGTCTGTTACACAGCCCCAGTGGGTTCTGGGAACTTAGCACAGACTCTTTCCACGAGACCCAACTCCACAAAAGGCCATTGAAGGATAGATGACAAGGCCTGGAAGAGCAGATAGGACCCAAAGAAATGGAAGGCAAGGCAGGGTACTCTCACCAAGGGGAGGCAGGAATGGGTTGCAGAAGGAGGAACAAGCCTGGGAGTCGGGGAATGGATCAGTACCCAGGGCGCTGTGAGAAGGTAAAGCCATTACGGGTGGAGAGGTAGAGTCCTTTCTGATACCAGAGGCCCTTCCACTCAAGATGACTAGGATGGAATAAGGTGGCTGGAACCACAGCTCTGTGACAGTCTAGGTGGCAGAGAGATGGAAAGGGGGGAAAATCTGGTGGTTTCTGTGAGGCAAGGCAGGGACACTTTAGGAGCAGAGACAACACAGAAGCCTTCTCTACCAACCCAGGTGCCGTGCACAGGGTTGGGGTAGGTCTGGGCAGTCGGAACCTAAAAGGGAAAAGCAAAGGCAGAGTGAAGGGAGGACCAGCAGGAATTGGGGATGTGTGTGTCCCTTGCATGCAGATACGTGTGGCAGGCTCTAAGTAGTACGCGCCAATTCAGTGCTTAAGGCATTTGAATACATATGTGTGAAATTGGAGAGCTTTTTTCACCCTAGATTCCACATCATATCCTAAACCCTAAAAACCCTCCAAAAGATAAGCAGTTCAAAAATAAATGTCAATCTAAATGTGTATTGACCGATGAATGGATAAAGAAGATGTAGAACAATAGTCCTCCCTTATCCACTGGGGATATGTTCTAAGACCCCTTTATGGCTGCCTCAGAGAGAACAAACCCTCTGTATATGCTATATTTTTTCCTATACATATATACCTACGATGAAGCTTAATTTATAAATTAGACATAGTAAGAGATTAACAGCCATATCTAATAAACAATGATTATAGCAATATACTCTAATAAAAAATATGATAATGTCGCTTTTTACTCTCAAAATACCTAAATGTACTGTATTCAGTCTTCTTGTGATGACATGAGATGATACTCCAAGGAAGCACTTGTGGCTTCTCTTCAGCACATCTGAATTGCCAGCATCACTACTCTTGCACTTTGGGGTCATTATTAAGTAAAATAAGGGCTACCATGATACTGGAAGAGTCATCTTGATAATTCAGATGATTTCTAAGTGACTAACAGGCGGGTAGCATATACAATAAAATGGCAAAAAGATGATTTGTCTCCTGCATGGGAAGGAGCATGACAGTGTGAGATTTTATCACACTGCTCAGAATGGTGTATAGTTTAAAACATATTTTTACTTCTGAAATTTTATGTTTAATATTTTGGGATTGTGAATGACCACAGGTAATAGAAACTGCTGAAAGCAAAAGTGTAGATAAAGGAGGACTACCTACAAAAATTGTATAGAGCTGGGAATATAGCTCAGCACTTGCCTAGCATGCACCAGGCTCTGAGTTTGATCCCACACACACTTAGAGACATTGTATACATACAATGGAATATTATGTATATTATGTATACTATACATACAATGGAATATTATTCAGCCTTAAAATAGAAATCCTGTTGCATGCTACAACATGAATGAATCTTGAAGTCATCATGTTAAATGAACCAAATCTGTTATAAAGAGACAAATGCTACCTGACTCCACTTGTGTGATGTATTTAGTGCAGTCAAACTCTTAGAAACAGAAAGGAGAAATATGGTGGTCAGGGGCTGAGAGAAGTGGGTAAGGGAATCTATTGTTTAATGGGTATCAAACTCCAGTTTGCAACATACAAACAAAAGTCCTGGAGCTCTGTTATAAAACAGTGTACACATAGTTAATACTACTGCACTGTGCACTTAAAATTGGTTAAGATGATATATTTAAAATTATGTGATTTTCACCACAAAAATGAATAAATAAATACATTTTAGAAGACTTCGTCTTTTTGAAGATTTAAAAAATTTGATATAGGACATCTATAGTACCCACTATTTACATTCTTTAGATACTGCATATTGTCTAGAAATTTTATTGTCATTGCTCCACTTAAGTTGGAATGACTCAAGATGCAGTAAGGACCTTCACAGGTGGAGGTGTTTTACTCAGATGATGAAGGGACACACCTTTGCATATTCTTTACAGATGATCTCTACCTATTGCTATCAGTTACTCAGGTGTCATGAAGCAGTGTTACCTCTCTTTCAACACACACATTTATGGGTTTAAAATATTTCCCTTTAGACTAGGAAATTAGTGATAGAATCAAAATGAATCCACATTCAGTAAAAAAAAAAGTTAACAGATATTAATTTTATTATTCAAGAATGACCAATCAAAGTAGCTCTATCATTCTAACTTTAATTAATAAAATCCCAATATAGCTCTCAGTGGGCCCCCCATGAAAAAAACACTTTTGAGTTTATTCTCTTCTGAAAGGGTTGAATATTTTGGCTTGAACTATTAGGCATTTTTGTTCATTTGTTTACTAATTTGTAATAAGATTTAACACATGACCACGCATTCAAAAAATGAACTAGATAAAACCTCTGTGATCTACACTCTTCTCAATCCGAAAGGCTGTGAACACCTGGCCACATGTTCAAGTGTAACGTGATAGAAAGGTCATGAGGCTCAAAGAGACCTGACATGCACTCTTGATGGGGGAAGCGGGGTGAGCATCCTTTTACACATTTAAAAGTCAGAAATGAAATCCTGTCATTTGTAGCAAAATGGATGGAAATAGAAGACATGATGTTAAGTGAAGTAAGTCAGACACAGAAAGGCAGATATCACGTATGTAGATGTTATGAAGTTGATCTGAATGTATAATAGTGATTGCTAGAGCCTGGGAGGAGTAGGGGCAAGAAGGTAGAGGGAGGTTTGGTAACAAGTACCAAAACACGGTCAGATCGAGGTAGTAAGTTCTACAGTGCAGTGGGGGGACCACCATTCACCATGTCCTATTACATATTTTTGAATAACTAAAAGAGAAGCTCAGAGGCTCTAAACACAAGTAATGATAAGATGGAAATGCTGATTACCTTGATTTGGTCAGTATGCATTGGATACATGTATCCAATTATCACACTTTATCCCATAAATATGTACAATTAGAATAATAATACAAATAAATAAATAAAACTTGGTTGTGTTTACACACACGGAATTCGATGACAGCAGCCAATCTGAAATCCAGCCTTGCTGTGCTCTCCCTGAGCTCCAGGGCTCCTCTGCAATTTTTTGCCCCCCACCCCCACCCCCTGCCCCGCCATTCCTGCACATTCTCACTGCTCCTCCCCTCTTGCCGCACCGCCCTTTCCCCAATCTCATGAACCCCACTTCAATGAGAATCTATCAACTTCAGTTTGCTTCTTCAGAGATTATTATTCCTATAAACACTTGAGCTGGGATTCTTCTTCTTTTTAATATTCTGATTTCTTTTACCTATTGAACTTTTCAAAGGCATGCGCTGTTTATGTAAAACTGGTCAGTGTTTGGGTGACGTCATTTCAACAGGTAGATGTGCTAATGGAAGAGTGGTTTTCAACTAGTCATTCAGCCAGAATGCAAAATATATTATTATTAATAAAAATGAAATGCTAGTTTACAAAATATGAAATGGTCATATCATTGACTAAAGTGAAAATGAATTATTCCTCCGTTGTTCAGTGACAAATGGAGGAAAAGGTTGGTTTCCCTATTCCTGAAAAAAGGAAACAACAAAAATAAAAATAAAAATAAATGTGAACATAATTAAGCTTTTGGAACTTTTGCTCCTGGCCAAGATGGAGTAATGATCAGATTTATCTTCATGCTTGAAACAAACTCCTTCCCCTTCAAAAAGCAAGCAAAATATATGAAACAGGTTTTCGAGACACTGAAAATGAGGCAAGAAGGGACAATGATCCCTGAGCGATGGGAACAAATCATGTCAACTCTATAATAGCCCAGTTCTCTTTTTTTAAGAGAGTTTCTGGAGTATATTACAGAAAGGGGGACTCCAGTGGGAACCTGGAGGGCTCCCTGAGTTGAGGAGAGGAAGTTGGTAGCCCAAGGTGGGTAGAATTTGCAGGACAGTTAGCCAGGGCGAGTAGCTGCCTTGACACAGACAGAGCTGCAGATCTGCAAAGGATCTGCCCTCAGTAGTCCGCCAAGAATGGCCTAGTCCACCTTTGCAACAAAGCCCCTGGAGGCCAGGCAAAGAGCCATCTGAGAGCCTCCAGGAGACCCTGGTGTGCCTCCCTTGATCTTGACTCTGGTAAAAATTACATGGCTGCTCATTTTGTGATCAATCATTGAACTTGTTATTTCTGTCATATGCTTTTCTGTACATTTCAAAATAAAGTAGGGCTGGGGATGTAGCTCAGCATTTGCCTAGCACACATGAGGCTCTGGGTTTGATTCCCAGCATGCAAACCCCGCCACCTCCCTCCCCACCACACACACACTTAAACAAATTGTATAAATCTACATCTAGACCTGCAGTGTGCCAAGTACTCCTTCCATGCAGCGCCCTTACTGGGTTGCTTGGTACTGTTTTAGAAAGCTGGTCCATTTTCAGTCATTCCACCTTTTGCACATGTGCAATGTCAAGGTCTATATCTACATTATTAATAATTGTGAAATCCTGAATCATGTCCTAACCATTTGTAGAAACTCTACTCTTCCCAACTTCTAATAATTGTCATTCCGTCTTCTCTGCCATTTTAAAGCATGTTGAATTCCTTTCTTGTCTGAAAGTAGTAAGAAAATTGAAACCATCAGAAAAAAATGAGCCATTGTGGATATTGTATTTCCACCTTTAAAAAGTTGGAACCAAATTAGTTTCTTAAAGAAACATGAAGATCTTGTCCACAGTACTAACCTTCTCCACAGACCTTTCAGCCCAATGACCTTCACACCCCATCATGAAGCACTTGTTTAAGATCAACTTCCATATGATCACATACAGGGTCATTCATCTCTAATTTAACACATAATCTTTTATGTGACTCAAAACTTTTATTCTATCACTAAGGCATCATATAGCGATTTGTTTTTTTGTTGTAGCAAGACATTCTCAATAAAGTAGCAAGATGCTGACATACATTCTGGCCCAGCTCTTTTCTCTGCTTACCTATCATTGCATCTGTGCAACAAAATACACTCTACCCCAAACCTAACCTCCAAACCACATAGACAATGTGATCCATCATTATTTTATGTAGTTAAGAGTTAGTTCCATTTGTGGTGATAAAGTTGGGGGGGGGGAAAGAATCTTATATCCATACCACCACAATGCTTAAATCACACATTTGGGGCTGAGGTTGTGGCTCAGTGGTAGAGTGCTTGCCTAGCATGGGTGAGGCACTGGGTTCAATTCTCATCACCACATATAAATAAATGAATAAAATAAAGGTCCATAAGCATCTAAAATTAAAAAAAATAAAAACACATTTGCTAAAAGAATTGCCTTCTTAGCATCATCTGTGCATTGGATTGCATGGAAAAATACTTTGTTTTTATTTTACCATAAATTAATCTTCCATATACTTAGCCCGTTTCTAAATACATTGATCCAAAGTGTTATTAGAAAGTAGACTTTAAGTTATCATCTTTGCTCAAAATTCTCCCAACATTTCCAGGCATACATTTTTTTAAATATATAATTTTTAAATGACCTTTATTTATATGCAGTGCTGAGGATCGAATCCAATGCATCATACATGCTAGGCAAGTGCTCCACCACTGAGCCATAACCCCAGCCCCCAAGCAAACATTTTTGATGAAGTTTTTTTGCTTATGTTTCTGCAATCTTATTTCTCTGTCTTGGTCACGCAAAGTGCTACTTTTTTTAAGAAGCCTACAAAGTACTACTTACTGTTCATATATGAATTATTGAACATCTGCTTCTGTTGACTCTTGGATTCAATGTTATTTCTTTCAAATAATTTTATGAATATATTTCTTTATAAGTTGCATGTAAATGTTACCTATATTTTGATGACTGAATTGCTTCATTAATCAGTAAACTTCTGCAAATAACACTCAGAAATTTTAGTACATCTCCATTAATGAGAGATGCACATTGAATTCAATATATGAGGGGTGATACCTTTGAGTCCATCTAGTAGAAACTCTTTGGGTCATCATTTCCCCAAAATTACTTTCATCAACATTATTTGGTTTACTACAAGTGCTACATTCAGCAAAAGCCCATCTTTTCTAGATTTTTTTGAAGTCCAAAGAAGCTCCTTTTAGTAAATCATGGTTATAATTAACACAAACTTTACTTCCCTCAATTGACTAGTAATGTTAAATAATAAATAACACACTTGATTGAAATTTAAACTGATTATTTTAAAATGCCTTCATCTTTCATCATAACTTGAGAATCATCTGTATTTGTTTGGAAAGAAAAGAAATTCTTAGAGTCAGTGGAGTCTCATGACTTTTAAAAATAGATTTTTAAAACATGGTGGGGTTTTTTTGGTTTAATAAATCATAAATATCTTGAAGCTTAAATTGTCACACCTGAGGGATGGCTATCCAATGTAATATCAAAAATTCCAACTTAATGGTTTTATAAAACATGATGAGTTGACTCAAAAACTCAACTGGAAAATCAAATGTACAGGAGTGCCCAGGAGAATTGTTTAAAGAGCAATGGGAAAGAGCTTTCTAGAGGGCAAAAGGCACTTTAAAGATATCAAAATTAAAACCATGAGGGATTTTAGAGCAGTCCAATTCATAGACAGAAAGTAGGATGTGGTTGCCAGTGGCCGCGGCGGGGGGTGGGGTGTGAGTTACTGTTTAATGGGTATATAGTTTGTTTTTTGTTGTTTTTTTAATGTTTTTTTTTTTTTTAGATGTTGATGGACCTTTATTTTATTCATTTACTTATATATGGTGCTCAGAATTGAACCCAGTGCCTCACGCATGCTAGGCAAGTTCTCTACCACTGAGCCACAACCTCAGCCCTGGAATTTGTTTTGCAAGATGAAAAGGTCCTGGAGATGAATGGTTGGTGATGGTTGTACAAGGATGTGAATGTCCTTCGTGGTGCTGAGCTACACACTTAAAAATGGTTAGAATGATAAATGTTATATTATCTATCTGACCTCCTAAATGTTTTATATTTAAATTTTTAAAACTATTGTCAATGACAATAACACAATCACATGGTATGATCACAGAATTACAGTGACGGCCATCAGGCCAGGTATATTGTAGCCCTCATGTTGGGCTGCCACAGGCTCCACTCCCATCTGCCACAGACACTTCAAACACCACTCGACGTACTGGATCTAAGAGGCCAGGTGGCGGCTGTGTCTCCTGTAGACTGGTAAAACTTGACAAGTGTATGTTTCTCTAGGCTTTGCTCAAAGCTGGCAAGCTTTTGCCTCTCCAAAGGTGTTCTATCAAATACTGGTCCCTGTCAAGATTGTACAGGGTACAAGATCAAGACACCTGTCTTTCATTGTGGAGCAAGTATCCAATAAATTTCAGATGACTGGACCCTGGAAACTTTACTGATGAGGTGGCTCCCTTGCTTTTCTTGGACTGTATCTCCCACCCACAGCATACATGCGTTTTACCAAGTCAGCCAGGGCAATCTGCTCCCTCCTGCTCACCAGGCCATCTTAACATGATGGCATCAGTGGAAAGATGATTGAGATTCCTATATCAAATGAAAGCACAGAACAAAAGAGCTGGTGGAAGTCTGGGACGAGATGCCAAGTGCATTCTGCAGTCCCTGTCACGTGAAAGCCAACTGCTGCTGGTGCCACGGCTTATGGGGATGGAAGAAAAGCACTTGCCAAATTGATAGTGACATAACATGGGTTATGAAAGAGACAACATCTGAAAAAGCAGATGCAATTAAAGTCATTGTCATTTCATTCTCCAAGTTCTAAACTGTGCATGGGCCATATTGTCAAGTGAATTGCAGATGGGATAGAAATCATCCCTCCTGTGTCTCAAGTTTTTGTTGGTGGCACTAAGTGCTTGTTCTCCCAGGAATGCAGTGTTACTCTCTCATTTGATTAAAAAAAAAAAAAAGTGGGACGATGTTTGAGTTCTTCCAACCATAATAGCTCTCACTTCATGGATTAGGGATCCAGTGGGAAGATCCCACCAGATTCTAAGTACCTTGATTTCCATTCTGTGCTTAAGAGTGGAGTGAGTTCAAAACCGTCATAGGGGTTCAAAATAGCATTCACCAGGGGCTCTTTCCTTTTAATTTTTTTATTGGTTCATTATAAATACACATAGTGTTGGGGTTCATTTGGACATAATTATACAATCATGGAATATAATTTGCTCCAACTCAGTCCCCATTACTTCTTCTTTGCCTCCCCTTCTCCCTACTTCTATTTTCTCTACTGTTCTTTCTCCTATTTATAAATAAACTTTTAAATCGATGCATTATGAACATACATAAAGGTGAAATTCACTGTGGTATGTTCATATATGTACATAGGAAAGTTTGATGGGATTCATTCCACCATTCCTTCCTTTTCGTGTCCCTCCTCCCTCCCTCCTTCCCCCTTAACCCCTGTCCTCTATTCCACTGATCTCTCCTCTATTTTCGTGGGGATTTCCCTATCTGTTTTTTTTTCTTTTTTCCTTTCTTTTGGTCCAGCTTTCGCATATGAGAGAAAACATTCAACCCTTGACTTTCTGGGTCTGGCTTATTTCACTTAGCATGATGTTCTCCAGTTTCACCCATTTACCAGCAAATCCAAGGGTTCTTTCACTTCCATGATTTTAGTAAAATAGAAGTTAACTAGCTTCTCGCAGACTCTGCTCCTCTCTACGTATCTGTGAGATAAAGTCTGTGGGATAATTCCTAAAAGTGGGCTTGCTGGGTCAAAGGAAAGCATGGAGATTTCCGTCTCCCAAACAACATACTGACTTACCAATCGGCTTGGTAAAATAGATATCTCATTTTAATCTTCTTTTAATTTTTAATGATGCAAAGTGCTCTATTTATACCTCCCATCCCCATCCCAAACATCTTTGAATGTCTTTAGAGTCCTGCTTTTATGAGATAGATTCAAACAAACAATTTATTCCCCTGCCTGCCAGAAGCCCCACCCTCACTGATGGGCCACAGTGCATTTTGAGCTCCCAGGATTTCTCTTTTCTTCACATGTAGTTATTTAGTCAATGACCCCAGCCTCCCCTTCATTCTGAATCCGTAAACTGACTCAGATCTTAGAATCCATAATGGATTCATGACTCTCCAGAGGTGTAGCTCAAGACAGGACTCCATTTGCCAAGCTCAAAGTGGATTTTCTGTTGTCATTGATGTACAAATCAAGCAGAGCCCTAACGAGATGCCCATTTTATGTCTGATCAAGTGGGGATAGTTAAATGTACCATATCATGGAAAACTAGTTAAAAATAATGAGGTGTGTCTAAGTGTTCCCTAAATATACAAGGTGAAAAAAAAAGTTGAAGAAATGCTCAGAAAGTTAACATTTACAAATAACATATGGTGACCAAAAATTGTGTAGTCAAATATGTACATTTTTACATGCAAATACATAGTCAGCATTCTAGAAGAATCTATACCAAACTGGCAATAGTAGTTATACCTAGGGATTGATGTGGAATTAGAGGGGAACTAGGAGTGGTGAGGGGAAGTTTGGTCTCATTTTTTTTTTACCATTCATGCTTGAGGTTTTTACCAAAGTGTTTTCAGGCATGGTTCATGTCATGTTGAGAAATAATAATACTTCATAATCTAGAAGTCTGTTGGAAAGGTGGCTGACGGTAAGCATGCACTTCCCTTCTCACCCCTCATCCTGAGAAGGCTTCTTTTTTAAAAAAATTTGTTCTTATTAGTTATACATGATAGTAGAATGTACTTTGACATATTATACATATATGGAGTATAACTTCTCATTCTTCTGGTTGTATATGACGTAGAATTACATTGGTCATGTAATCATATATGCACATAGGATAGTAATGTCCAATTCATTCTACTAACTTTCCAATTCCCATTCCTTCTCCCATTACTTCATTCCCCTTTGTCTAATCCAAAGTACTTCTATTGCTTCCTAACTACTCCCCCCTTATTGTGAGTTACCATCCACATATCAAAGAAAACATTTTTAGGGATTGGCTTATTTTGCTTAGCATGATATTCTCCAGTTCTATCCATTTACCAGTAAATGCCATGATTTCATTCTTATTTATGGTTGAGTAATAAGTAGTATTTCATTGTGTATAGGTGCCACATTTTCTTTATCCATTCATCTGTTAAAGGATACCTAGGTTGGTTCTGAATTGAGCTGCTATAAACATTGATGTGGCTGCATCACTGTAGTGTGCTGATTTTTAAGTCCTTGGGTATCTCACCAAGGAGTGAGATAACTGGGTCAAATGGTGGTTCAATACCTAGTTTTGTGAGGAATCTCCATATGCTTTCCAGAGTGGTCACACCAATTTGCAGTCCCACCAGCATTGTGTGAGTGTGCCTTTTCCCCCACATCCTCACCAACATTTATTGTTACTTGCATTCTTAATCATTGCCATTCTGACTGGAATGAGATGGAATCTCATTGTAGTTTTTTTTTAAAAAAAAAATATTTATTTTTTAGTTATAAGTGGACACAATATCTTTATTTTATTTTTATGTGGTGCTGAGGATTGAACCCAGTGCCTCACACCTGCTAGGCGAGTGCTCTACCTCAAAGCCACAACCCCAGTCCCCTCAGTATAGTTTTGATTTGCATTTCTCTAATTGCTAGAGATGTTGAATATTTTTTATATATTTATTGACTAATCGTATTTCTTCTTCTGTGATGTGTCGGTTCAGTTTCTTAGCCCATTTATTGATTGGGTTATTTGGGTTTTTTTTTTTTTTTTTTTTTTTTGGTGTTAAGTTGTTTGAGTTCTTTGTATATCCTGGAGATTAGTGCTCTATCTGAGGTGCATGTGGCACAGAGTTTTTCCCACTTTGTAGGCTCTCTCTTTACACTCTTGATTGTTTCCTTTGCTATGAAGAAGCTTTTTAGTTTTATTCCGTCCCACTTATTGATTCTTGATTTTACTTCTTGTGCTTTAGGAATCTTGTTAAGGAAGTCAGTTCCTAAGCCCACATAATTTAGATTTGGGTCTACTTTTTCCTCTATTAGGCACAGGGTCTCTGTTCTAATGTCTAGGGCTTTGATCCACTGTGAATTGGTTTATGTGCATGGTGAAAGATAGGGGTTTAATTTCATTTTGTTGCATATGGAGTTCCAGTTTTCCCAGCACCATTTGTTGAAGAGGCTAGGTCTTTTTTCCAATGTATGTTTTTGTCTAGTATGAGATAATTGTATTGATTTGAGTTTGTCTCTGTGTCTTCTATTCTGCACCATTGGTCTATGTGTCTGTTTTAGTGCCAATACCATGCTGTTTTTGTTACTATGGCTCTGTAGTATAATTTAAGATCTGGTATTGTGAGGCCTCCTGCTTCATTTTTCTTGCTAAGGATTGCTTTGGCTATTTGGGTCTCTTATTTTTCTAAATGAATTTCATGACTGCTTTTCCTATTTCTATATGCCACAACTATTTAAGACAACAGCCTTATCTCTGGATCTCACTGACAATATTGAAAACTAATTACACAGTCTAATTTAATGTCAACATTTTTCCATCTTTTAGACTTCTTTTCATGGTGGAAAGTTCTCATATTTTTGTATATTACAAAGAGTCCAGCAATATGCTCACAAAAACTCATTAAATAAACAAGCCCTATGTAATTCTTTCCTTCAGGTAACAAGCCCTATGTAATTCTTTCCTTCAGGTGAAAGGGCCTTCCTCTATTACTAACCCACACCAAGACTGTCACAATCCAATTAATTATTCCAAATTCTGTTCAAATTTCATGTCCTCTTGGAATTTCCTTTAGACATATTTTTTTAATTACAATTCATTATTCTCCTCCTTTCTTCTCAAAATACTTTAAGAGCCACACCCCCAGCCCTTTTTTGTTTTCTATTTTGAGACAGGGTCTCACTAAGTTGCTTAGGGCCTCGCTAAGTTTCTGAGGCTGGCCTCAAACTTGCAAGCCTCCTGCCTGAGCTTCCTGAGCTGCCGGGATTACAGGTATATGCCACCATACGCAGCACACACACACATTCTTGAACCACATCATCATTTACTGTATATGAATTTGTTACCTGTCAGCCTTCACCTCTAGACCACATTCCTAGAGGGCAGGGAGCCAGGCATGTTACCCATCCTTCATTATAATGCAATTCTTTATCCCCGCCAAAGCCTTGCATTGGCAGGTACTCAACAGGCATGTTGAATTCAACTGAAATTAAAAGGATGGGAGAGGTTGTTATATAGAAATTTTTCTGCACAAGTCTGCTTTTATATAATCCCGCATAGAGCGATCAATGGTAATTCAGTCACCGAGACAACCTCCCCTATAATACTTACTCTTCCTCTCTCAAAAACAAACCTCTCCTCCCAAAGGGGCTGTGATCCCATCACTTAAGCCCAGCCACACTCCCTTTCTCTACCAGACACTCCAATATCTCTGTCCATAATTTTGCAGGGAAACTTGCTCACAGCGAGTTTGCTGGGAGAGAGAGAAGAATTTCCTATCAGCACTCTGTATGATCTACCTTTGCCAATCAGCTTCATAAAATATGACATCTTTTTGTTTCATGTGGCATTTCTTTGATTTCTAGTGCTCCATCTTGCCTCCCTCCCCGGCCCTCTTCACCCACACACTTTCTGCTGTCCTTAGAGTCAACATGTTCCTATTTCAATATTTTCTTATGTTACCTCAATGGAATGATTAGGTGTCTTTAGTCACCAGGGGATATACTTGACCATGTGGGCAGGAAGGCCAGAGCCATATCAAGGAAGGCCTGCCTCCAACTTCATGTGCGCTTTTCCCAACGAGGGCAAAGATACTTGGGGCAATAAGTTGGGCATTTCAGTAAAGCAACCTGGCCTCATTACCCCCAAACTCACTCTTTAGATCTCACTTCAAAAGTCAATTCCTCAGCCAGGCATATGGCGCAGGCCAGTCATCCCAGCCCCTCTGGAGGTTGAAGCAGGAGGATCACAATTTTGAGAACAGCCTGGGAAACTTAGCAAGACCCTGTCTCAAAATAAAATTAAGAAGGGCTGGAGATGTAGTTCAGTTGAGCAGAGCATCCCTGAGTTCAGTCCCTAGTCCTGGAGGGCGGAGGGTGTAAATTTTTCAAGGATGCCTTTGCTGACTTCAGATGAGCTTTAGTGGTCCTGTTCTTAGCTCCAATGACTATTTTAAAATGTGTGCTTATTTTACTAATATCTGTAATCTACATGAGCACAGGGGATTAGTCTTTTGTGGATTATCATCTACTATCATAGTGCTTAACTTCTAGAAGAACCTCAATAAATAATTGTGAAGTGAATCAATCAACGAAAACCATTAATCATTAATTCTAGATGAAATCCACTAGTACAGTTTCTTAGTCCTGAATGCAAATTAAAATCACCTGTGAAGCTTCTTTCTTCCTTTTCTTAAACACACACACACACACACACACACACACACACACACACACACACTACTAATGCCCACTGACTATATAGATCTGGACTCCCAGGATGCTTCTTGAGCAATCTGGGTTAAACTGATGGCCTGTGTTAATTTCCAGACAGGGAAGACCATGGACCAGCAGAGGGAGCCCAGACAACATCTGCAGATCCAGAAAACACGGAAAGCCAGCTAAGGACTTTCCCTGACAAGTTCACCTCTTTAGTGACAGTGTTAGATGGGGTCTGTTTTTCATGTTTTGCTTCTGAAGGACACACACACACACACACACACACACACACACATCAGTGCTTTGAAAACCAACTACATCGAAGAACACGATGGCTTTAATAGTGAATCAAAAATAATAAAGTAGCATACATCTTCCAACTGAGATTGGCATCAGGATGTCTAGGAAAAGCTTTTCTGCTTGCTGTGTTCTGTTACAGCTTACCATCTGCAGCGAGGCTGAGGACAGGTCTTGGAATGAAATTGCTTCATAATTTTAAAGACTGGAAATGAGCTGTGGAGGCAGGAAGGGTGTCCCTTATGGGTTGCTGCCCCACTGGAATAGGGCAACGGGAGTTTGTAATCCTCAACTGCAAGATAGTCACTGGACTCTGAGGCTGCAGCGTCCAGTTTTAACACATGGACAGAGAGAACTTCTTGACGAGGAGGGAAGGGAATGGGCAGGGCAGGAGCAGCCTCAGATCTCTTAGGGAGATTTCAGGAGACATCAGCCATCTCCTCTTGGCTGCCCCACAATGTCCAGCCTTCAGTCTTAGCTGCTCAGTCTCAAAGTTTAAAGCAAGCTGCCACTCAGTTTGTCACTGGAAGTGACAACTCTACTTCCAAAGGTACGTGTCCCAACACTAGTGATCACTTTGCTGGCTGAAGTATGGTGCCAGCGGACCCAGCTTTTACCTGTAGGACCTTCTGTGCACCAGGCCCTGCGCTGAGCACATCCACATGCTAACTCATTGAGGGAGGGATGGGGGAGCAGACCCTTTTCCTCACCCATCATAAGAGTCACAGGTGACACTCCTATAACAAAGACAAGCTAACGAGAAAAACATAATAAATTTATCTAACCAAATTTTTACTGGAGCCTTCAGAAACACTTTAAGACCCAGAGAAAACTGTTTCAAAGAAGCATGAACAGCTGTGTGGAAATGTGATCAGATAGGAGCATGATCTAATGGTAATATCCCGAGTGGGGAAATCCAGCAAGGCCTGCCTGTTCAGATTCTTCCTGGCCTCTCTGTGCAGCATTCCTTCCTTCCGGGTATGGGTCAGGGCTCCTCTGGAATGAGGTCTTCAAGGGACAAGGAAGAGTGTGAGCTTTCTAGGTTTTGTGGCTTGATGTCAGGGGAAGGGCTCTAGTTTCTATGGCTTGCCTTGGGGAGGAGGAATTCTGGTTCTGTTTCACTTCCAGGGAGAAAGAAGAATGGGAGAGAGGAGGATAGGAGAAGATCAGTATTTGTTTGTGAGGGCTTCCAATCATCTTTAGTTCAAAGTCCTCAGCAAGCTAAAGTGATTCTTTGGGGTAATATGTGAAGAGCTCCAACACTACCATCCCATAGAACAGCTATTACTACACCCATTTTACAGATAAGGAAGCTTGAGCTCAGAGAAGTTAAATAATTTGCTCAGGGGCACACACATCCACAAATATAGCCAGGTCAGACAAACCTGGGCTTGAATCTCAACTGTTCCACTGAGAGGCTGGACAAGCCCTGTAATCTTCCTGAGGCCCATTTCTTCATCTGGAGGATGGATCACTATGGAAATCAACAGTATACATGATGACATAAGAGACCTGAACACAGAAGGCTCATAAAAATATGGAGGTCTCCCTGTGCCTCAGTTCATCTTTCCTTCCCCTCTTATTCTTTCCAGCTAGAGCAAAATGGGCATCAGATGTTAGCTCTGAGGGCTTGGGATGTAGATTAGTGGTAGAGCACTTGCGTAGCATGCTCAAGGCCTGGATTTAATCCCCAGCACCACACACACACACACACACACACACACACGTGCACGTATGTTAACTCTGGGCTGGAGCATGGACCACCATGCTGTCTCTGAACACTGACAGCTCTGGGCATTCATTGTCACATGCCCCCACTTCTTTCCTAGGTGGACAATAAAGCTTTTCATTGGATTCCTCTTGTTTTCCATTTAAAACATATGTTTATCTTCAACAGTCAATAATTGTAACTTTTTTTTCCTTTCAACTCAGAATTTTGTGTAAAAATATGTCTTTATGGTCAAAGACTTTATTTTATTTTATTTTACTGATTACCCTGTCACCTTATCTGTAACTAAAGTAAGCATCAGATGTTAGCTCTGAGAGGGGGTCAGTATTGAACTTAAAACCTTTTAATTTCACATGACCATGAATCTCTAAATGTTTAAAAACAACAACAACAACTTCTAGATTGGGTTATAATTGCAGTTAATTATATCAATATATAATTAACTAAAATATCCTAATTATAAATTCTTATATTTATTCAACATAAAATGCTGAATTATGCTAACTACATTTTATTTAAATTAAATTATCTTAATGAGATGAGATGGGCTTGTTTTTCAGTTATTTCATTTATCTATGGTAAATATTACCAATTATTAGAATCCCCCAATTAGGTGGGATTCAACACAGATTTTATTCCTATTTTCCTTTCGGTATGTGTAAATATTTAGGAAACATTCACACACATCAGTTAGTGGAAATGGAAGGAATTTTATGTAATGACATTCAACTTTTGAAATCTGAGTTACATTGCCAAAAGAACCATAAAGATCTAAAGCCATGCTACATCCTAAACACATATGTTTAGACAATAAAAACCATAAGCCCATGGCTTCAGTTCATGGTGTCTTGATTCATATTAATCATGAATATTTCAGAGTACTCTTTTTTTTGGTGCTCCAGAGACAAAGAAGCATAGTAAGATGTGAAATGGGTGAGAAAGCTTCTTTTTATACAGGAGAGTACCAAGATTATAAAAGGGGAACAATACAAGAGCCTCGTGTAACTTGGGCTGCATCAGGCATATACAGGGGCTTCCTGTCTCCTGTGATGGCAAGATTAATAACATGGTCTTATAATACCTAAAGCAAAAGTGGACAGAATTTCAGTGATAGACAAATTCATAATTAGAATGGGAAATATTAATATCTTCATCTCTAGTTAATAGGACAAGCAGAACAAAAACTCAATAAAGGATATGGGTTTAAACAACATGGATAACACACTTGTCATAATCAATAGTTAGGGGCCTGCAATAACCATTTGCAAAATATAAATCTTTCATGTCACATATGGAATAGGTACAAAAATTTACTGCGAACCCTATAGAAATAATAATAAAATCATCATGGGAAAATTCATTCTTCCCAGGGACATGTTGAAGAAGCACGGCTGATTACTTCCAAGATAGTATCCAAACTAACCTTTTCCCACTGGATGGTGTTGAGATGTCCCTGGATATCTGTTCACTCAGATATATCCCAGAATTCTTAAGCTGTCCACAATCCACATCAATAAGAAAAGGAGAATCCAGTAGAGAAATGGGCAAAGTCTTGAGGAAGTCTTCACAAAGGAGGAAATCATAAGGTCAACAAACACATCAAAAGGTTCCTAGCAAAATGCAAAGTAAAACCTCAATGAAATAGTCAAAACACCGCAGTCAGACTGGCAAACATACAAACATCAACTCCAAATGCAAGTGGTAACATGGACTTCATATCTCATGCTGTTGGTGGGAAGGCAAACTGTAGTAACTACTTCATAAAACAGGGTAGCTTTGTGCTGTGATCTGAATGCCTATGTCTCCTCAATTCATGGGTCAAAAGCTTTTCTTCAAGGTGATGGTATTAGAAGGTAGAGCCTTTGGAAAGTGATTAGGTCATGGGGGTGAAGTCCTCATTGATGGTATTAATGCCTTTCTAAAAGAGGCTTGAGAAAATCCCCTCTTCCCCTGCACTATGTGAGGACATCAAGAAGGTATCATTCATGAGCCAGAGAGTTGACCCTCACCAAATATTAAACTTAACAGTACCTTCATCTTAGACTTCTCAGCCTTCAGAATGTGATAATAAATTTCTGTTCTCTATAAACTACCCAGTTTATGGTATTTTGTTATAGCAGCCTGAATGGACTAAGACATACTATATAGTAAATTTGTAATAACCAATGACTGAGCTGCTTCCCTTCCAGCGACACTCAACCTTATGTATCCCAGAATACACATACAAAGATATTCTGAACAACCTAGTTCACAACTGCTCCATACTAGAAACAACCTAAATTCCCATTACTGGAGAAATGTGCAGATAAATTGTGATGTTTTCACATGACAAAATACTATGCTACATTCCTATCTCTGAAAATGTTCTTACAAACATAGATTAAAAATGAATTCAATTTACAATGAATTCTCTGTAAACTCTTCATTGAACCTAGGACATATACAGAATAACACATATTCCACTGAATAGCTAGATGGAGTTCCATAAAGTGAGCATACCCATGAAATCAGCACCCAAGACTCTAATTTTACATTTGAAAAGCACTTCCTTATCCCACTAGGTCATGAGTTTCTTTAGTACAGGGATCAGCATGTCTTTGTTTGTGTCTTTCACACAGTTTAGTGGAAAGATTAGCTCTCTTGAGTCTGTTCAATGATATGCAGAGCTCTTGACTGGTGCCACCAAATAAGAAGAGAGGTGACTTTGGGTCTAGAGGACTTCAGTAGTATGTTTACTAATAATTCCTATGGTTTCATTATCTTTTGGCTTTACTAATACCTTTCATACCTTCTATCTTATTTCATCCTTGGGTGAAATAATTATCACAATTATGAAACTGGAGTTTCAAAACTGGTGGAAGTCTGGGCTAGTCAGCTGGGATACTGAATAGGCCAAGACAAGGGTGCACAGGTTTCCATTATCTGAACTCAGTATCATTTCTCTCTCATGATGATGGAACTGAACTCATCAGCCTCTATTATAGAAAACTGGATGGAGGCTCTTCAAACAATTCCAAATAGAACTATCATATTAAGCAGCATTCCACCATTGAGTCCATTATCCAAAAGTTAATGAAATCAGTATGTCAAAGAGATATCTACCCCTCCCATGTTTAATGCAGAAATATTTGCAAGAGCCAAGATATGGAATCCATCTAAGTGCTTCTTAGGGTTTGGGTCTTAAATGTCCCCCAAAGCCCATGTGTTGAAAGCTGGGTTGCCACCTGATGGCACTATTGAGAGGTGATGAAATATTTAGGATATGGGGCCTAGTTAAAGTAAGTTAGATCATTGGAGGTAGTCCCTTCCTGGGAGTACTGGGACCCCCTCCTCTTCCTCTCTCTTCTCTCTCTCTCTCTCTCTCTTTTTTTTTTTTTTTTTTTTTTTTTTGCTTCCCAGCCATCATGAGGTGAGCAGCTTTGCTCCACCACATGTTCCCTCACCATAGGCCCAAAGCAACCATGGACTGAGACCTCTGAATCATGAGCCAAAATAAACGTTTCCTCCTTCTAAATTATTTACCTCAGTGATCATGTCACAACAACAGAAAGCTAACACAGTATGTGTCAACAGGTGAACAGATTTCAAAATGTGATCTGTATATACATAGAATATTATTCCATCTCAAAAAGAAAGGAAATCCTGTCATTGGTAAAAACATGAGTGAAACTGGAGGTCATTAAGTGAAATTAGCCAGGTACAGAAATAGGTACCACATCACCTCACATGTATGTGGAGTCTAAAAATGGCAAACTCACAGAAGAGGGGGTAGGATAGTCATTGCTAAGAGGAGGGAAGAGGGGAAGGCAGATTGGGCAGATATTGGTCAAAGAATACAAAATTTCAGTTACAGTTGAGGAATGAGTTCAAGAGACCAATGTACAACATGGTGACTGTAGTTAATAAAATGTATTCCATTATTTAGTAAAGAGCTAAGAGTAGATTTTAAGTGTCCTCACCACACACACATACAAAAAGTTCATGAGATAATACAGGTGCTGTGTAGCTCAGTTTAACTATTCCACAATGTATACATTTTCAAGATATCATGATATACAATTTTTATTTGTCAAATTAAAAAAGAAATGTTAAAAAATGGACCAAAGACCTTGACAGACACCTGACTGGAGAAGATACACAGATGGCAAACCAGCGAATCATAATGCTTAGCAACACACGTCATCAAAGAAATGCAAATAAAAATAGTAACAAGATACTGCCACACATCTACTAGAATGGCTGAAATCCAGAACCCTGAGACCAAATGCCAGCAAAGGTGTGGAGAAACAGAAACCCTCCCTCCCTCACTGGGAATGCAAAATGGCCCAGCCACTTTGGAAGATGGTGTGGTGGTTTCTTACAAATCTGAACATGCTCCTGCTCTACTCTAGCAATCACACTCCTTGGTATTGTTCCAAGAGTTGAAAATATGTCCACATAGAAACCTGCACACAGTTGTTTATTATTGCAGTTTTGTTTAAAGTTGCCAGAACTTGGAAACAACCAAGATGTCCTTCAGTAGGTGAATAAACAAATAAACTGTGACACATCCAGACAATGGTATATTATTCTGTGCTAAAAAGAAATGTGCTGGCCAGGTATGAAAGTACCAGGAGGAACCTTAAGTGCACATTACTTGGTGAGAGAAGTCAGTCTAAAATGGCAAGTACTGCGTGATTCCAACTATATGACTTTCTGGAAAAGGCAAAATGTACGGAGACAGTAAAAAGATCAGTGATTGCCAGGGTTGTCAGGGGCAAGGTGAATAGACAGATCACACAGGCTTTTTTAGGGCAGGGAAAATACTCTGTACAATACTGTAATGGTGAACACATATTATTATGCCTTTGGCCAAACCCATAGATTAGGAAACACCATGAGTGAAACTCTAATGAAAACCATGGATTTTGAGTGATAATGATGTGTTGATGGAGGTTCATCAGTTATAACAAATACTACATGGTAGGAGATGTGGATAATGAGGGAGGCTGTTTATGCCGGTGGCTTGGGTGGCAGGGGGCGCGTATGGACAAAACTCTGTACCTTCTTCTCAATGTTGCTGCGAACCTAACACTGTTCTAAAAATAGAATTTTTTAAAAAATCAGTTCTTCTAAGTTTATTTTTACTCCTCATTATGTTAATGAAATTTATCCATGTTGCTGATGTCATTGTGATACATTTGTTTTCTCTGTTTTTTGAAGTCTTCACAATTATTGAGGCTCCTCGTGGCTTTTGCTTATGGAAGTTATCTCTATCAATTCTTATATATTAAATCTGAGAATTTAGAAAATATTTGTTAATTTGCTCTAAAATAACAAGAAACCATTAAATGTTAACATAAAAACACCTCTTATGGGAAATAACTTTATTTTTTGAAACACAGAAAAAGTTCAGTAGGAAAACAAAACCATCACTTTGCCTTTTTACAAATATTCTTCATGTCTGGCCTAACAGAAGACAACCAGACAGCCTGTCCTGCATGCCATTTGTTGTGACCTGTTGTTTGGTAAGTAGGTGAAGATAATCCAGTCTCACTTAGATGTGGAACTGAAAACAGGAGGAATATTTCAGCAACTTTTCCAGATGATGATGGCCAGTTTCGGAGCGTAATTGCAGGTAGAATCTGAAACTATAACAATAAACTTTCAGTACGCTATAACATTAAAACCCTTTGGTCTATGTTGCAGTTTGAGTAAGTTTTATCCATGGCTTGATTTTGTATAATCAAATTGACCCTCAAACTCATCCCACTATACGATGACCTCATGCTACCTGCGAAAAGCCCAGGAAGTTGAGGAACCAGAAGTGACTCCACGACTTGGAGGAGCTGACAATGAGTTTTTGAGCTTTTCCTCTCCTCTTGCTGTGGCAATGCACCAAATGAGGTTCATGGGCACTAGATTATGAGAATTAACAGATGAAATTGAATTCTTTTTTTTTTTTCCAGGACTGGGGATTGAACCTGAGGGCATTCTATGGAGTTGCTGGGATTACAGATGTGCACCACCACACCCTGATAAATTATCTCCTTTAACTGAAGATGTACAAATGTTATAAAATTGGACCTTCAAAGGGACCTTGGATCAAAGATAACACTAATAAAGCAAGCACAAGTGAACATGAAAATGGCCAGCTTGACACATCTCCTGCCAATTTACAAGGTTAGAAACAGCAACCATCAAATAATCAGGTTTGACAGGAAGTCAGCTAGAAAGACCTGAAAATATCAAGAAGACTATAGAGATACAGAACTTAACTCCCTCTATCATTAACCATCAACAGCACCCCAAGTATCTGCTCAGCCTTAGCCTAAGACAGCAGTGAGGATTTAATAAGGGGTGTGTGTGTGTGTGTGTGTGTGTGTGTGTGTGTGAGAGAGAGAGAGAGAGTGTTTAGAAAGGAGGCAGTTCCTTTTTTGTAAAGTAAGTCCAAAATAGTCTTCCCTGTCAATAGGAAAATATAAATTATGCAGTCTTAATAATATTTGACCTAAGTGTATGTAAGAAATACAGAGATTGTTCTCCCAAGTAGCTGAACATTCTCTACTTTATTTCTAAGCATATATCTTGGTTTAAAATTCTTTTAAAAAAGCATTAGAAATAGTAATTAGGAATTAATGCTGGGGTTTTCTGAGTATCTTGCGTCTGATTAAGCAATAAAAACAACAAAAAAGACTGTAGTTGTCTCTCAAAACTTGGTGCCAACATTATATTTTCAATAATATACCTAGTATGCAGAAATTAGCACATAATTTATCATTAGGTATGTAGCTGTTTATCACTGTTTGACAATAGGCTGTGAGCAGAAGGTGATGACAGGGACGATGATATGATTGCTATTTTGATGAGCAATCAGGAATTATCTGATATATATATATTTGTGAGTGTTTGTGTGTGTGTGTGTGTGTGTGTGTGGTTCCAGGGATTGAACCCAGGGCCTTGGGTGTGCAAGGAAAGCACTCCACCAACTGGGCTTCCATCTCCAGCCTCCTGTTATATTCTTTTTTACAAATTTTTTTTTCCTTTTGCAAATGAGCAGAAAGTCATTCTATTGAATTCTTTTAGGATCAAACCCAGAAAAAAATGTATCTGATACATAAATCGCACACTTAGATGTTCCTAAGGGTCATGACATCCCAGAATAAAGAAATAGCTTAACATCTTTCATAGTTGGCCTGAATAAAATATTTTGGTTATTAAACTGACCAGTTGGCAGTTTCATACAATCTACTGGCGCTGACTCCTCCCGTCCCGCCCTGCAGGGGAAGGATGATGGCTCCCCACTTCTCCTTCACGGAGCCTCATTCATAAGTACAATGTGGCACTGTTCACAAAGTGTCTGGCCCCTGCTTATGTTGCTATGTAGCTGAACAAACCAAATTTTTCAAAGAGTGAACTCATTTCTCATTTTTTCCATGCTTCTCCTGGAGTGACTAACATACAGTAGACATCAGTATTTGTGGAACTAGTGTGTTGATTGAACTATTGGTACAATTGCTGAGCTTCTTTGGACCTCAGAGGCTACATAAGGGCTGTGCTGCTCCATTCTATCTACCAATGAGACTGAGTTTTAAGTGGGGTCCAGAGCAAGGCGGGTTCTGTAGTGGGTCTGTGGCTCAGTCCTATATGCCCCAAGAGATGCAATGGCATTCAGAGCTATTTAGAACAGGGAAGCCCCCAAAAGAGAACCACGGCATAGTCCCACAGGGTCTTGAAGCAAAGCTGCGTGTTCCTGAGCTGACTATTCTTCCTTTGCAAACTAGTGCCTGGCTTGCCGTAAGGACTTTGTAGAGTCTCAACTCTTGATTATTTGGTTGGTTCCCCAAGAAAGCTGACTCTGAGATGGGGTTCAGTATACTGAGGACTGGATGTGGGAGCAACAATTTGTAAGAGAGTAAGAGAGTCAGGACTGGTCGAGAGGACGGTTGCACCATGATGCTGTTTCACTGAGGCCTCTGCTGCTGGCTCGAGGAGCTCTGCAGTTGGGATGTCCCTACAGAGTCGTCCTGCCTTAAGAAGGAAAAGGCACCAGTATTGGCACAGTAGGCAGGTATGGGGTATGAGTTTCTCCCAAAGACAAGGGGAAACCTTGGCAAAGCTGTCTACATGGGTTTTGAGAAATTTCCAGAGGAGGCTCAGCTGTGATGGTGCTCCTGCCAAAGGGGGTAATGAGAGGCTTAGTCCTGGATTGGAGGCCATGAGCAGAGTGCCACAGTGTCCACTATACCATAGGACTCCAAGTGATGACGTAGCTGCAGTTTCCCACCACGAGGAGAGGGTCCTCTGGTCCCTGAGCCATACGGATTGGTGTATGCAGAAACAGTCTCTTACTGCATGGAGGAGGGATCCCTGCAGTAACTGTGGAAGCAGATGCAAGTTAATCTGCCACTTCCTGCTGCAGGGCTTAGCCTCCCTCGATTCAGCCCTTAGGAGCGCCTCCCATTGCCTAGTTGATAGAAGAAGACAGAATCTGGGTCTGGTCTACAAATGTTCTGTGTGACATGCTGGCTCCCCACCCCCTTTAGTACCAGGGATTAAACTCAGGGCCTCATCTATGCTAGGTAAGTCCTCTGCCAATAAGCTACATCCTCTGCCCTTTTAAAATTTGAGACAGATTCTCTTGCCTCAGTCCCCTGAGAAACTTGGATTATAGGCATTGCCACCATGCCTGGATGACATGCTGGCTTTTGCCAGAAGCAGATGCTGCCACATGATAGCCCCACTCAGGCATCGTCCTGAAGGACAGTGGTGAAAGAATTCCAACCAGCATTATAGAACTGGTTGTAGGAATCCATCAGGTTGCCCATTGTTGATGAAAGAACCCGAGAAATGATTCTATACTGAAGTGTGTGGCAGTGACTAATAATTTGGCCACCTAGTTGGGGACTTAGAACAAGATTGTGAGATTGGTGATAAGAAAGTCTAGGTGAGAGGAGAATGGACATCTGAAATAGGCACGGAGTGTGGGAATATTTGTGTCCCATACAAACACATTATAAGCATCCATTGTATAGTGGAGGCTCTTAAAATATGGTGGACATACCAAGCAAACACAAGCACGAATCAAGATTGGATCACCCAACAGCAGAAATTATGACTCAACACTAGTTTAAGGTGGACCTGTCAACTACCCACTTGTAGCTTTTTTACCTTGGACTCATCAATTTGTCCTAATTCAAACAGATACCTACTGGGAGTGGGGGAGTATTGGTTTATCTTCCTTGTGGAATTAGAGAAAACCGTATTTACCATTATTAGATCTCATATAAAATTTAGTTTTTCTGTCACTGCAAGAAAACATCTGAGATTATCAATTTTTTATTAATAAAAGAAGAAAGGTTCAGGATGTGAAGGCTATCTGACTGTCAGCCTATTGATTACCAGTGTTGATTTGGCTGATCTGGGTGGCTAGACAGGTGTCCCTTTCCTCTCTCTCTGTTCTACATGCATCCCCCCTGAAGCTGCACTCTTCAGTCAGAGAAGACAACCTTTCCCTATACAGAGGGACTGTTCTTCAATCAAGGGTTTACAGGTAGCTGTGCTCCCTGTTGGAACCTCCAGACAAACTCCCCAGAGGAAAGGGTTATTTTGAGGTTATCCCTGGTTGGTGGGCCCCATTGCTTTAGGGCCTGCGTGATGAGGAGGGCTCTGAAGCAAGGCTGTTCACTGGCTGCTCAGCAGGTCAGGACACAAAGCGAGGAAGGGACCAGGGTCCCACGATCCCCTTCAAAGGCACATTCCTGATGACTTAAAACCTCCCACTGGGCTCCACTTCTTAAAATTTCCACTTCCTCCAGATAGTGCCAAGCTGGGGACCAACCCTGTGACATGTGGGCCTTTGGAGGACATTCTAGATCCAAACTATACCACCAACCAAAGAATGACCCCCTGAAGTCTTTCTGTGCTATCTTCCAGAAGATAATATCTACAAAGTTAAAGTGGGCGGTGGAATAACAAAGTGATGAATGTCCATCATGGCCTTATGGCCAGTCGTGGAAAGGAGAACTGAAGGATCTTTGCATAGCTGTATGTACCATAACCATTGACATCTTCTTTCTTCTCCCCCTCCCCTGGCCTTTCCCATGAGGACTGCTGTTGGGGCTTCACTTTACAAGTTCACCAAGGAGTAAAATTAGGAGTGGTCTCTCATTACACCTAGTAAAATCAATGGAAGAAGTCTTGCTTCCCATACCCCAAACATGGGCCCTGCTGGTTCTGAAATCTAGATCAAGAGAGGTGTATACCTCCAGGAGACACAAAAACGGTTCCATGAAACTTAGAGTTGAGCCCTCCACCTGACCATTTAGGATTCTCCTGTCACTGAATTGATAGGCTGAGGGAGGATAACTGTACTGTCTGGAAGTATGGGTACTTATTATCAAGAGAAAAGTTTTACTGTTACCTTTTGGTGCAGAAAGGATCACCACATATAGAACCAAAGGAGTCACTGGGGTGCCACTTTGATTAGGAAAATGTTAAAGGATAGTAATTGCTTGTCCAATATTAAAAGTCAATTAAAGTTGGATGAGGGGCACACACCTATAATTGCAGCTACTCGGGAGGCTGAGGCAGAAGGATCACAAGTTGGAGGCAGGTTGGGCAATATAGTGAGATTTTTGTCTCAAAATAAAATTTTTAAAGGGATGGGGATGTAGCTCAGTAGTGAAGTGCTTGCTTAGCATGTGTGAAGCCCAAAGTTCAATCCCCAGTGATGCAAAAAGAAAATTTAAAAAAATAACAATAACAAAATGTTAAATCAATGCAATTAAAGACTAAAGGAACCCAATAGAGTCAAAAAACACCAAAGACAGATCATTCAGGAATGACAATATTTCTCACCAAGTAAATAACCCCAACTAGCCACGGTGCTGCCAAAAAGCCAGAGTAACAGAATGGGCGGTGGAATAACAAAGTGGTGAGTGTCCATCATGGCCTTATGGCCAGTCGTGGAAGCGAGAACTGAAGGATCTTTGCATAGCTGTATGTACCATTAGCCATTGACATCTTCTTTCTCCTCCCCTTCCCCTGGCCTTTCCCATGAGGACTGCTGTTGGGGCTTCACTTTACAAGTTCACTAGACCATGAGAAGCAACATTCAGACTAGATGGGAGGGACTGACAATCACCTAGAAGTCTTAGACCTGAGATGGATGAGATGACTGCTGGGATTTGCTCTTGCTCTTATTGGAGGGAAGAAGAAAACATCTTCATCTGTGTTGTTAGGTATAGGTGGAAGGAGGAGAAGGAATCTGCATGGTAAAGGGTGGACTGTGCCATTCTGGTCTGTTTCTGTCAGATCCATCCCATTCAGCTCTAGTTCCCATGCTCTGCTCTCTATCTCAAGGAGGCTGCTCCTAAAGACCCCCTTCCAGGATCCTGGATGGGTTTGGCTAATGGGAGATTCTGGGGATAGATAACAAAGTGGGAGGAAGGGACAACCAGAGTATTCTCCCCAGCCCCCTTTACCTTAAGGTGGCATTTCCAGAAGTAGTGGGACTTCCTGCACGGTGTTATCTCCATCAGGAAAGGTCTGTGTGACTCTAGCTTCCCTCAGGTGACCCTTGCCCTGGGCTTGAGTTACACCAGTGCCCCCTCCCCACAAAAACCTAATGTGGTAGTGCTTTCTTGCTGTTGCTAATCTTTGGGCTGTTCATTTTTCTCTATTTAATTTCCCAGCTTTTCTATCAACTTTGTAACCAATTCTCTACAAAATTCCTTCCATTTAAGTAGTAACTCATGTGGTTCCTTTTTTCTTTTCTTTTCTTTTTGATACTGGGAATTGACCTGAGGGACATTTTGCCACTGAGCTGAGTCTCCCTCTTTTTATTTTTTATTTTGAGATAGGGTCTCACTAAGTTGCTAAGGCTGCCTTGAACTTGGGATCCTCCTGCCTCAGCCTCCCAAGCCACAGGGATTATAGGTGTGAGCCTTGCCTCATTGACCTTGACATTAACTATTTAAGAATAGGGAAATTGATAAAGGATGTTAACAATCACAATAGTTTACATTCACTAAGTATGAACTGACTGTGATCCAGGCCCTATGCTAGAGATTTTATATGCAATAACTCATTTAATTCTCTCAAGGAGTCTAAAAGTTAAGTCCTTCATTTATCTCCATTTTATGAAGAATTGGACAACTTGCTTGAAGTCACCCAGCCAGTCAATGGCCCAAATGGGACTTGAATGTAGGTCTGTGTGACACCAAACTCATGCTCATCATAGTCTTTCATCACCATAAAGCACTTTACACAAACATCAAATCAATATTAAAAAAATATATAGTATAAAGTGCCCATGGTATAATGACAAGTTTTAAAAGTAAAATACAAAAGTTTTTTTCCTAATCTCATATATATCTGTTTATCTCATTGATGTTACTGGATATGTCCAAACTAGCGACTTCTAGGTGATAGAAGTATGGGTCATTCTCATTTTCTTCCATATACACTTATATGCTTTACTGAATTGTCCAGTTTTTAAAAATGGATGTGTGTGATCCTGTGTCAAACAAGATTAAGTATGTGCTCTCCAGCTTCGTGGAAGACCCAGGCTTCCTTGCTAGTTGCTCAGTCAGTTATCAGTGGCTCTTCCACCTTCACATCGGCCAGCAGGAGACAGGAAGGGTAGGGGTGTGCCCACTCTTTTAGGACACCTCTTGGAGATGTCCTATACTTCCCTTTCCCTGGCAATGACCAGAGGCTAGGCACAGTGTCCCCCAGCTTCAAGGGAGGTAGATACATGTAATCCTCTAGTGCCAACGTGGGTCCTGTTAGTGAGAAATGGTCAGGGGCAAGTAATTGGCATTCTTTGCAAAGACTATACAATTAACATAAAATAAAAATAAATTACATTGCTTTTAACTACTCAGTTCTACTACTGCTCAGCTCTACTACATAGAATTTAGGTAATAAATTTTATTTGTATCCAGATAGAGATGTTTGATCTTTTGGCCTTTACAGAGGGTGTAGTATCAGGGAGACTGTTTTTGTTTTTGTTTTTTAAATAAACTTTTCATTTGGGGATAATTTTAGGCTTACAGAAAAGTTTTAAATAAATACAGAGCAGTCCTTCACCCAGTTCCAGTTTTCCCAAATATTATTTAAATTACCACAATGCGTTTGTCAAAGCTAAAAAGCCAACACTGTACATTGTTATTAACAAAACTCCAACTTTACTCAGGTTTCACCAGTTTTTCCATTACTGTCCTTTTGCTGTCCCAGGATCCAATCCAAGATCTCACATTACTTCAAGAGATCATGTCTCCATGGTCTTCTCATTGTGTGGCAGTTTCTCAGTCTTTCCTTGGTTTATTTGTTTTATTTTGTTTGTATTGTTTTGTTTTATTTTTCTTAATGACCTCGACTGAGTGCTGGCATGTATGTGTAGAATGTCCCTCCTTTGGGGCTGGTCAGATGTTTCCACATGGTTGTGGGTTTGGGGAAGAAGGCCACAGAGGCGAAGTTCCTTTCTCGACCCATCATGCTGGGGCATGTGAAGTCTATGTGACATCACAGAAGACACTAACCCTCTTCACTGAAGGGAGTGTTGGCTGGGTTTTCATTGCATAAAGCTATCATTTTCTTTTTCTATACTCTGGTCTTTGGAAGTGAGTTCTCCTCCGTCCCATTCTTGAGATAGGGAGTGGCAGTATCTTCCTATGCTATTTGGTATCTTAGGGACAGATCTACCTCTGCTCAATGAAGGAGGAAAATCTTAAAACTCAAAATGCATTGTTTTTGCTTCAAGACAAACAACAAGTGATGAGAACATTTTATAAGCACTGTGGTCAGTGCTAGGGATACCCCGATATTGCCCTGGTTTTGAAGAACATACCACCTTGTCAGGGACACAAATATGTAAGCAAAGAGTCATGATCCCAAGTCAGAGGTGCTGTGTGTCCTCGGGGGCGGGGAGCCTCAACGGCCCTGGAAGAGAGCTTTATTTGCTGGAAGAGAGAAAGGGGTTCAGGAGAGGCTTAGAGGAAGTGACATGTGAGTGCCGCTGTGTACACCTGTCTGAGTATATATCTGGAGATCATATTAACCATTACCAGAAAAAAAAAAAAAACGGGGGGAGGGGATTAAAAGCCAGTTTGTAGGCTGTGAAGCTCTCAGAGTTGGATGTGATGGGTTTGCTGGATTTGAGGGAACATCCAGTAGACATTTGGGTACTCTGGTCTGGGTCCTGGGAGACCAAGGAGTTTAAGAGACAAATTTGGAAATCTACTCTCTGGAGGGATAGGGGAGGCCTCAGAGGGATTAGTCTTCATGTGGGGAGTGAGAAAGGCAGAACATGAAAGCACAGAGTCCCCCCTCCTTACTGCCTCTCTCTAGACACTCGCTCACCTAGGCTCACACCTCTGAGCGCAAAGCAAGAGCTCAAGACCTACTCCTGGGCAGGATCGAAGCATGTACCCAACCTCAGAGCAAGCATCAGGAGTTCCCTAAGTGAAGATGCCTTGACTGAACTCCTCTAAGAAAGGGGTTTTGTTTTGTTTTGTTTTGTTTTAATGGCTTGATGGTTGTGCTGATGGATAATTCTGAGAATGACTTCTTTCTCTCTCCCTGAGCACTTTGGGTAAGTTCTCCATGGAGGATTTCTAAAAGGGAAAAACATCTTTTTCATGACTTTAAAATGCTCAGGTGTATGTTTGTTCTGTCTATGTAAGTTATCTCTGTTCAACAAAACAAATAGATAGAATTAAGAACAAATAGTAACAACTAGTTATAATCCCAACCCATGAAATAATTAACTACAATTAAAATTTATGTATGTGAATAGGTATTCGCATGAATAGACATCATAACATAACAGATGTACATAATGGAAAATTACGAATTATAGATAACTATACAGAAAAACTATAATCACCTATATAGCCTCCTGGAGATTTTTAAAATATGTTTGCAACTTTCTTTCTTTCTCTGTCAACCAAAAAACAGAATTATACTGTGCACATTATTCTGTAACACTCCTTTAAAATAAGCTATTATTACCATTATCATTAGTGCTATTAATTATTGAAACATATACTTTTATGGAGGTATCATTATTTCTATTTTACAGATGAAAAAAATTGAGCATGACAGATGCTAAGTAAGTTGTGTTCTGAAGCAATTTTGGAGTCTTATACATGCCAAGCCCATGCAGTTAATCTATATCAATAAATACTCATTTAGAATGTTGGTTTTAAATTAATTGTTCAATTTACTAAAGTTACAAATGCAAAACCTTGGCTCAATTTAAAATATTAATCGTTCTTTTATTCTCCTTATAAATCTAAAGAATTTTAATAATCATTGATAAGGAGCTTGGATTACTTTTGGTCCCATTTGCAAATTTAATTAAATGCTTTAATTATTTCAAATTGAATTTTGAAATTTAATATAGTCAGTTTCTTTTTTAAGTATTTCAATTATCTCATTAACAAAGAGACCCTTCCAGAGTATTTAAGTAATACTTGTAAATTTAATCAGCTAAATATAAATATGTCCCCAATGTCTTTAATTATTCCCCTGTTTATAAAATAAGGAAGATTCAGACATTAAATAACAAGTTTAAACCAATTACCTATTTATACAGTATAAGGTAGATGTGTAAACCTAACACACTAAATTCAATCAAACATCAGGAATATCTAAAGTACTAACCACAAACACATTTATTAATACTGGTTGCTTGATTTACCTCTTCATCATTTATACTTAATTCTAAGTATCTTGAATGAAAACATATTTTTCCAGTCCCGTTCATGTAATGAGGAGTAGCCTATATTAGACTAACTCTTCTACTAATAGCAGGGATGATGGACAAAATATTTAAAAATCAACTGTGTGAAGCACTAGAGGGCAACTGAAACCAGGAAGCAGTGGGAGTGGGTTCTGTTCCTGAAGCAGGGAAGCTCAGTGGGCGTGGGCCACACTCTTCAGCATGTCTCTCCAGCCGCCATGCCTGGGGACATTAGGCCAAAGTAGAGAGTGGCATCTTTACTAAGCTGAGAAGACAGAAGTCAGAGTTTTAAAACAACCCAGAGGCTATGGAAATTGAGGAGTGCGGGGTACCTAGAAAGGAGACAAGCCTCCGAAGAAAGAGATTCAATATATTCATATAAATTTCCCTTCAACCCTTGACTGGTTCAAAATTTGTACAGGCACTGGGCAAGACACCAAGGAAGCCAGCAAAAAGAAGGAGTCTAAAGACAGAGATGCACTCAGGAGATAACATTTAAGTCCAACCAAAATAGCAGAATTTGCTAAGTGTGCTGGGCTTTCCATTGATGGTGAAGAGCCCACACCTCGGGGTCAGAAGGCAGAGAACACATGTTAGAGCCCAGAGCAATACTCAAGGCACCCGCGGAACAAAGCCCAAAACCAAGCACAACGAGCTAGTCTGCCAGTACTTTAGCTGCTGCTACAATAAAATGCTGTCTTTCAGAGGAATATAACATAACCTAGCGTTTCAACAAAAAACTCTTCAGAACAACCAGCACATGATTTTAAAAAATTACTGGACTTTCAAAGAAACAAAACACAAATATGGCCCGTGATCAAATGGTCAGCAGAAATAAACCCACAAATGACTCAGATGTTAGAATTAGCTGAAAAGGACTTTAAAGTGTAAATAAATAATTTAAATAATCTCTAGAAAAAGATGCACAAAATAAACAAACAAGTTTGGAACAAGTATGGGATAGTGAAATGGGAAAACATTTTTAAGAACTAAACAGAAATTCTAGAATACTAGAAATCATACATGAAAAACCTGAAGGAATCACAAGAAACTATTACATAAAACCAGTTGAGTAACAAAGTTATCAGAGCCACGGAAGTCAAAGAAAACTAAGAGAGTGTTTTCTAATGTCCAGCATGCATGTTCCATACATTTTTTTTCATTTTTCCATAATCATTTATCACCACAATGCATTTGCACACACATTAAAACAATATTTTCAAAGAACAAATACATTGTAAAGTGCTCATGATATAATATTATGTAAATGTAAGATGAAAAGCTCAAAGAATATGATCCTAAGAGCTTTATTTTTTAATCTAATATATATTCTCTGTCTGCCTCATAAATAATACTAGGAAAGCCCTTCTTAACACAAAAAGGCATGTACTTTGCCACTAACAAATGTAAAAGTAATTACAGAGAATTACCATTTTACTATGACTGGAAAAACTATTGAAATGGAGTCAGCATTTGAAAAAAAAATTGGTGGGGAACTGGCTATTCATATGTGCTATGTTTTGGATGGGTATCCCTCAAATGTCCACCTGGTAAAGGCCTGGTCCCAGGTTGGTACTATTGGGAGCTGCATATTTCTAAGAGGTAGGACCAAGTAGGAAGTTCTTAAGTCTTTGGAAGTACACTCTTGAAAGGGATTATGGGGATTATGGGACCCTAATCTCTTCCTCTCTGCCTCTCTGTTTTCTGATTCATGACATTAGCAGTCTCCTCCAACATGTGCTCGTCACCATTGCTAACTATTGCCCTCACCAGGGGTCTAAACTAAGAGGGCTATCCAATCCTGAACTATGATCTCTAGGGCTGTGAACTAAATAAATCTTTTCTCTTTATAAATTAATTGCCTCAGGTATTTCACTATAGTAACATGAAATAGACTAATACAACATAGTTCACAAGTCTCACATAACAGATTACTTGATGATTACAAGAGGAAAAAAATCCCTTTAAATTGGAAGAATCAAGTTGTCAACACTTGAACTCAACAATCAATCTTATTATTCTTTATGGTAGATAAGAAATGTGCCTCCAAGTGTGCTGTAATTTAAACAATGCAGTATTTCCTGTTAATATTCTTGCCAAAAATGTTTAACCTGGTTTAAAATTGTTATTAATTTAAAATGCCAGTTGATAAGGATTATGGAAGAGGAGGAACAGATTAAATGACAATAACCAGAAAAACCCAGAAGGTGGGAGATGTTACAGCACAGTTAGCCTAGTCTCTTTAAAAAAGCTACAATGAAAAAATGAAGGCTCTTGACCATCTTCAACTCAAAAAGACTTTCAGACAGGTAGCCATATTACATTGTTCCTTGATTAAATCCTGGAATAAAATAGATTTTAAATAGTGCTGGGGTTGTGGCTCAGTGACAGAGTGCTTGCCTCACATGTGTGAGACACTGGGTTCAATTCTCAGCACCACATATAAATAAATGAATAAAATAAAGGTCTATCAACAACTTAAAAAATATTTTTAAAAATATATTTTAGATAAATTTGAGGATAATTGAAAAATTTGAATATAGATTAGGTATTAAATAATATTAAGGAATTACTAGTAAATATGTCAGAGATGACAATGAATTATGGAAGGATTATTTATTCTTGCCTCCCTTCATAATTTTGCCATAGGATTTACAGGATTTCCTACAGGAGTGTATTTCCACACCCCACTGACATCATGCTGGTTTCTGGTCAGTGAAATATGAGCAGAAGTGATAGTATACCAGTCCTGGTAGAAACATGAGGTTAACACTGAAAGTTTCTGTTTGCTTTCTTATTCTTTTCCTCTTCCATGAGAATGGAAGGGATAGGGAATGCTTTTTTAGCCTGGGTCTCAGTATGAAGAGACAGGTAGAGTAGTCCATGGCCTATTCATAGGAAAAATGTGAGCAGCAGCTTACATGAAGGTGAGGGGAAATAAAACTTTGTCTTGAAAGCTGCTAAGATTTGAGGATTACTTTTCGAAGAAGCATCACTTAGTGAAAGCTAATACAGAAGTATATTATAGTATTTGGTGATGAAATATTTTAAATGTTTAGCAAAAAATTAAAGAAATATGAGATGTAATAAAGAATTTGAAAGTGCAAAAAAATTAAAACAGAAGAAGAAGAAGAAAGATGAGAGAAGAAAGAACCAGTGAACCTAAAGTTAGAAGGATAGAAACGAGCCAACCTAAGTAGCAGAAGAAAAATGGGCTGGAAAAAAAGAGAGAGAGAGAGGAACCTATAGTACAAAAACAAGATATTTAATGTGACATTATTAATGACCTAAGTGGAGAGGAACAAAAAAGGTAGAGTTGAAAAACGATTTAAAATATTTGGGCTGAAAAATGCCCAAATTTAACAAAAGATATAAATGTACAGATTTTAAAAGGTGACAAAAATCCAAACAGGATAAACCCATAGAATCCCACCCCAAGGCATATCATAGACATATTTCTGAAAGTAAAGATCAAAAACGTCTCAAAAGTAGCAAGAGAGAAATGATCCATTAATTATAGAGGGATAGTAATTTGACTGACGATCAATTTTTCATCAGAAATTGTGGAAGCCAGAGGAAAGTAGAACAACTTTTTTTTCAGGGCTGAAAGATAAGAACTGTCAACTAGAATTTTATACCTACCAACAATATCCTTTAGAAAAGAGGAGGAAATCAAGACATTCTTAAGTGGAAGGAAATTAACTGAATTTGATGCCTATGCTAAAGAAATGGACAGTCTGGACAACTTAGTGAGTTCCAGCCTCAAAACAGAACATAAGGGGCTGGGGACACGGCTAAGTGCAGAACAGTTGCTTAGACTTACAAGGCCCTGGGTCCAATCCCAGTACAAGTAATAAACTACCCTCCTGCTGAGTTTTCTAAATTATATGTGATACTTGAAGTAAAAGTTATAATAGTATACAACATGGCTCTCAATGTATATGTGTAAATATTTAACACAGTTAGGAGGGAGGAAACACATCTGTAGGTTTCTACACTTGATTCAAAAGTGGTAAAATAGTTGGTATTAGTGAGCACTGTTAAGTGATGCATGTATAATGTTGTGGGGGCCACCCCTGAGCTACAGTGCATCTTCTCTCAGCCTCGAGCCAAGGAGATTTTGGTCTGGCATTGCACGGCTGTGTTGTGACCCCTCCCACTTGATGGATTGCCCAATGCACATGGCCTCTACCTTCCACCTTCCACGGCCAAGAAGTCTGCTTTCTCATGGCTCTGGACCTGGGCGCTACCTATTGGGGCTTGGACAGCCCACCTCCTGCCTTATTTCGTGAAGAACATTCTATCGAAAATCTTTTGTTAATCCCCCTATAAATAAAGGAAACACAGGTTCTCTTTCTCTCTCCTTTCAGTGTGGAAGCAGGACCTTTAAGGTAGCCAAGGTGTCCCGCCCTCCATTTAAAAATTATTTCTGTGTTGTGTGATTATTCATCGTTATGTATCCTGCATTCTAACATATCAATAATCTCATTAAAGGATAAATTATCTAAGTATACAAACTAAGTATACAGAATGGATTTTAGAAAAAACACTATCCTGGTATATTCTGTCTATAGAAATAACGATAGGTTAAAGAATGGAAAAGAAGATATCATGCAAATATCAATCAAAAGAAACCAAGCGTGGCAATATTAATACCAAATAAAGTATTTTTTAGGTCAAAGAATTTTACCAGTGAAAAATGGTCATTACACAATGATAAAGGGGTCTAGCTACCAAGCAGGTATAGCAATCCTAAATGTTGATGCACAAAACAATGGAGCTTCAAACTTTTTACAAAGTGAAAATTTATCAAAATAAAACGGAAAGACATAGAGAGAAGTCTACAATTACAGTTGAAGACATCAATACAGTTGTTGGAGAACAACTAGATGGAAAAGCAGCAAGAGTAGAGAAGAGCTAAACACCATTGACCAACAGGATCTAGTCAACACTTATACAATATTCTAATCATGGAAACAGAATACACATCCTTTCAACAAGTCCATGAAACATTCACCAAAATAGACTATGTTCTGGGTCATAACACAGACCTCAACAAAATTTTTAAAAATTAAGATCATAATATGTTCATGAACCACAAAGGAATCAAATTAGAAATCAAAAACAGAAATGACAGGCAAAGATAGAGAATACATGAAATATAAAATTAAACCTAGAAAGTAAACACCACACTTTAATCCATAGATCAAGAAGATCTCAAGAGAAAATATAAAATAGAGCATATTAAAATGTGCAGGATGCAACATAAGTAGTAGATTTTAATTCTAATAAACTAGAAAAGGAAAAGAAAAATAAATCCCACATGAGCAGAAAGAAAGATAATTAAAAAAATCAGAAAAGCAATAGAAAAAAAGTGGTGAAACAAAGTCTAGTTCTTTGAAAAGATCAGTAGGTTGAGAGCATTTAGTAGATTAGCAAAGAAAAAATTAGTAAAGGCACAAATGATTAATCTCAGGAATTAAACAGGGACTATCACTACAAACCCTGCAGATGTAGATAGGATAAAAGAGGGATACTGGGAACAACTCTATACACATACATAGATCTGACAGTTTAGAAGAAATGGACCAATTCATTGAAAAGGACCACTACTAAAACTCACCTAGTATCAGGTAATTTAAATAAGTCCATAACTAATAAGGAGATTGAATTTATACCTTTGTTATTGCTGTTGTTGTTGTTGTTGAAGTCTGAGAAGTCTCCAGGTCCAGATGGTGTCAAAGGATGATCCTACTAAAAGATGATTCTACTAAAGAATTAACACCAATTTCATAAATCTCTTATGGAAAACAGGAGAGGAAGGAACACTTTTCAGTTAATTTGTATCTGGCCAGCATAATCTGGATACCAAAACCAGACCCCCAAAAAAGTACGAAGGAGTGAAACAGCTGGATGCAGTGGTGCACCCCTGTATACCCAGCATCTTGGGAGGCTAAGGAAGGAGGCTCACAAGTTGGAGGCCAGCCAAAATATGAAATAAAAAGGGTTAGGAATGTTGCTCAGTGATAGAGTGACCCTGGGTACAATCCCCAGTAAAGAAAAAAAAAAAGTAAAACAGATCAATATCTCTCATGAACACAGAAGCAAAAATTCTCAACAAAAATATTAGCAAAGTGAATCTAAATATAAACACAGTATATAAAAGGGTTTTGTTCCAAGAATGCAAGGCTGGTTTAATATATAAAACTAATCGGTATAACCTACCCCATTAAAAAGATGAAGATGAAATGTCACTTCATTTTATCAATCAGTTCAGAAAAAAACTCATCTGCCAAAATCCAATATTCATTCATGAAAGAATCTGAGAAACAACAACAAAACACCTAAAAGCTTTCCCAGATTAAGAATAGAGGACTTTCTCAACTTGATAGCATCTGCTAAAAACCCACTGATCACACTGAGCTTATTTGCGAAAGTTTGAATGCTTTTTCCTTAAGATCTGGATCAAACAAGGGTGTCCCCTCTCACCACCATTACTCTCTCTTTCTTCTTTCTTTCTTCTTTTTTTTTTATCACCACCCTTATTCAGTAGTACTGGAAATCCTCGCCAGACCAAGGAGGAAGAGAATGAAACAAAAAATGTACAGATGGGAACAGTAAAAATAAAACTGTCTTATGAAATCTCATGATTGTCTATGTAGAAAATACCAAGGAGTCATTTAAAAAGGAAGAAAATGTCCTGGAATTAATAAGCGAGTTCAGAAAGACTTCAAAATAAAATATCAACACACAAAAATCACTCATACTTCTATATACTAGCAATAGGCATGCGGCAATTTAAAACACAATACTATTTAAATCACTCCCAAAAAATCCAGATATAAATCTAACAAAATATGTTTGCTGAAAAATTACAAAAGAATTCCTTGGCTTCCTGGCTTTGATACAAAATACCTGGCAGGTATTTTGTGGAATGTAGGTCAATTTGGGCTTGTCTGATGATTCCCCATGATTAGCTTCAGGGTATGCATCTTTGTCAGGAATGTCACTGTGATGGTTATCTTGATTGTCAACTTGATTGGATTGAGAGATGCCTAGGAAATTAGTAAAGCACATTTCTGGGAGTGTCTGTGAGGACGTTTCCAGACATGATCTCCATGTGGGACAGCAAACCAAGTGGGGAAAACCCACCCTGACTGTGGGTGGCACCATCCAGTAGGGGCCTGGGTGGAACAGAAGCAGGAGGGAGACTGTTACTCTGTGTGAGCTCAGTTCTTCTAGAGTTCCTGTCTTTTGCTGCTGCTGTCGCCTATGGGCATGGGACTCCATCCAGCTCCTTCAGGTTTTCAGTGTGGACTCATACCAGCATCTCTCCAGGGAGCATCCAGGCCTAGGACAGGGCTGTGACATTGCTACCTCTCATTCTGAGACTGCTGCCTTCTTATACTGACCAACTGCTGGTTTCTCTGGCTCTCCAACTTGCAGATTGCCATTGTGGACCATCTGGCTTTAGATTGTGCAAGACAATCTAATAAATCTCCTTTATAATTATAAATACATTGTATTGGTTCTGTTCCTCTAGAGAACCCTGGCTGGTACAATCACAGAAGCCAGCACTTTGCATGCTCTCAGCACAGGTTACTAATGATGTCCACTTTGATCATTTGATTGAGCTATTGCTTAGCCTTTTCCACTATAAAGTTAAAAAAATTTTTTTTAAATTTACATATAGAGCTGGGGCTGTAGCTCAGTGGTAGAGCGTTTGCCTAGCACATGTGATGCACTGGGTTCAATCCTCAGCACCACATAAAAATAAATAAATAAATAAAGGTAATGTGTTCATGCACAACTAAAAAAATTTTTTTTAAAATTTACATATAATAAAATTCACTCTTTTTGGGAATACAGTTCTATAAGTTTTGACAAATTATGGAGAACCATGTTACCACCACTGCAGTTCAGATAAGGAACAATTCCATCCCCCCAGGATATATTCCTTCATGCTGCCCCTCTGTAGCCAAACCCTCCCACTTCACGATCACCAAACCACCACTGATCTCCATCCCTATGGTTTTGCCTTTTCCAAAACATCTTTATGCTTTGGAGCAAAATGTCATATAAATAGAATCATTTAGCAGGAGCTAAAGTATGCATGTAGAATTGCTCTTTGCAATTAACAAATTGCAAATTTATAGGAAAATAATTTTAAATCATGTCTATATCCTTACTCATCAAACTTAGAATTTATTTACCTATTTAGATCAGTATGGACTCATGGCTTTCTATTTAGTTAAGTAGTCATAATCCATTACTATCATTAAATATTATTATGCTCAAATTATCCTGGATTTGGCTAGTGGGAGTCCTTCAAGTTTGCTTCTGCGTCTTTTTGACATATTCCCATCGTTTTTTTGTGGGTTTTTTTTTTGTTTGTTTGTTTGTTTTTTTGAGCACTTCCTGGCATTCACATACAACAAGATGTCTCAGGCTTCCCTGCAGCTCTTCACTATTGGGTTGTTTCCTCTCCCAGGCCCTTCCAGTAGACAGAGCAAGGAAATAAGTTTGCATGCGTGTACATATACAGAGAGACATATATGTATATGTGCACACACATGTACACACATGTGTTTTTCTACCCTCCACCTCTGTGGTGAGAGCTGTGCAAATGCCCTGATGTGAAAAACTATCAAGAATCTGGAAAACAACTCAGTGCACTCCTCTTTCTCCAGGTTTTTGGTCCTTCAGGTCCCAGCAGTCTTGCTTACTCTTTCTCCACTGCTTTCAAACAACTTTTGTGAGACGAGAGCTCTTTAACCTAGTTTCATAATGGTTCTCACGAGGAGAGTAAATCTCATATCAACCACTCTGTCATAACTGAAAGCAGAAGTCATTTGAGGTTGGGTTTTTTTTTTTTCCTTTTCCCCTGTTGTTAAACATTTCTCTGAAAAGTTGGTAAGTCAACAGGGTCACTGTCGGGTTTGGGGAAGGGGGTATGATTGAAGTATGTGTGGACAACTCTCCTTCTAGAGTAATAGTCTATTTTGGTACAAGAAGAAATTAAGTATATTTGGTTCCTTTCTAGGAGCACGAAACCAAACATCCTTATAGGGTCCTCTGCACCTTGAGTAACTCAGGTGTGAATGGAAACTGTTTTCTCTCCATAGATAGCCCATTTCCTCCTTTTATCAAGCACATATTGCAAAATATAGGAATTTAAAGCAAGAGTTACAAAAGCTGGAATAGATTTAAATGTTTATATGCAATGAATGTGACCCATTTGAAAAATATAAAAGAAACACAACCTTAACATATTACTAGAGAATTATAAGGATATTAATTCATAGTGCACTGGTGTCCAATAAAGGGCCACAAGTTTAAAACTGTAGGAACATCTTTTTCCTCCCCTTGCCCGTGCACCTTATGAATAGAGGTAGAACCTTATTTTCACACAACACTAACATTCCAAATGTGAATATTCTCCTGTGAAATGTGAGTCCCTGACCATGAAACACTCTAACTGGGAGATCTCTCACAAGTAAATAGAGTTTGAAGAAAGCCCTGATGGTGGGCTCGCCTCCAAGCATAGATTCAGAAGGAATAAAACTAAAGTATAAGACATCACTAGTTTTTCAAGCATGTTGTAGGTTGTTTTCATGCCAGAATGCATGTAGGTGATTAGCCTCTGGGCCTCACTATGAGCCATCCCAGTGGTTTCAGGACAGTGTAATCTAATGGGAAGGACATGAACTCTGGACAGACCAGGGTCTAACACCCAGCCTCACTCACCATCCACTAACTGTGTGACCCAAGATGGTTCTTTAACCTGAATGGGTTTGTTTACCCCAAAGCGACTTTCTAGACATCTCCTTGTTAGACTGTGGGGAAGCTTTGGAAGGGTCTGTAGTATTTACCAAGTAGGTGCCTAGTGTGAGCTCAGCAGTACCGTGGGGCTGAGGAGAGAACACAGCAGGAATCTGCAGGAATCAGTGACCTGGCCCGGCAGACTCACAAGCAAGATAAGATACATATGGGCATAATCAACAAGGCAGTGAATGGCACTGGAAGACAAGTGACCCAACCTGGGCAGAAGGAGGTGACAGCAGCCTGCCAAGTCAGGACAGCAAAGATTTCTTGAAGGAGATGCAATTGACACCAGTCAGGGAAAGGCAAATGGGACTTCAATAGCCAGGCAAAAGAGGGGAGAACGTTCTGAGAACGGCATGATGGGAAGTGCAAAGTAGGGGACTGAGGCGGGGTTGCTGCAGAAAGGTGGGAAAGTGAGGTTCAGCCTCGCAACAGAAAATACCCCCCATAAAGCCCCAGCTCTATCAGGGCCTGAGTGGCAGGGAGAGCAAAAGGGGACTAATCTGGTTGTGTCTCAGAGGAAGGGCTGGGACACTTCAGGAGCAGAGACGACAGAACAGCCTTCTCTTCAAGCCCAGGTGCTGTGGAAGTGGATGGCGTAGGTCTTTTCACATTGCAAAGGCCAACGTGAAGGGAGGATCAGCAGGATCAGGGACATGTATGTCCCCTGCACACAAACACTTGAAGCAAATTGTATTATAAGCCAGTTCTGTGTTTAAGGATTTTTGACAAATATGAATAAAATTAGATTTTTTTCCCCCCAGTCTTAGCTCCACTCTCTTAACCTAAAGGCAAAAGTATCAGTTGCTTGATAGGTAAACAGAATTTTTCAGCCCTGGAAAAATTCCAGAATAAATGCAAATCAAAAGTACATATTAGGACAGTTCACTTTTTTAAATGTCACATTTGATACTGCTTATCCGCGGCACCCTAACTTAATTTGATTTAGGTCCAGAATTTTTAGAGCCTCGCTGTTTAACATGACAGCCACAACCAAGCACTTGAAATGTGCCTGGTCCAGGTTGAGATCCACTGGAAGGGAAAATACATGATTTCAAAGACATAATGCAATAAAAGAACGTAAAATATTTCTATGGTCACTTTATATTGATTACTTATTCAAGTCATAATTTTTTGATATTTTGGCATAAGTGAAATATTCAAGTTAACTTTTTCTAGGTTTTTGTTGTTGTTGTTTTAGAATTTAACCTTTATTTATTTGTTTTTATGTGGTGCTGAGGATCAAACCCAGTGCCTCACCCACACTAGGCAAGTGCTATACCACTGAGCTGCAACCTCAGCCCTTTTTCCACGTTTATGCAATGACTGCTTGACTAGTGTATGGGAAATTGTATGTGGATCTGTGTTTGTGGCTCCTGCACCTCTGTTGGACAGTGCAATTTTAAAAGTTCCATTTTCTTTAGAAATATGGTATTACAGAGTTGCCTATACTGCAGTAAATGCCATTAACAGGTGAAAAGATTTTGCATGCCCAATGAAATGAAAAATTGTTCCATACATTTCTATTTTCTTCCTAGGCTGAATCTGTGATTTAGTGATAAATCATCCGTATATCTTGAAGCATGTGCTCTACTGTTGGCTTTCAAGGTCAGCCATTTATGTGATCATGGTCTCTTTTCCCACAGGGGAGGGAATATGAAAGAAAACAGCAATAAAAATCTCCATTCATTAAAAAGTTTTAATAATCAATATTTCAGGCAATCACTAAAGCATGACAAATGAACGTGCCTCCATTGTTTCAGCATTAATTTATAACATCTAAGTGCAGCTGGCAGGAGCGCTCACTGGACACATGTGTTTGGTTGTTTCTGCTGTTTAATTAGGTCTCTCAAGTGTCTTCTTATCTACAGCAGCACCTCTGCTGCTCCTTCCTCTTTTCTTTCATGACATTGACTTTTCCAAGATTCCCGGTCAGTTGCCTAAACCTCCTGTGTGTGTGTTTAGGACATGTCCACTATTCCCCGAATTCCTGGAAAAATGGAGTTCAGTCCTAGAGAAGCTTGTTTACTCACAGGGAACACATTTAGTCAGAGGTGGTGTTGTGTACTTGGTACACTGTCCTGGGAAGCATACACACCAAGGTTTTCTACAATTCACAATGCTGAGTTTGACCATTTATTTAAGGTGGTGATTACAAGATTACTTCATTGCAAAAATGTATGTTTCCATTTGCAATTGATAAATAACCTGTGGGATCACACCATGGAAATACTCGGTTTTCTAGTAATTGCTCATCTAATAGCTGTAACATCTATTGCCAATCCTTACTTGAATCAAGTATGATATTAGGAGTTAGTTGCAAAGTGGTGATTTTTAAAGTCTATAATTCCTTTTACATTTACTAGCTAGCATTCTTCCATAAAAAATTGCATTTTCCTCTCTGTCTCTCTCTTTTTATCACATCAGATCACAGATTGTAATTCATGCAAAGCTTCTAAGGCCATCATTCATTTGGATGTTCAAATCATCCCATATTTGGTGAGTGTTCTTTTAGTTATGCCTCACTGTTTGAGCACTTCCTTGGTTTTGTGGCACAGCGAAACATCCCAAGCTCTCCTTGAACTTTCTCTGCCCCAAATTGAAACCTCTTTCATAAAGAAAGATACTTAGAACCAAAATCTGGACACTAGGTGTGCTCAGTCTTTCAATGAATAGTGTTTTTTTTAAAAAAAATCTATTTCACATATAAAATTTACCCTTATAAATGTTCAATTCAAAGCCTAATCAAAACCACGATGAAATACCACTTCAGACCCATTAGGATCGTCATTACAAAGAACAACAATAGCAACAAATAACAAGTGCTGATGAAGATGTAGAGAAATGGGAGCTCTGTGTCCTGCCAATGGGAATGTAAAATGATACAGCTGCTATGGAAAACTGTGGTGGTTCCTCAAACAACTTAGTGAGACCCTGTCTCAAATCAAAATTCTAAAAAGGTCTGGGGATGTAGCTCAGTGGTACAGTGCTTGCCTAGCATGTGTGAGGTCCTAGGTTCAACCCCAAGTACTACAAAATTAAATAATATAAAGCAATTCCTCTTTTGGGTATATTCCCCAAAGAACTGAAACCAGACTTGAACGAATATCTGTACATTCACATTCATAGCAACATTATTTACAATAACCAAAAGGTGGAAGCAACCCAGATGTCCATTGAGAGATGAATGGACAAACAAGACATGATTATATATATGATCATGTCTTGTTTATCCATTATATATATATGCAATATAATGCTAATCAGCCTTAAGAAAGAAGGAAATCTGTCACCTGTCACAACACGGATGAACCTTGAAGACATTATGCTAAGTGAAAGAAGCCAGTTGTAAAAGCCTAAGTATTACAGGATTCAATTCATGAGGTTCTGGAATAGTCCAACTCATTCTGCTCTGAAAGAGGAATGGTGGCTGCCAGGGAGACGGGGAGGCAGTTACTACTCAATGGTGTGGAATTTTAGTTTGGGAAGATGAAATAGTTCTGGAGGTGGGTAGTGACAATGGCACTATAACAAGTGAATATACTTCATGCCACTGACCTGTCAACAAAATGGATGTTTTATGCAGTGTACACTTTACCACAATAAAAAATTTTCAATGGTTTTTATATATTTGGAGTTGTGTAACCACTATCACTATCTAATTTGAGGGCAGTTTCATTCCCCACCCCAAGAGGCTGACTAGCAACCACTCTCTGTTTTCCCTCATCCAACCCTTGACAACCATTAGTCCACTTGCTTTCTATGTATTTGCCTATTCTGGAGATTTCTTATAAATGAAATCATAAAATATGTAGCCCTGTGTCTTTCACTTAGCATAATGTTCTCAAGGGTCACCCACGTTACATCATACATCATTACTTCATTTTTCCTAGCCAAATAATATTTCATTAGACTATTTTGCTTGTTCATTAGTTGGTGGAAATTTGTGTTGTATCACATTTCAACTCTTATGAATAATGCTGCTATAAACATTACCGTACAAGTTTTTGTGTGAACAAGTGTTTACCATCTTCCTGGATACATACTTAGGAGTAGAATTGCTAGGTTATATGATAACTCTACATTTAATCTTTTGAGGCCCGGCCAAACTGTTTTCCATGGTTGTTACACCATATTACATTCCCACCAATTTGTGAGTTTCATGTAAACAGTTTTTGAATGCTATCATCTTCTAAACTTCTAAAAAGTTATATAACCTATATAGTTCTGTCTTGCTTTGCATATTTATAATAAGGTAAGCCGAGAATGTCACACATGAAAAATGAATGATTTCAGTAATAAAACGTAGAGTACAACTTCTGTTATCTATAATCCAGATTATTTTTCTGCTCAACCTGTGGCCTCCTGACAACTTGGCTGCCTCTGACAGGTAGGGATGGGGTTGGTTTCCAGATAGACCTGCTATGACCCGTTGGATGGACTGCTGTGACTCTCACCACCATTCCCACCCCTCCGCGTCCATGCCCACAATGCCCTCTTCCAGGTTGGAATTCGCCTTCAGAGGAACCTGGGGAAATTTGGAAGGCAAAAGGGAAGGGGAGCCTGTTACTCTGCAGAGGCAGAGACATCCAGATGCTGAACAGATGTGAGATGAACCAGGCTTCCCAGCAAGTTCTCGGGCGCCACCTGCTTCAGGCTGACACCTTCAGTGTCCACTTCTGTCTTCACAGTAGCTGTCCTGAGCTCCACTCTCCCCACTCTTCCAACAATCCCATAAGCCCCTTGTGCTAGTTTAAACCCTCAATTCCCAAAATACGTAAAACGGTCTGTTTTCCTGATCACACCTGGAAGGATACATACGCATATATGCCTATGGGGGCAGGTGTTGAAACCCAACAAAGGAGGGGGAATGTAGTGTGCCTAAAGGTAGAGTTTTTCACCATCAGGAAATTTCTGTTTGGGAGCTAAACTGAAGTTCAGCCTTGCTATCCTTTATTTATCTTGAACATTTAAAAAATAAAGTAAAAGGATTTTAAAAAACATGTCATTAAAGTCTCATTGTAAACACTGTTTAATAGTATAATCCACCAGAGAGACATAGCTTAATGAATTAATTCCACAATGATGACATTTAGGTTATTTTTATTATTTTGACTATCATGAATAATTCTGAGAATAGTGATTTTTCTTAATATTTCCTTCAGACAGATTCCCAAAAGTAACATTTCTCATTAAAAAATAAAAACCACAGTTTAGCTATTGTGAATTGTGCCGCTATAAACATTGCTGTGGCTGTGTCCCTGTAGTATGCTGTTTTAAGTCCTTTGGGTACTAACCAAGGAGTGGATAGCTGTGTTGAATGGTAGTTCCATTCCCAGTTTTCCAAGGATTCATCATACCGCTTTCCATACTGGCTGCACTAATTTGCAGTCCCACCAGCAATGTGTGTGTTTTCCCCCACATTCTCGCCAACACTTACTGTTATTTGTATTCTTAATAGCTGCCATTCTGACTGGAGTGAGATGAAATCTTAGGGTTGGTTTGCATTTCTGTAATTGCTATAGATGTTGAACATTTTTTCATATTTTGTTCACTGATTATATATCATCTTCTGTGAACTGTCTGTTAATTTCCTTGGCCCATTTATTGATTGGATTATTGGTTTTTACGGTGTTAAGATTTTTCTGTGGAAACAACCTAGATCCCCTTCAGTAGATGAATAGATATAGAAAATGTGGCATATACACACAATTGAGTATTCCTCAGCATTAAAAGAGAATAAAATCATGGCATTTGCAGGTAAATGATGGAGTTGGAGAATATCATGCTAAGTGAAGTTAGCCAATCCCAAAAAACCAAAGGCCAAAGGTTTTCTCTGATTTAAGTATGCTGATTCATAATGTGGCTGGGGGGAGCATGGGAGGATTAGATGAACTCTAGATAAGGCAAAGGGGAAGGCGGGGAAGGTGGGGAAGGGGGGTAGGAAAGGTGGTGGAATGAGATGGACATCATTATCCTAAGTACATGTATGAAGACACAAATGGTGTGACTCTACTTTGTGTACAACCAGAGATATGAAAAATTGTGCTCTGTATGTGTACTATGAGTTGTAATGCCTTCTGCTGTCATGTATAACAAACTAAAATAAAAAATAGAAACCGTATTAAAGAATATCAATACACATACCAGTTTCCAGAAACATAGCCATTTGCTCTCCTGCCCCTAGTGAACAAAAAATCGTCTTGCAGCCCTGTGAACACTAGCATTTAACAATAATGCTGTCTAATCTGCTAGGAATCGTTTTTGTTTAAAAACCCAGGCTCCATCATTTGTCACCTGTTGGTTAGTCCTTCAGATTTTTCCCCTTCCTTCCTTTCCTGCCTAACTCCTTTGCCTTTCCTTCCTTTCTTTCCCTTTTTTCTCTCCCTCCCTCCTTTCCCTTCTTTCTTTCTAGAATTCATATCCTTTACCTAAAAGTCTGTCATATGCTGTTGGTTTTGTAAATTCTAACTTCCTGTTGTATTTAATTTGTGTATTTTATTATGTACTTTAACATTCTTATGTAGCAAAAGTCTATTCCTTTATGTTTCCTAACATTGCTTTAAACTTTGAAAGTTTCTTTGTCATTTAGAAAACTGAGACATTTAACCTCTATTTTCCACTATTTATGACTTGATTTAAACTTTATGGTTTGATTTTATACATGAACTCTGACTTATTTGAACACTTTGGGTGTATGTTAAAAGAGAATCTAGGGGCTGGGGATGTGGCTCAAGCGGTAGCGTGCTTGCCTGGCATGCGTGCGGCCCGGGTTCGATCCTCAGCACCACATACAAACAAAGATGTTGTGTCCGCCGAAAACTAAAAACTAAAAAATAAATAAATAAACATTTAAAAAGGGTTCTATTTAAAAAAAAAAAAAAAAAGAGAGAATCTAACATAATCTCCGCTCCTTGAACTAACTAGTTGTTTGAGCACCTTTTGGACAAATCCTATCTTCGTGTAATTATATTTTTAAGTCCTCAGTGTGTTGAGGACTTGTGAAGAAAGCTCAATGTCTCAGAACTATAATATGGAAAGTGAAAAAAATTTCACCCTGTACAGATAGCCACTACTGGTGATTTGGTGAATCTAAAATTTTGCTTTATATATTGAGGTATGTTTTAGAAAAATAATATACATAGATTTTAAGTGTTCAGCTTGATGAATTTTGACACATGATATAATCAAGATATAAAACATTTCTGCATTCAGAAACTTCCCTTCTATCCATCTACTCATTACCCATTTCCCTCTCAGTAACAGTTAATCAATTTAAATAATTATCATTTAGTGTTGACTCCTCTTGAACTTCATATCAATGGGATCATAAGCATGTACTCATTTGGGTCTGGCTTCTTTCCCTCAACATGCTTTTGAGATTCATCCAGGTTGTTCTGTGTATATGCAGTTTACTCCTCTTTGTTGCTGAATAGCATTCCATTGGGTGGAATAACCACAACTTCTTTATCCATTTGAGCTCATGTTGAGGCCATGTTGTCTAAGCCTGCTAAGAACATATAAGTCCTTTTGTGAGTCCTTCTAGGAGTAGAATTTCTGGGTCCTAGGGTGAGTGAGAATACAGTTTCCCAAAGTGGCTGTTCCATTTAACTACCTACCTGTGGGATAGCACAGCTGCTCTGTGTCCTCATCAACACTTGGTATTATCTTTTTAGCATATGAATATAATTTTAATAGGTTTTTAAAAGCTCAGCATAAGCACAAATCAAGAGCAAGTTGCAAGCACAATACAAAGAACATTTTTCCTGGACCATGTGATAATATTTGCCAACCTGATGTCTCATTTCCCCCTAATTCATTAGTGTGCATTTCATACAATCAAGGACATTCTCACACATAAACACCCCACCACCATCAAAATTAGGAAACTAACACAACCATCTAATATTTAGACCTTGATCAAACTTTAAAATTATCCCAAGTCTCTTTTCTCCCTATAATGATCTCTCTCATCAAAGGATACAGTTCAAAAGATACATGTTGTTAGGCTGGGGATGTGGCTCAAGCGGTAGCACGCCCGCCTGGCATGCATGGGGCACTGGGTTCAATCCTCAACACCACATAAAAAATAAAATAAAGATATTGTGTCCACCTAAAAAAACTAAAAAATAAATATTAAAAAATACATGTTGTATTTAGCTGTCAAATCTCTTCAGTCTTGGGGTTGGGGCTGTGGCTCAGCGTACTTGCCTGGCATGTGTGAGGCACTGGGTTTGATTCTCAGCACCACATATAAAAATAAACAAATAAAAGTCTATCAACAACTAAATATATATATATGAAGATCAGTTCTTCAAAATACATTTTTAAAAAAATCTCTTCAGTCTCCATCAACCTGGAACCATCCTCAGGTTTCCTTGACTTTCATGATCTTGACACTTTTGAAGTTTACAGGCCAAACATTTTGCAGAACAGCCCCAAATTTGGGTTTGTCTAATCTTTATATTCAGATTGTACAGCTTTGGCAAGATTATCATAGAAAGCACATGACTTTAGTTTGATCCTTTACTGGTCTATGTTGCAAATGCATTGGGTTATTTCTGGGAACTCTATTTTGTTTTATTGGTCTGTGTGTCTATTTTCATGCCAATACCATACCCTTTTGGTTATTATACCTTTGCAGTCTATTTTGAAGTCAAAAATTATGATTCCTCCAGCTTCATTCTTTTTGCTCAAGATTGCTTTGGTTATTTGTGGTCTTTTGTTCTTTCATATGAATTTTAGGATTTTTTTTCTGACTCTGCAAAGAATGTCATTATTACCCATCACTTTGGGTAGTAAAGACATTTTAACAATATTAAATCTTCTAATCCATAAACTTGGGAGGTCTTCCATTTTTTTTATGTCCTCTTTAATTTGTATCAACTTTGTAGTTTTTATTGTAGAGCGTTTCCACTTCCTTGGTTAAATTTATTCCTAGGTTTTTAAAATTTACTTATTTATTTATTTTTATATTTTATTAAATTTCAATAAATTAATAAAAACAGTATAATCATATTTTATTTATTTTTTTATATTTAATTTGCTCATTTTTAAATATTTTTATTTGTTTTATAGCTATTGTGGATGGGATTCCTTTCATGATTTTTTTTCTCAGCAATCTTGTCATTGGTGTATAAAATGCTACTGACTTTTGTATGTTTATCTTTTTTTCCATAGCTTTATTGAGGTAAAATTGAAGTACAATCAAGTGCACATATTTGAAGTATGCAATTTGATCAGTTTTGTAATGTATGTAACTAATACAATCAATATAAAATGCATTTCTATTAGTTTTTTTTTTTAATTTGAAATCATGCAGACTGTTTCCTGCACAATTCATTACATTAGAAATCAATCACCTTAAGATATATAGAACCCTACCCCCACATGTCAACTATTTCAAAATCAAATGGCACACTTATAAATATCTCCAAGATCAAGGAAGAAAGCACAAAAAAAGTAAATAAAAAGTACTTTGAACTAAGTGGCAATAAAAGCTTAAAATATCAGGATCTCTGGGATGAAACAGCACTCAGATAAACATTTATAACTTAAAGTACTTGTATCAGAAAGAAGCTAGAATAACAATCAAATTAGTTTCAAATTATGTAGTAAAAAGGAAAAAATAAGAGTAGGGACAGAAATATATGAAATAGAGAAATAATACCGCTAAAATTTGATAAAAATCAAACAAGTTTAATCAAAAAAAAAAAGGAAGAATACAAAAATTAGTATCAATGGAAAGGAAACCGTCAAAATAACCCTATAGATGCTAAAAATATATTAAGATAATATTACAACTGTTTGCCAACATATGTGATAGCTTACATCACATGGTCTATATTAGAGAAGGATCCATGTGCTGTTGCGAAGAAAGCCTATTCAGTCATTGATGGATGAAATAGTCTATATATGTCTGTTAAGTGTGAATCATCAATTGTATTTTTTACTTCTATAGCTTCTTTATTTAGTTTTTGTTTGGAGGATTTATCCAGTGTTGACAAATGCATGTTAAAGTCACCCAGTATTATTGTGTTGTGGTCTATTTGATTCTTGAAATTGAAAAGGGTTTCTTTGATGTACATAGATGCTCCATTATTGGGGGCATTAAGATTTATGATCATTATGTCTTGTTGATGTGTGATTCCCTTAAGCAGTATGAAATGGCCTTCTTGGTCCCTTCTGATTAACTTTGGCTTGAAGTCCACTTTATCTGATATGAGAATAGAAACTTCTGCTTGTGGATTCAAGATGACAGGCTAGAAGGAGGCTGCATTCTGTGTCACTCCATGACTTGGGATTCTAGCAGTGGAATGCTGTTTCTCTGCTAGTTATTAGAGGACCCCTGACAGCTGCTCCCATGCAGAAATCCTGATTGCAGTGCCCAAACAGGTCTCCAGGCCTCGGTGTCAGCGTGGAACTCCTGGCTGCTGGCCCATGCAGGACCACTGGCCTCCATGCCAAGCAGGACCACTGGCATCAGCACCCACATGGAACCCCCAGCCACTGCTGCCCACGTGCTGCCACTCCCTTGCAGACCCTATCTACCAGCGTGGGGCTCCCCCGGTTGCCTCCTTCTTGGGACACTGTAACTACTGCCATAGTTCCCTACATGTGGAGGCCTGCACCTGGGGAATACTGCACTGGGTCTGGAGACAGCCACCAGCAACAACACAGCATGCTACAGAGCTGTAGCTCTGAACACTCCACCCAACACCACCACCTGGCCCAACCTGACCCGACACGCGATCTCTGAGAGAAGCTGCCTCCATCTTGGGACACCTTTGTCACCATCTTTAGTTGGGGCAACTCCCAGCTTGGGGCACCTGCTGGGACCTAGAAGCAATATCAAGGTACCTATAGTCCCCAACTCCCCGCCTTTCCCCTGCAGCCATTAACCCTGCAAGGTGCTTGTGGCTATGCAGCTGGTCCATAGTTCGCAAAGCCTGGCCCTGAACTTCTCAATACAAAACAGCTCTACATGACAGGCGCACAGCCCACAAGGGAGGGAGGGAGGGAGGGAGGGAGGGAGAGAGAGAGAGAGAGAGAGAGAGAGAGAGAGAGAGAGAGAGATTACTGATTTGGAAATAGAAAGGGAGGGGGTGAGTGAGATACAATTTATAGACTAAATTAGAGGCCAGGAATTGTAAGGGCTACAGGCAATATAAGGAGATAAGACCAGGTGCCCACATCACACAAGCGGGCACCAAAGTAGATCCTTGGAATACAGTCTCCCACTGGGGACTGGCAAGTGCTATACCCCACCTCCAGAAGCTCTGCCCCCAAGACCAACCCTCCCATTCTAATAACCTTCACTATCCTGAGGGTGGAGATACCAGCAAACAACAGACAACCCCACCTATTGGATGAGAAGGAAAGCAGGAAAGATGCTGAACTCCAACAAAAGCAATTCTTGTATTTTCCTTTGAGATTTTTATTTTATTTTATTCTTTTCTCTCTCTCTTTTCTCCTGCCCTCACATTCCCAACATTTGTGAAACCAAGTACTTTTCCTGGATTAGGCTACTGAGGACTGGGATATCTGAATAGTACATTACAGTTGTGTTGAATATTCTTTTATCTCCTATTTTTATACTTTTATTTTTCTTAATTTTTATATTTGTTTGTTGTTGTACTCTCTCTAATTTCTTCCCATTTACTTGTCTCCCCCAAATCTCTCTTTTCTCCTGCTACTAACTTCTTTAGGTCCCTCTTTCACACTTCCTAAGCTCTAATAACTTTATATGGTCACCTCCTACCTCCTTAAAATCTCATCCTACACCCCACCCCCAGTTCTCTTTTGTCCACCATCAGAAACTGTAGACCCTTTTGCAAACCTACTGATTATATTGTAGATAATAATTGACCTCACCATTTCTGTATATTGTGATAAAATCATCAATGTCTTAATAGGAGCTATTTGGTTTAAGGCTGCATATTGTTTGATTTGGGATCTGTTAATAGTATTCTCCACCTTAAAGGAGAGGTATTGGAACCCTACAGGGACACTATATGCCAATAGGATAAAAACTGAAAGACACACAAACAACATGAAAAAAACTAGGGAAAAAAGTACCCCAAACAAATCAACATGCTACATTATTAGAGTCCAGAGCCATCACAGCAGAAGAAATGATAGAGAAGGAGTTCAGGATGTATGTAATTAAAATGTTCTGTGAATTAAAGGATGATATAAGAAAGCAAATACAGAAAACAAAAGATCATTTTGATAAAGAACTACATAAGCAAGTACAGGAAGCAAAAGATTACTTCAATAAGGAGATAGAGGTTCTGAAAAAAACAACAACAACCAGAAATCTTTGAAATGAAGGGAACAATAAACCAAATTAAAAACTCAATAGAAAGCATCACCAACAGATTAGATCACTTGGAAGACAGAGCCTCAGATAATGAAGAAAAAATATATTATCTTTAAAATAAAGTTGACCACACAGTGAAAATGATAAGAAACTGTGAGAAGAACATTCAAGAATTATGGGATAACATGAAAAGACCAAATTTAAGAATTATTGGGATAGAGGAAGGCATAGAGTTACAAACCAAAGGAATGAACATTTTATTCAATGAAGTAATGGCAGAAAACTTTCCAAATATGAAGAATGAATTGGAAAATCAAATACAAGAGGCTTACAGGACACCAAATGTACAAAATCACAACCTCTCTACACCAAGTCACATTATAATGAAAAGGCCCCCAGCATACAGAATAAGGAGAGAATTTTAAAAGCTATAAGATAAAGGAATCAGTTTATATATAGGGGGAAAACAATTAGGATCTCTGCAGATTTTTGAACCCAGACCCTGAAAGCTAGAAGATTCTGGAACAACATAAAAGCTCTAAGAGAAAATGAATGCCAACCAAGAATCTTATATCCAGGAAAATTAAGCTTTAGATTTGATGAAAGATAAAAACCTTCCATGATAAACAAAAGTTAAATGAATTCTGCAACCAAAAAGCCTGCACTACAGAACATCCTTAGCAAAATATTCCATGAGGAGGAAATGAAAAACAACAATGAAAATCAGCAAAGGGAGGTATTACACTAAAGGAAAAACCAATCAAAGGAGAAACTAAGTCAAGTTAAATTACCAAAATTAAACAAAAATTACCCAGAATACAAATCATGTCTCAATAATAACCCTGAATATTAATGGTCTAAACTTGTCAAACAAAAGACATAGACTTGCAAGTTGGATTTAAAAACAAACAAAAGACCCAATAATATGCTGCGTTAAAGAGACTCATCTCATAGGAAAAGACGTCCAGAGACTGAAGGTGAAAAGTTGTGGAAAAAACATACCATTCACATGGACTGTGGAAACACGCAGGAGTTTCCATTCTCATTTCAAATAAAGTAGACTTTAAACCAAAGTTAATCAAAAGGGATAAAGATGGATATTTAATACTGCTTTAAGGAATCATACACCAACAAGATATAACAGTTATAAATATATATGCCCCAAACAATGGAGCATCTATATACATCAAGCAAACTTTACTCAGGTTCAAGAGTCAAATAGATCACAACACAATAATTCTGAGAGATTTTAACACATTTCTTTCACCACTGGACAGATTTTCCAAACCAAAGCTAAACAGAGAAATTATAGAAATCAATAATACAATCAATAACTTACACTTAACAGACATATATAGAATATTTCACCCATCAATGAGTGAATATACTTTCTTCTCAGCAGCACATGGATCCTTCTCTAAAATAGACCATATATTATGCCAAAAAGGACCTCTTAGCAAATTAAATAAGTAGAAATACTACCCTACATTCTATCAGATAATAATGGAATGAAATTAGAATCAATGATAAAATAAAAAATAGAAGCTACTTCAACACCTGGAGACTAAATAATATGCTATTAAGTGAACAATGGATTAAAGAGGAGATTAAAAAGTCCTTAGAGGTAAATGAGAACACTGATACAACATGTCAAAATCTCTGGGACACTATGAAAGCAGTACTAAGAGGAAAGTTCATTGCATGGAGTTCATTCTTTAAAAGAAGAAAAATCAACAAATAAACGACCTAACATTACATCTCAAAGCCCTAGAAAAAGAAGAACAAATCAACACCAAAAACAGAAGACAGGAAATAATTAAAATCATGGCTGAAATCAATGAAATTGACACACATTAAAAAAAAAACTGGAAAAAATTGACAAAACAAAAAACTGGTTCTTTGAAAAAATTAATAAAATTGATAAACACTTAGCCATGCTAACAAAGAGAAGGGGAGAGAAAACTCAAATTACTAACACCTGTGACAGATATACAGATAATTAGAAATTATTTTGAAAATTTGTACTCCATTAAAATAGAAAATATCAAAGGCATCAACAAATTTCTCGAGTCATATGATTTTCCCAAACTGAATCAGGATGATATAAACAACATAAACAGGTCAATTTTAAGCAATGAAATAGAAGACACCACCAGAATCATTACCAACCACAAAAAACCCAGGACCAGATGGATACACAGCTGAGTTCTGTAAGACCTTCAAAGAAAAACTAATACCAATACTCCTAAAATTATTCCATGAAATAGAAAAAGAGGGAACACTTCAAAACTCATTCTATGAGGCCAATATTGTTCTGATTCCAAAACCAGACAAAGACACATCAAAGAAAGAAAACTTCAGATAAATACCTCTAATGAACATAGATGCAAAAATTCCCAATACAATTCTGGCAAATTGAATACAAAAACATATTAAAAAGATAATGTACCCCAATCAAGTGGGGTTCATCCCAGGGATGCAAGGTTGGTTCAACATACAGAAATCAATAAATGGAATTCATCACACTAATAGATTTAAAGGTAAGAATCATATGATCATCTCAATAGATGCATAAAAAGCATTCAATGCAATAGAGCACCCCTCCATGTTCAAAACACTAGAAAAACTATGGATTACAGAAACATATCTCATCATTGTAAAAGCTATCTATGCTAAGACCCAGGCCACATCACTCTAAATGGAGAAAAAATGAAACATTCCCTCTAAAAACTGGAAGAAGACAGGATACCCTCTTTTTGTCACTTCTATTTAACATAGTTCTTGAAACTCTGACCAGAACAATCAAACAGATGAAAGAAATTAAAGGGATATGGAAAAAATAGAACTCAAACTATCACTATTTCCTGACAACATGAATCTGGAAAACAGTATGGAGATTCCTTGGAAAACTTGGAATGGAACCACCATCTGACCCAGTTGTCCCACTCCTTGGTTTATACCCAAGGACTTAAAAACAACATACTACAGTGACACAGCCACATCAATGTTTATAGCAGCAAAATTCACAATAGCTAAATTGTGGAACCAACCTAGATGCCCTTCAATAGTTAAGTGGATAAAGAAACTGTGGTATACATACACAATTGAATATCAACATTAAAAGAGAATAAAATCATGGAATTTGAGGTAAATGGATGGAGTTGTGGAGTATATCATGCTAAGTGAAGTAAACCAATCCCATAAAATCAAAGGCCAAATGTTTTCTCTGATATGTGGATGTTGATCCATAATGGAGTTTGGGGGAAGCATGGGAGGAATGAAGGAACTTTAGATGGGGCAAAGGGGAGGGAGGGAAAGGGAGGAAGCATGGGAGTTAGGAAAGATGGAGGAATTAAATGGACATCATTATCCTAAGTACATGTATGAAGACCCTAATGATGTGACTATTTTGTGTACAACCAGAGACAGAAAAAATATGTGTACTATAAATTGAAATGTATTTTGCTGTCATGTATAACAAATTAGAATAAATAAATAATTTTTTTTAAAAAAGAAAAGAAACTGCTTCTTGTTTATGTGATCCATATAATATGTTTTTTCCCATCCTTTCACCTTCAGTTTGTGGATGTCTCTGTACATGAGGTGAGTCTCTTGGATTCAGCATATTGTTAGATCTTGTTTTTTAATCCAATACGCTTGTCTGTGTCTTTTGATCAGTGAGTTTAGGCCATTAATGTTCAAGGTTATTATTGAGATATGATTTGTATTCCCAGTCATTTGGGTTTATTTCTAGATTTTGATTTGAATTAATTTCTCCTTTGATGGACTATTCCTTTAGTGTAGTTCCTCCCTTTGCTGGTTTTTACTTTTTTTTTTTTTCATTTCATCTTCATGAAATATTTTGTTGAGAATGTTCTGTAGTGTAGGATTTCTAGTTGCAGATTCTTTTAACTTTTATTTATCATGGAAGGTTTTTATTTCATCTTCAAATCTGAAGCTTAATTTTGCTGGACATAGAATTCTTGGTTGGCATCCATTTTCTTTCAGAGTTTGGTATATGTTATTCCAAGACCTCCTAGCTTTGAGGGTCTGGATTGAGAAATCAGTTGAGATCTGAATTGGTTTTCTCCCATACATAGTCTGATATTTTTCTCTCAGCCTTTAAAATTCTATCCTTATTCTGTATGTTACGCATTTTCATTATAATATTCCTTGGTGTACATCAGTTTTAATTTTGTACATTTGGGGTCCTGTAATTCTCTTGTATTTGATTTTCCATTTCATTCTTTAGGATTGGGAAATTTTCTGATATAATTTCATTGAAAATATTGGGCATTCCTTTGGTTTTTATCTCTGTGTCTTCATTTATCCCAATAAATCTTAATTTTTTTTTTCATGTTATCCCATAGTTCTTGGAAGTTCTGTTCATGGATTCTTTTTTTTTTTTTTAATTTTTTTAGTTGTAGTTGGACACAATACCTTTTTATTTTATTTATTTATTTATTTTTATGTGGTGTTGTGGATTGAACCCAGGGCCTTGTGTGTACTAGGCAAGTGCTCTACCACTGAGCCACAATCCCAGCCCTGTTCATGGATTCTTAACATCTTCTCTCCATGGTTGATCATTTTCAAGGTTTATATATTTTGTTTTCATTGCCTGAGATTCTGTCTTCCAAGTGGTCTAGTCTGTTGGTGATGATTTCTATGGAATTCTATTGATTTATTTCATTTTGAGGATTTCTGCTTGTTTTTGTTTTCTTTTTTTTTCAGAATCTCTGCCTCTTTTTTAATATTTATTTTTTAGTTGTTGGACACAAAGTCTTTATTTTATTTATTTATTTTTATGTGGTGCTGAGGATCAAACCCAGGGCCTCACACAGGCTAGGAAAGCACTCTACCACTGAGCCACAGCCCCAACCCTTTGCCTCTTTATCGAAGTGATCTTTCACTTCCCATATTTTCTCTCTGATTTCATTTCTTATACCATCCTTTACTTCACAGATCAGTTTAACTGTGTACATTCTGAAGTCCTTCTCTTACATTTCTTCCACTGTGGTATCAGTGGATTCTGTTATTGGAGTATCTTGGTTGGTTTGGGATGATTTTTTTCCCTTGATTTTTCATGTTGTTTGTGTGTCTATCATCTAACAGTATGGATGTGAGGTCACAGAGTTTCTACCTTGTGGACTTATAGTGTCCCTAAAGGTTTTCAGTACCTCACTGTTTAGGGGGAGACAAATAATAACAACAACCAATACAAACAATATACAACATTAATCCAAATAGTTCCTCCTATGATGTCTACAATGTTATATATCATAATAAATGGAAATTATATGATTAGTTATTGCCTATAATAAAAATAGCAAGTTTTCAAAAGTGTTTATAATATCAAATGGTAGACAAGGAGAGAACAGAAGTGATACAGGATGTGATGATTATGTGATGATTATTAAGGAGGAGAAGAAAAGAAAAAGTAAAAAAAAAAATAAAGGAAGAGTGAAAGAGAGAACAATAGAGATTGGCTATAAGCATAAGAAAAGAGAGAATCAAGGGAAACAGGTAGGAGAAAAATATATACAAAGCAAATTTTTTTTAGAATTTTTTTTAGTTGTCAATGGACCTTTATTTTATTTATTTATATGCAGTGCTGAGAATCAAACCCAGTGCCTCACACATGCTAGACATGTGCTCTACCACTGAGCCACAACTCCAGTCCCTAAAGTAAAACATTTTAAAAAATTAAAAATAGTGGCTGGGGTTGTGGCTCAGTGGTAGAGCACGTGTCTAGCATGTGTGAGGCACTGGCTTCAATCCTCAGCACCACATATAATAAATAAATAAAATTAAAGTCCTTTGACAACTACAATAATATTTAAAAAGGGCTGGGAATGTGGCTCAAGTGATTGAGTGCCCCTGAGTTCAATTCCTGGTACCAAAAAAAAAAAAAAATTAAATTAAAAACAAAAACAAAAGTATATAAAACACAACTAAAGTATACTAATCAAACATCCTAATTCACAAATAATCCATGAAAAATAACTGGCTTCAAAAATGCTAGAAATGAGAAAAAACAAATATGAATATGTATAAATGTCCATGTACCATTAAAGTCAAAATTAAATAGAGAAGAAGAATTTTAAAAAAAGGTCTTGATGAAAAGTTAAAGAATTCTTTCTGTTGGAGTTCAAAAGATTCTCAGTTTCTCTCCTCAGCAGTTTTAGGTGGGATCATCTGGAGCACGATGCTCCACCCTCCAGATTGCTGGAGTGAGAGAGGTGATCCCGTCCTAGGCAGAGTTCCTGGAGGCAGGATTCAGACTTGGGTGAGCTCCAGGTTCTCTGTTGAATGCCAGTTGGTCTGGAGATTTTAAATCAGCCTACCTTTTAGTGCCCATTACTTGCTGGTCCATGCTGAAAGTCTTTACCCCAGGAATCTCCACTGGATTCTACTCATGTGGTGGGGAACCTAATACTTAGTTCCCTGTGTCACATTTGGACCCCACATTTCCTGGTCTCAGGTTCAGTCTCCAAACAGTCTCTCCCACCTGCCCGTCCTAGTCTCCAGCTGGTCCTGCAAGCAGTCAGATTGGAGGGGGAGGGGTAGAGCTGGGTGGGTTTCCATGACCAGTTGTCCCCTGTGTAAACCTCTCTCCATGTTTGATTTTCTCCTGGTCACTTAAGCACAATCTGTGGTGTGGTGTGTGTTTACTGGGCCTATATTTCAGCCAAACACAGGTTTGCCAAGATTTGGCCCCCTCAGCTGCCAGACCCTTCACAGCAGCTGCAAAATTGTTCCTTCTTTTGTCCTCTGCTGGCCACCTGGCTAGATGGCAACTTCTTTCTCTGTACACGAATATTGTGCAGGGAGTCTTTCAGGTTTGCTAGGCAATGACCTTGATCTCTAAACACTCTGTACCCAGACATGCCTGGTGCTTTCCAAAAATGTGGGTTCCCTTAATTCCCTTATCCTCTACTGTGCTCAGGGGAGGATCACTCTGGCTGGTGCTTCCGACCCCTCTGTGGCAATGGCTGTGCCACTGGGGATTTCTTCCATATTTTATTATATCCAACCTACTGAGTCCCCAGTCTGTTTTGAATGTAGATTTAAATTCCAGTAAAGTCCCCTAGCTTTTTTTTTTTTTTAACCCACCTTGCTGAGAAGCTGCCTGTTTTCTATCTTGGTTTCACTCCATGGATAAGCCAAGAAAGCAGCCTCTTCTATTCTGCCATCTTGAAAACTCTATTGTCTTTCATTACCAGATTTGGCCCTGCATACTAGATTCTGTGTCATTTTGCATGTGTGTGTGTGTGATTGAACCCAGAGGTACTTTACCACTTCTCCAACCCTTTTTATTTTATTTTTTTGTTTTGAGACAGGTCTCACTAAGTTTCTGACACTGGCCTTAAACTTGTGATCCTCTTGCCTCAGCCTCCCAAGTCTCTGGGACTACAGATGTGGGTCACCACACCTGGCCTTTCCCTATTATTCCCGAATATCCAGAATCATCTTTGGTTTTCCTGTCCAGTTCTTGAGTCAGTCAATTCTCTGAAGAGCCTTCCTTTCTCTTTGTACAGAATGATATTTAGAAACCAAAGTTTAGGCACTTGGTGTGCTCATTGTTTTTGACATATCATTGCTTCTAGAGTCTCTCTCAGGACAGAGCTATGGAATGTACAGATAGATACACTCGTGTACATGTGCTCACACACACCATACATTTACACCTATATTTATTTCTATACATACCTATCTGTATTTTTAAAAGCCATGAGTCTACACTAGTATGTTCATTTCCAATCTAACTATATGATTCATTTTAGTTTCCCTCCTTTCCATATTTTTGTCTCCTGTCTCTGATATGTTATCCTTATGTTTACTTATTTGTGTCAACATACTCAATGTCTGTTTTTCTTTCTTCCTTCCTTCCTTTCTTCTCTTGTGGCACTTGGGATTGAACCCTGGGCACTCTATCACTGAGCTGCATCTTCAGTTGGTTTTTTGTTTGTAGTTTTGTTTTGTTTTTTCTTTGAGACTTGCCAAGTTGTCAAGGCTGGTCTCAAACATGTGATGCTCCAGCTTTAGCCTCTTGAGTAGCTGGGTTTACAGGTGTGTAAAACCATACCTGGCAATTCATTCAGTGTATCTAACGTCCCATGTTCATGGTCATTCACTCCCTGATGTGGTCACCCTTTACTATACCTACCTTCTGAGCCTCCACTCTAGGTCATTCCTCCACCAGGACACCCGCCTTAGCTTGCTCGGGCTCTGAACTCTTCTTTGGGTTTCCTGTACAGTGGATGCCCTCCTTACTCCACTTAGGCTCTGACTCCCCACATGGGGCCACCCTCACATGGACACCCTTTCCACCCAGTTCAGGCCCTAACTCTACACTGAGCTGCCTCCGGCGTGGCCTCTGCTCTCGCAGCTCAGGCACTGACATCTATTGCTGGGCTTCCCCTATTTGGACACCTATCTCACCCTTGGAAACATCTTTCTTTTCTGGAACAAAAATTTCCAGAATCACCTGTGTTTTTCCTGCTTAGCCCTGGAATAAGCCATTTCTCCCAGGAATCCTAGTTTATTTTAGCATAGTTTTTAGAAATCAAGATTGAGGCACTTAGTGTACACATTGGAATATACCATGAGTCATAGAATATACCATGTTGGACTATCCCTGGTCATGTCTGCTTCCTTCCCTCTGCTCTAACCCACCATGTGCTCCTTCCACATAGGTGGCCTCTCACCATGCTTGGGTTATGACACCCCATGTGGGGCTGCCTCCACAATGTCCCTCACCCTCCTCAGGCTCTGATACCCATGCAGGACCTCCCACCATGGATACGCTTTCCTTGCCCAGTTCAAATTCTGATTCATTGTTCTAACCCATGTGGCTGCCTCCCAAATCCCAGATCTCCCTGTGTGGCATGTTTTTATTGGCCATTTATACATCTTTTATCAAGTGTCTATGTGAGGTTTTTTTTTCCCCCATTTATAACACTGTTTTTCTTGGCTCGTTGATTTGTAGAGGGCTTTTTTTTTTTTTAATATATTCTGGATGGAATTCCTTGCATTATTTTTTAATATATTTATTTTTTATTTAAGATAGAAGCTTTTAGAACTTTATAGTCATATATAATAGTGGAATTCATCTCAACAAAAGTACTTTTTCATTGGTTCTTTTTAGTTGTAAATAATAGTAGAATCCATTTTGATATAATTATACAAGCATGGACTATGTCTTATTTCTAGTTAGGATCTCACTCTTGTAGATACACATGATGGTGAGATTCACTGTAGTGTATTCATGTATGTACATAGGAAAGTTATGTGACATTTATTCTACTGTCTTTCCATTTGCTATCCCCCACACCTTCCTTTCATTCCCTAATGTCTAATCTACTGAATTTCTACTCTTCGTCTGTCCCTCATTGTGGGTTAGCCTCCACATGTCAGAAAACATTCAACCTTTGGCTTTTGGGATTGACTTATTTCACTTAGCATGATAGTCTCCAAATCTATCCCCTTACTGGCAAATATCATAAAGTCATTCTCATTCTCCTTTATGTCTGAGTAATACTCCATTGTGTGTATGAATGAACAAATGAATATATATATCACATTTTCCTTAACCATTCATTTGTTCAAGGGCATCTAGGTTGTTTTCATAGCTTAGCTATTGTGAATTGAGCTCCTATAAACATTGATGTGGCTGCATCACTGTAGTATGCTGATTTTAAATCCTTTAAATATATACTGAGGGGTGGGATAACTGGGTCAAATGGTGGTTCCATTCCTAGTTTTTTGAGTAATATCCATACTGCTTTCCAGAGTGGTTGCACCAATTTGCAGTGCTATCATCAATGGATGAGTGTTCTTTTTACCCACATCCTCACCCCCATTTATTGTTACTTATATCCTTGATAATTGCCATTCTGACTGGAGAAAGATGGAATCTCTGCCGCAGTCCGGCTGCAGCAAAATAACCGGGGAGTGACGAACAACTTGTGTACGTTGATACAGCAGGAGTGGAAGCCGTTTATTGCAGGACAGGAGCAGTATTTATACATTCCACACAGCTTATCTAATTAGCATAAACTAGATACATCAGTCAACCAATAAGGAATCTCCACACTTAATGGCTCGCTTTTGTTACTTCTCAAACCACTCCCTCTGGCATTTTGCCAGGCACCATCCAGACTTGTTTACGAACTCTAACATTCCCCTGGCAAAATGCCAGGTGTTATTTTGACTTGTTTACAGACTCTAACAATCTCAGTGTAGTTTTAATCTGTATTTCTCACATTGCTAGAGATGTTGAACATTTTTTTTTCTTATATTTGTTGACAGATTGTATTTCTTCTGTGAAGTGTCTATTCAGTTCCTTTGCCCATTTATTAATGGGATTATTTGGGGGTTTTTTGTTTGTTTTTGGTGTTAAGTTTTTTGAGTTCTTTATATATCCTGGATATTAATGCTCTATCTAGGTGCAGGTAGCACAGATTTTCTCCCATTCTGTTGGCTCTCTTTTCATGCTCTTGATTATTTTCTTTGCTATGAAGAAGTTTTTTAGTTTGATGCCATTCATCTACTGATCATTGGTTTTACTTCTTGTGGTTTAAGAGTCTTGTTAAGGAACTCAGTTCCCAAGCTGATATGTTAGGGTACTGGGCCTACATTTTCTTTTACTAGGTGCAGGGTTTCTGGTCTAATGCCTAGGTCCTTGATCTACATTGAGTTGAGTTTCGTGCAGGGTGAGAGATAGGGGTTAAACCTCATTCTACTACATATGGATTTCCAGTTTTCCCAGCACCATTTGTTGGAGAGGCTATCTTTTATCCAATGTATGTTTTTGGCACCTTTGTCTAGTATGAGGTAACTGTTTTGGAGGGATTTTTCTCTGTGTCTTCTATTCTGTTCCATTGGTCTTCCTTGCCTGTTTTGGTGCCAATACTGTGCTATTTTTTTTTCTTTTTCTTTTTTTTTTTTTTTAGAGAGAGAGAGAGAGAATTTTTAAAATATATATATATATATTTTTTTTTTTTTTTAGTATTCGGTGGACACAACATCTTTGTTTGTATGTGGTGCTGAGGATCGAACCCAGGCTGCGCGCATGCCAGGCGAGCGCGCTACCCTTGAGCCACATCTCCAGCCCAACTGTGCTATTTTTGTAACTATAGCTCTACACTATAATTTAAGAGCTGGTATTGTGATGCCTCCTGCTTTGCTTTTCCAAGGATTATTTTGGTTATTCTGGGTTTTTGTTTTTCCAATGAATTTCATCACTGCTTTTTCTTTGTCCATGAAGAAAGTCATTGAAATTTTGATGGGAATTGCATTGAATTTGTATAGTATTTTGGTAGTATGGCCATTTTGACAATACTAATTCTGCCTATCCAAAAACAAGGGAGATAGTTCCATCTTCTAAAGTCTTCCTCAATTTCTCTCTTTAGCGTCTGTAGTTTTCATTGTAGAGGTCTTTCATCTCTTTTGTTAGATTGATTCTCAGGTTTTATTTATTTATTTATTTTTGAGACTATTGTGAATGGGATGGTTTTTCTAATTTCTCTTTTGGCATATTTTCATTGAAGTAAGGAATGCAATTGATTTATGAATGTTAATTTTGTATTCTTCTACTTTGCTGAATTCATCTATGAGTTCTATAAGTTTTCTGGTGGAGTTTTTTGGTTCTCCTAAATATAGAATCTTGTGGTTAGCAAACAGTTTAAGCTCTTCTTTTCTTATTTATATCCCATTCTTTCTTTTTCCCTAAAGTGCTCTGGCTAGAGAGTCAAGGACTATGTTGAATAGAAGTTTTGTGAAATAGAGTATTCCTGTCTTGTTCTTGTCTTTAGAGGGAATATGTTCAGTTTTTGTTTAGAATGATGTTGGCCTTGGGTTTATTGTATAAAGCTTTCACAGTGTTGAGATATGTTCCTTTATCCCTATTTTTTCCTAAATGTATGCTGTATTTTGTCAGATGCTTTTCTTTATCTATTGAGATAATCATGTGATTCTTTAAGTCTATTTATGTGAATTACATTTATTGATTTCCACATGTTGAACCATCTTTGCATTCCTGGGATGAACCCCACTTAATTATGGTGAACTCTCTTTTTAATGTGCTTTTGGATGTGATTTGCCAGTATTTTATTGAGAATAGAAGTTGTGAAATAGGGAATATGTTCAGTTTTTCTGAACTATCTATGTTTGTTAAGGATATTGGTCTGAAGTTTTCTTTCTTTGATGTGTCTTATCTGTTTTGGGTATCAGGGTGATATTAGCTTCATAGAATGTGTTTAGAAGAGTTCTTTCCTACAAAAGTTCTTTTAAAATACATGCGTTGAGAATGTTTTAGTCACATGGGGTCTTGCCTTTTATTATCTTAATGGTACTGAGGAACAAACATTTTTACTTTTTTTTTTTTTTTTTTTTTTTGAGACAGGGTCTAAGTTGCTTAGCAGCTTACTAAGTTGCTGAGGCTGGCCTCAAACTTGCAATTTTGTTGGAATTATAGGCATGTGCCACCACACCTGGCATTTTTGCCCTTTATGAAGTCTAATTTTTGAATTTTTAATTTTATGGATAGTGTTTTTTGTGTCCCATTAGAAATGTTTGCCTACCCCAAATTTGGGAAGATATTTTCCTATTTTTTAAAAAGAGCTTTAAAAGTTTAGATTTTTAAGTGTGGGTGCATGATTCATCTCAACTTAATTTTTGTGTATGCTGTGAAACAGAAGTCTAGGTTTTCCTCCATATAGTTTTCTAATGCCATTTTTTGAAAAAGTTATACATTTCTTAATAAATGACCTTGGATCTTTTATTAACCATCAACTGTCATATGTTGGGGAATTATTTCTAGATTCTTTGCTGTTCCACTGATCTATGATCTGTCAATAGGCCAACACTCCACTGTACTTGATTACAATAACATAAGTCCAGTTGAATAAGTCCTCCAACTTTGTCCTTTTTTAAGATTGCTTTTTATTAGCCCTTCAAATTTCCCATATGAATTTTAGTATCAGTTTGTTGATTCACTTCAATAAATTCTCTTGGTTCTTTGAGATAATATCGAATCTATAGATCAAATTGGGGATATTCCCTTTCTCCTCAGCTGCAGATAGTTTCATTATGAACTGATATTTACTTTTACCAAATATTTTTAAAGATTCTACAGAGAGAATGATGTGGGGGTTAATTCTTCATTATTGTGACAAATTTTTTAAATTGATTTTCTAATATCAACCTGCTCTTGCTATTGGATAAATCCCATTTGCTAAATTTTGTTTAAGATTGTACACCATATATTTTTAAAACGTTTGAAATTTGTTGAGATTGGCTTTATGAACTGATAAATGTTACATGTATACTTAGGAAGAATGTTTATTCTATGTTTGGGAGTGTGATATTCTATAATTAACAATTAGATAAGTTGGTGGATAGTATTTACTTACGCAATATCTTGTTTTTATCCCATTACTGAAAAAACTGAGCTGAATTTTCCAAATATGATTGTGAATTTGTCTATGCTTTTATTCTGTTAACTTCTGATTTATGGACTTGGAACTAGGTTCTTAGCTGCTTATAAATTTAGATACCTTTATGGTGAATTATTAATATGAAAATTTGTTGTTAATATGAAATTTCCCTTTTTAAGTAATACTTCTTGCCTTAAAGTCTACCTTCTCTGATATTAATATAATCTATGTGCTTTGTTTGGTTAGTTGTTTGCATGACATAGTTAATCAAACTTCTCATACTATACTTATTTTTGCTCTCATATCTTTGTGTGTATCTTATAAGCAGTATATAATTGGATCATTTTTAAAAAAAAAAATCTGACAGTCTATGTTTTTTAATAAGTGGTTTCATTTACCCAAATATGAAATAATTAAGTTGGGTTTAAGTCTATCACATTGCTATCTGTTTTCTATTTTTCCTTTTTTTTTCTTCTTCCCTTCATGCCTTCTTTTTTTTTTTAATTAATGACAGGTTTTAATATTCCATTTACCTTTTTTTCATTTTCTTTTTACTATCAGACCTTTCAGTTAATAATAGAATTTACAAAATGTATAAATATCACTTTCAGGGGCTGGGGATGTGGCTCAAGCGGTAGCGCGCTCGCCTGGCACGTGTGCGGCCCGGGTTCGATCCTCAGCACCACATACAAACAAAGATGTTGTGTCTGCCGAAAACTAAAAAAAAAAAATAAAATAAATATTAAAATTCAAAAAATAAATAAATAAATATCACTTTCACAAATAATACAAGAATCTTATAACAGCTAATATCCACTTAGCTCCACAAACATATTTCATTACTTTTACATATTTTATTTCCTACCTTTGTTACAAACCCCATAAACATCTGTCATGATAGAAAAGACTAGTAAAAAGTAGTTTTTTGTATTTACTCAGTACAATAACATGGGATTATATTCTTTCACCCTGAATAAATCACTTTAGGATTTCTTACCATGTTGGTTTGCTAAGGATGAACTTCACAGTTCTTGTTTATCTGAAGACTTTTATATTTTCTCACTTTAATATTTTGAGGTGCTTTTTGTTGTTATTTTGTTTTTGTGCAGAATGCTAGGTGGATGGGATTTTTGTCAGCTTTTTAAAAAATTTCCTTTCGGCAATTTAAAGATGTTAGTTATCCCATTGTCTTTCACTGTCCATAGAATTTTCAGAAATCAACTATCAACTTTATTGTTGTTCACCAAGAGATATTAAATTCTTTTTTCCTGGCTGTTTTTAAGATTTTTTTAATATCTCGTGTTTTTAGATGTTTGCTTATGATACATTTAGATATGGTTTTATTGTCCTGCTTGTGATTTGTGGAGCTTTTTGAATCTTTAACTTTATTATTCATTAAATTAAGAGAATTCTCAGTTATAATTCTGGGGATTTTGCTTATCTCTTTTCTCTTTCTCTTCTTCAAAAATACCAATTACATATATGTTAGACCTTTTGCCTGTGCCCCATATCTCTGTGTTTTTTGACTTTCCATTATTTTCCCCTTTTGAGTTCAGTTTAAATATTTTCTATGACTATCTTTGAATCTAGATTGAATCCAATAGTTCTTAATTTCAGATATTTCAACTTGCAGCTATAGAATGTCCATATGATTCATATTTGTATATTCAAATTCTCTGCTGAAGTACTTTATCTTTTCATGTATTTTGTCTATCTTTTCCTCTAATTTAAAAACCATAATCATTAGAGTTATCTTGAAGTCCTTTCTCCAATATCTAATAATCTCTGGGTCTGCTTCATTTGTTGTTTTTTCTCATGGTTACTGGTAGTTTTTTCTTTTTCTTTTTCTTTTCCTTATTATATGCATGTCCAGTGGGTTTTTGTTGTTATTTGTTTTGCTTTTGTCTACCAGATATGGTGGATAACATAGTGAAAGGGCTCCATATGATATTTCTCTGAGTGTTGAATCTTGTTCTGGTAATGTCTACTTAAATTTGTCCCTCTTCATATTGTGTAATGCTTGGAGTTCATGGTCCTTAATCCTACTATTTGACCTTTTTGGAGTCTCCATTAAGTTCCTAGGCAGTCCTAAAGGTTTGTAATTCTACATTTGGCTAAGCCTAACTCTGTATCCCTATTCCTGGGCAAACTCTGTGATCTCTGACCAGTTCTCAGCCTTTTAGAAACTCGTCTCAGCCTTATCTTTGCTGGAGTCTTCCCCGTATTTATATCAGGCTGCAGCACTGTGGGCTTTGGGCGCCCTGCAGGTTGGTCACACCTGCCTGGTGGCTGCTTGTCATGCCCAGCACCACCTGGGGGAGAGGCTGTCTGGTTTGTGCATGGCTGCAGCCTAATCTTTGCTGGAGTCTTCCCTGTATTTACAGATCTTAACAGTAGATCAAGTACCAGAAGATATTTTATGCACTTTTGAGGGCTCCTTCTATGTGAGTTTCTCTAAATGAGTTTTCCTTCCAATTCCAGCTGTGTCAGAAGACTTGAACTCTGATCTTTTTTCCTCAGCCCAGAGACACTGCTGCTTTCTGCTTGGATGATACATCTTTTTTTGGGGAAAAATATGAAGCTTCTTTTCCCTGAAGGATAATAATTCCAATTTGGTTGCTGTCGGTGTTCCTGTAAATTGTTGTTCTGCATAATTTTCCTTTTATTGGTGTCTATGTCATAAAGGTGAGTCCAATGCCAGCTCCTCAACCATAACTAGAACTGGAAGTGTGTGTATTTTTATTTATTTATTTATTTTTAAGAAATGAATTTAAGAACTCGTATGTTTTTCTAGCTGTAGTGTAAGGCTAAACATAAAGAGCCTCTCACCATATACTTTCACTAAAATTCAGACTCCAAATGGGAAGGTCCTATATTTTTGTAGACTTGTCTTTATTTCATGCTTCCCATAAAACAGTTAAGGGTTTACTAAAACATTCAGCCTAATCTTTGCTAAATTTCCTATCAATCATATAATTACATTAAAACTAACATTCACAAATTGGATATCAGGCTGCAGCACTGTGGGCTTTGGGCGCCCTGCAGGTTGGTCACACCTGCCTGGTGGCTGCTTGTCATGTCCAGCACCACCTGGGGAAGAGGCTGTCTGGTTTGTGCATGGCTGGGCTGGGCTGGGCTGGGCGGTCTGGGCCCTGGGCTGGGCACCAGCTGCTGGGAATCCCTCCTGAGGGAGGGGAAACAGCTTTGAGGCTGAGACTAAGGATGAGCTGCAGGTGCGGCACAAGGAGGAAGACAACAGAGAGTTGGGAAAAACTAAAAGGGTTGTGAAGAGTGAAATAGCATATTGTTCACATCATTTAATTTTGACACATGCTTATGGAGCACCTATAATATGTTCACCATAAGTGAAAATGAGAATCGAAGTGCTCGGAATAAGTAGAGCTTATAGCAAAAACTCATTTAGTAAAAATCTTATTAAAATGTTATCAAAAGCTGGGGATGCTTTAAAATCTGATTAAGAAAGTCTGAACAATAATAATTAGGAGTTAAGTCCCAGAGATATTCTGTGTTGGTGCCCCTTCCCTTAAGGAAAGGGCCAAAATGAATTCCAGTGAAGTTGGTCCTTTTGTCTCCAAAATAAGAGCAGAAATTAATGACTTTGCCAATCTGCCATTGCCAACCACTGCAGCAATAGATGGACTTGCACAAGGTGGTGGTCTTAAATTGGCTCAAGACTGTGATACAGGAGTAGCAGCTTCCTCTGCAAAAATGGGCCTTGTTAAAACAAAGTTGGCAATTATTCCTGGTGGAGGGGGAACTCAGTAATAATCACATGCCATCAGAATGTCCCTGGCCAAGGAGCTCACCTTCTTTGCGGGAGTCTTTGATGGCCAGGGACAGAACCAGGAGGTGGATGCTGTCTACAGAAAGACTCTGGACCTAGCAAGAGAGTTTCTACCTCAGGAAACTGTTGCAATGAGAGAGGCAAAATTAGCAATTAATCAAGGAATGGAAGTTTATGTAGTAACAGGATTAGCCATAGAATAAGCATGTTATGCTCAAACTATTCCAACAAAAGACAAACTTGAAGGTCTTCTTTCTTCTAAAGAGGAAAGGCCCCCTCACTATAAAGGAAAATAGGAAAAAAAAAAAAAAACATTAGTTTTTACAGTGTCACTGTGATAAAAGTACTTCTGAAAGTATCTTTCAAATCCACTCTGATGCCTTAGCACATGGAATCTCAATGACCAAAGTGAAGAGCAAGTAACTCATATAGTGTGTTAAGCATCTGGAATGGACCCATATGTGTACTTCATGCCAATGTGTATCATGTTATATTCACTCAGATTTATAAAACTAGCAGTATATATTGTCAAAAACAAATTTAAAATTTAGATATATGGGGCCGGGGCTATAGATCAGTTGGTAGAGTGCTTGCCCAGCATGCACAAGGCCCTGGGTTCAATCCCCAGCACCACCAAAAAAATAAAAAATTAGGTGAATGTTTTAAAATAGTTCCTGCATATGAGGTTTTCCATTCTTAATTTTTTAATGTGAATAATGTATATATTGCACATTCTAGGGAATAATATTGATTATTGATTGTATGTCTATCTACTGCATTAAGAAAAGAAAATAACTTCCACATATCAAAAAATAATAAATTCACAAATTGATTTTCAGATTAATAGACTATTTTGGGGGGTCAAAGACAGCATGAAAGTACAAATGCTCAGATTTTTTTCAAATGTTAATTAAGAGTGGAATAGATAAGCCTTGTCATCTCATTCCTCCTTGCGTTTGTTTTTTGTTTTGTTTTGTTTTCGGTACTGGAGATTGAACCCAGGGGTGCTTACCACTCAGCTATATCCCAGATCTTTTAATTTTTTATTTTGACCCATGCTGTTTACAGAAAGACCCTGGACCTGGCAAGAGAGTTTCCACCTCAGTTGTCCAGGCTGCTTTTGAACTAATGATCCTCCTGCCTGAGCCTTCCATACAGGAATGTTCCCTGTGCCCAGCTCCTTCTTGTTTTTTGATGAATGTGAAAAACTAAAGGAATAAAAATTAGGTACCTTCACGAAAATGGGCATACACATAAAATTAGATTAAAGTTAAGGAGTCCTATAATTCCTGTTTCTCCTACAAATTACCTTAAAAGAATTCAAATATGAAGTAGGAAACTAAAATAAAATAAGACAATTCCTGGGTAGGAGCCTAAATTGAAATTTTCATGGTAGAAAAGCTGTTTTATAGTCTTAGAACCAGAATTTATTTTTGTTTCCCTCATGTTAGAAGGAACAAAGAAGTTTTTAGCAAACCCTGATTCCCTAATACTTTATTGCTATTCACTTGACATTGAAGATAAAGTTATTAAAAAGTTTCTAAAGTACATGCATGTGTGTGTGTGTGTGGGGGGGGGAGTGCTGAGAATCTGTGAGGTACTTTTAAAATTGGGCTTATTATGGCCAAAACATATATTATATCATTAAACATATATTGAATATTTAATGTTCAAATAATGGAGGGGTGATAAAAATCATTGTTCTTATATTCAAGGATTTATTTTAATTTTTTGGGAGGGGTAAATAAACATAATCATGCAAGTAAGCAGCCACTTGCTCCACTACAGTGTTAGGAAAGTTCAAGGAGAGGGATGATTTTATTTGTGTGAGTAGAATGAATCAAAGTTTTCAAGAAGGCAGTGGCATCAAATTTGGTCTTAAATTTTAGGTAGAATTTTGACTATTGGGAGAAACAAAAGGATAGAGTGTACAAGATAGAAGAATCACATAGTCAAAGAAAAGGAAATAGAATAATAGAAGCCCAGTTTGCCTGGAAATTAGAAATAATATTGGGAAGGTAGTGTCAGTCTGTTTTTTGTGTCTGTAATAAAATACCCAAGACTTGGTGATTTTCAAAGAATGAAAGTTTATTTAGCTCATGGTTCTGGAGGCCAGGAAGTCCAAAACATAATTCTGGCAACTACACAGGGTCTGTGGGGACTTCTCACTGCATCATAAGATGGCAGAGGACACTACAAGATAAGAAAGAGCTAGCATGGTAGCTAGGGCCTCTCTCCCTCTTTTATAAAGCCACTAATCCAATCAAGGGGCCCTACCCTGATGACCTCATCTAATCCTAATAACAACCCAAAGATCCCATCTTCCCATGGGTCCCCATAAACACATTAATTTGGGGATTGTTTCCAACACATGAACTTTGGGGAGACACATTCAAAGCAGAGCAGTTATTGTGTGGGGTCTCCCTTTTGGGAACTTAATGCCAGATGGAGAATAAGCCAGAGGGGACCTATTGTTGATCAGAAAAGCACTGTAACTGGAGCTCAGGAGTATCCATCTGGCTGTGAGAGAAAATATTGAGACCTGAGGGTCAATGCCACATGAGAGCTTCCAATCATCTGATCTTTGACAATGTAATAAGTTCTTGTAAAATTGTTTATTTAATCTAAAAGATTGTCCTGTATTCTGAAGTTGAGTACCTTACACATTATTACCATTGTTTAAATAGTCCACAGAAAAAAATATAAGGTTAGGGTGTGACTCAGCTGTCGAGTGCCTGCCCAGCACACACGAGACCTGCCCAGCACACACACAGTGTTAGGTTTGATTCCTAACACTGAAAAATAAACAAATAAAAACCTTAAAATGTCTATAGAAAAATGAGTGATACTTGTGATCCTCCTGCCTTCAACCTCCTAAGTAGCTGGGATTTACAGGCATGTGCCACTGTGTCCAATCTGTCATAGATTTTTTTTTTTTTAAAAGAATGTTTTTGTCTGGCAAAATTTAAAGTTGGCAATCCCATATTGGTCCTCAAACCCTTTTCTGAAATACCACAGGTGAGAAAACCAGAAACCTAGGAACTACTAGCACAGGGTAGGGATTTGGACATGGGGGAGATTGGAAATAATGTGAATAGTCTTAGGTACAGTGATAAAAAGGGGGCTGAAAGGAGGAAAGATACTGGGAGGGAAATTAGAAGAAGAATAGAAGTTCATTAGATTAGACAAAGGGGAAGGAAGGAAGGGGACAATGGGAATAGGAAATACAGTAGACTGAATTGGACATCACTTTCCTCTGTTCATATATGAATACATCACCAGTGAAACTCCACATCCTGTATAATCACAAGAATGGGATCTTAATTAGAATAATTTATGCACCATGTATGTGTACTATGTCAAAATATGCTCTACTGTCATGTATGTCTAAAAAAGAACAAGTTTTAAAAAATAGGAACAACCATTTGGCTATGGGAGTCAATGAAGGACAATTTTAAGGGTGCCACTGATAAAAAGAGGGAAATTGGGAGGATCATAGTCTGGTGGAGGCAGAGTGGGCAGAGGCTGGTAAGGAAGATTAGTTTTGGAAATATCATGTGGATGTCCCTGCAGGACAGCTATTTAGAAATGTCCAACAAGCAACCAAGCTACTAAATTGTTAGTCTAGAACTCATTAGGAGGAATCATTTATTAATAAGATAATAGACATTTATTTTATACTTCTATGAGCCAAGCACTAATTTTATGGTAGCTATATTTACATGTCATTTCTATAGACTCCCTTAGAACTGTCTTCATTAAGTATGTGTTATTTAATATTTTCATTAGATTATATTTTGTTTTGTGATGCTTTAAGCCTGTAATTCAAAGCAATACATTGCAGATTCAACAGTATTCAAATTTACAATTTATCCATAAGATTGCAAATGGAAGGAAAACAAAGGTTAAATAAATAAGTTTATTAGTGTATTAGTTAGCAGAAGCTACAGTAACAAATAGACCAAGTGTGTAATGGCACAGCACCATGAAAGTTTCTGTCTTGGTCACAGTTGCTCTCTTGATGGATATGTTAATAAACTGGTGAGATGGCTCTCCTAAGGGACACAGGCTGAGAGAGTTTCCACCTCATGATTTCTAAGGTCATTCTGTCATATCCATCTCAACTGGCAAGCATGGGTGATTTGGGGCCTTGAAGTGCAACACATTTTTACTCACACTTTACTTGCTAGGACTCAGTCACATGAACACATATAACTGCATTGGCAACTGGGAAGCACTGCCAAACTTTGTGTTCAGGAAGAAGAGGAAATGGATTTTGTTGAACAATTAGCAGTCTGACATAATTTGCATTAAATAATCTGAGAAAACAGTTAAATTCTACTCCATAAGACACTTGGTGATGAAGAACATTTTGTATATCAATGAATAGAATCTTTAGCACTGCTCCTCTGGAAAGTAGTTATGGGCACTTAAAAAGAACTTCTATTCATGTAACAGTTATGCCATGCTTTAATAGAAACATAAAACTGTTGAACTCCTATAACATTGTTTAGAGTCCTTGAAAGGATATGATTTTTTTTTTCTAGCTGAAAAGCAATCTCAGCTAACTGACCTGAAATGGTGGGAGAGAGGAAACTATTCCAGTGTTGATATGTTTTCTATAAGCATATCCTTGATGACCTTCATCTTTGTTTCTAGGAATATGTTCCTCTTTTATGTGTTTGTTGTCCTGAATTTCTTTTACTATCAGTATTTTTTCTTCAAAATGGTTCCAAAGTGACTGCATCCTTCCTGTAACTCTTACTTAGCCTAGGACTACTCATCTACTTCCAAAGACTTTGACTGTAAATCTCATACACTTTAGCCGAGTTCTGCATTTGAGCCTGAATTGTGTACTTAGAGTAGCACATAGGAATTCATTTTCAGTAATACATCACTTGATATTTATATTTTATGCATGAAATATAACAAGTTGGTTATTCCTATCTTTTGATTACCCCTTAAGACTAAATTATTTTCAATTTAAGATCAAATATCTTTACTGGGGATATTTTCCTCAAAGTCTTATGGTTATCAACAGCTCTGCTTTGATAAGTATTCCATTCACACCAATATATTGTTTATTCTGACATAGGACTGGGAAAGGGATACCTTCAAAAAAAACATTAGGATTCCATATATTAGCTCTGCTTTAGGTTGTTCCTAGGTAAGTGGTGTAGTCTCTCTAGTAAGTAGTAGCAATCAGGAGAGAAGCTGAGGTGGGGGTAATAGGGATCATTAGAAAACTTTCACAGTGATACTGAATTAGATCACTTTTGTGGAATTTTTTGCTTTGGTCTCCTAGCATCAGAACATTCTTTGGGCAGAATCCTAGAATAGCTAGGAGGCAGGGTTACACATCCCACTGTGGAAACTAAAGGGGGCACATAATCTTTTTCTCTGACAGCTGGACCATCTGCAAATATTCTTGCTAAGGGCTTCAAACCTTAAGGGAGTGACACAAAAATGCAGGATGCATTTGCAGCAGTAGGGTTGGTGTGGCGGGCTGTACACCGCTTAGAGATGACTTCTCTGGTGGGGGTCTCTGCAGAGTATCCTATAGTGTCCTCTTGGCTGTGCTCCAGGGTGCCCAGCATTCCATTTACTGCTCATTTTTTGGACCTTGTTCTTTGGTTCTGTGGTAGCCTTATTTAAAAACTGCTTTCTGCTTATCAGTCGGGGTAAATTTCTGTTGTTTTCATCCAAGAATTATGACTAACACAGACATCAGCTACACCTAGGTTTTTCCATTAAAAACAACTGTTTTTCTTTTGAAAAAAAAATTATTTATCAACCAGAACACTTCAAAAATTAAGAAAAGCAACCCCCCCCCCAAATTATAACTTCATCACCCATAATAAAACCACTGTAAAAACAATTTAAAAAAACATTTTGTTTGGGTACATACCCTCTCTGGCCTTTTTCGTGGGCATATGAATATATTCTTCCTTTCTTTAGCTATTATAAAAAGTAACATGATACTATGGTCAACGTGCTTGTCACACATGTTCACACACTTGCATCCTGAACTTGCCTGCTCTTCGGCTTTACCCTCAGCAGTACTTTCTCACATCAGCTCAGACATAGTGAGTTGGCCAGCTGAGGGAAAAGTATTTGTCACACTTTGTTTCTTTTCCTTTGGACTCTTTTCCTTTTTTTTTTTTTTTTTTTTTGTGATACTGGGGATTGAACCCAGGGCTTTGTGCATATGAGGCAAGTGTTCCTCCACTGAGCTACATCCCAGCCTATTTATCACATTTATTAAAATTGCCTTTGAGTAAGTAAATATATGTGAAAGTCATATAATTCTCAAACACAAGAATTTATGTAGAATGAGTTCAGGTAAATTATTGGGCCAGAACACCAATCTAGCAGAGTAAAACATGTTCCTCTGCTGGGTAAGAGTCCTCAAATACCTACCAAGGCTATCTCATTTGGTCATATGCAAATAAATTAAAAATATTTACGTTAAAAGTGCTAGAATCCAGAATTTCCAGAGAAAGTTTAAGGTGGGGCATACTCTTCCAAAGGAACTCAACATTTGACTAGAAATACAATAAAAATTTACTAACTTCTCAGAATGCAACAAACTGATCTCTAATTCATGAAGAATTGTAGAATATATGTTTGAAAATAGATCAATATATGTAAGAACAAATAACAACTGCCATTACAAAGCAAAGAATCTGAGAGGACAATTTTGCATGTATGCTAAAGATTATGAATATCATTTGCAAATAGCAAATACATTGGAAATTCTTATAAAGTCTGATCTCTACCCTTCTATCCTAATATATTTAGTACCCTTTCTTTATAGAGGTGCAATACAACCCCAGATGAATTAAAACAAATTCGTACACTCTAAATTAATTGCTTTTTTTTCAATCTAAATTGTCTTTAGTCACATTCTTATTCTATGGCTCCTCATTCCATTATTTATCTTTAAGGCATTTTTTTTTTATACAGCTATATCTTAATACTAAAAATAAGACCTATACCTCTGGTTTTATTCCTGGTAAACAGTAAACAAATTTTCCTCTTATTGCTACCTCCAAATTATTTTTAATAAATATATTTAAGGAGCTGACTCAGAATTTTTAGTGATTCAAAACAAGTGTACAGGTGATAGGTTTTTTTTTTTTTTTTCTCTTTCAAAATAAACCACCTTTATTCTGCTTTTAAGATTTCTATGATTAGCTTAATTTTTAAAGTCACATATTATGGACATCTTCATCTAACTGTCTTTTCTCTAAGACCAATCTATTGATATGGTAACTATTCAATCAATATGTTTTTTTAAAAAACGTTAAATATTTTATTAAGGAAAAGAAAATTAGGAATAACTTTTTAGATGCTGGGTCTCAACATTCCTTTGCTCTTCAAATCAAAATTCATAGTATTCACATTTGTTACCATGGATTTCAAAAGAATAATCTACATTTCTAAAAGCTATTTATATAGGAGACAAAAGAGAGTATAATTAAGCTGGAGTCTTTCCATATCATTGTCTTTGGGGTCCAAGCAGCAGATCCATAGTGTAGGTGAAAGAGTACTATGGCTAGGCTCCAGTATATGTGCTTCAATTGAAGAATAAAAAGCTGAACTGTGAATACATTAGCTTGACTTATGAGAAAGTTGCTAACCAAAGGGTCTCCATCTTTAGAGACCAAACAAGAAAAAACCATCTAAAATGGCAGTAGCAATAATGTCCATATTTATAAAAGAGTACTTTTCAACACATATCAAAAGAGACTAAGAACACACATTGCTTGTGTCTTTGAGAACAAAATGAGCTGCTCATTTGTCTGGAATGATTCTTGATAGAAAACATTTTGGAACATTTCCTTACTTGAAAGCCATCTTTTTCTCTAGGGATTAAAAATTTTGAATTGTATCTCATTTATTCTCCTCAGTGGAAATCAAGCCATTTCAGAAGTTAGAGACTGTATCTTTTATAATCTAACCTTCTATAATCTATATAGGATCACTCATTGAGGAACTCCACCTGTTCCTATTACATATCAAAATTCTACCAAGATTCCTTGATATAGGGCTTCTTTTCTTACTATATTTTTTAAAATGTAGACTCACTCAGGACATTTGTTGACTACCATAGTATGCAATAAAATTTAATTTAAAAACTGTAAATTTAAGAGCACTTTTTTTTTGTTTAGTCAAGTCTTGTTAGGACAATCAGTTAACTTTAGCTAAGCTATATTACTATTTCCTTTTGATAATAAAAAATAGACAAAAAATCATATTGAAACTTTCTTAGGAATAAACAAGAAAATTTCTTCTTTCAAAATATGTTAGAAAATGGTCAGTACTCAAAAAATAATTTTGTGGCAGGGGGTGGGTAGGTGGGAACTTGATCAGAAGCACTTGACCACTGAGCCACAACCCCATCCTTATTTTGTATTTTATTTAGACCCAGGGTCTCAGTTGCTTAGTGCTTTGCTTTTGCTGAGGCTGACTTTGAACTCGCAATCCTCCTGCCTCAGCCTCCTGAGGCAAAAAATACTTTTGATGGTTCAGCTTCTGTAATGATTGACATTTAAGGAAGCCTTCTTTCAAATTTTCTAACACTAATACAAAAGCTGTTATCAAAATGTATAAAGATGCTTCTAAAACAAGTTAGATTTAATATTTTGATTTGGTGATCAGTTTATGATATTTTTTTTACAATTTTGTTTCCATACAATGTTCTTAATGAGGGTTTGGGCTTCCAAGTCATTCTCTTCACTCCTGGTACACCAATGTGAGCTCTTTGCTTCTGTTTAGCAATGTTGGAAGCCTGCACATATGTGCACTTGATTGGTTGGCTTTAAAGGGATTACTCCTCTGGAAAAGCACTGTCTCACATCATGTTGCCAGCAGTGTGGTCTCAACTGTGATTAAAAGTTTAGGTTGAAGATGAGCATTTATCCTGAAAAACTTTAGGATTCTTGTATTGTAGGGATTTCACACACCATATTGACTTAAAGTGTTTCTGATGAAGAGCTCTGTCATTAAAACCATCTTAAACATCATATCCAGAAATAACAACTGACTCAATGGCAAAGAGGTAATTCCCTCTTGTTTTAAAAGAAGGGAATACAATTAAAAATTTTCAACTACACAAATAGTCTTTATCAAAATTAACAATATCTGAGGATGAGATGTCAGCTAATCCAAGAAATCATCCTATTTATACTTAGATGAAATAAAACAACGACTTTTAATTTTTATTTTGCATTTCCCAGCTACTCAAACATTTGTCAATTTTCAAATTCATTATTTTACCTGAATTTACTGAATAAAATGCTTAGTTGCAGTTTCATCAGCTTGCAATTATTAGTTACTACAGATTCTTCCCCAGTGTAAGGATTCTGTTTTATTTATGTTCTGTAGCTCTTTATTTCCTCCTAAACTTTTTGTTTGAGATCGACACTGTATCAGTGTTATGTAACCATATTTTAAATTTGTAACATGCATACATACATACAAGTTTATCTCTCCCTTGAACCCATGACCCTGAAAATTAAACACAATGGGTCTAAAAAGAAAAAAGTACCTCGGTGTGTAGGGAAAGTGTAGACCTGTAGAAAGACACTAAAATAACAGTTGTATGGCATACGAAGGTAAAGATGTTATCTGTCCTTGTTGATAACAATCCCCTTGATTTATTAACAGCACAGGCAGCCAATTTAGCACACAAACCAGGTCCCAGGGTTGGCCATTAAGAAGCGGCAACCCAAAGGAAATTAGGACTTTAAAAAACAAAGCAACACCCCCCCCCCCCAAAAAAAAATGGTAAACCGAAAAACCTGGAGAAAATACTCCAATTAGAGTCTCCTTGGCAACTCAGATGGAACCAAATGACTCAGGTGGACTATTAGAATAAACTGTGCGCCGTTCCCTTTCACTAGACCTATGAAGCCCATAAATTATGTTTGGCCCATAAAACTAAGAGTTACTAGCACCTTCCTTTTCTCCTTTTTAATATTCCATACATTCAGCAACAGTTCTTAATCCGTGGTCTTCATTCATTTATTGCCTAAACGAGATCCTGAGTGACTTTGGCGATCACTCCTTTTAAGCGGGCCTTATCTGACAACGAAATTAAATGCCCTCGGCGGAGAGAGGGTCAAGACCGAGCGGTAAGTCATCCAAAGGTGGAAGCATCTTGCTCTTATTTACTTATTTATTCAAGAGGCGGCGATGGCGGCGACCAGGACGAGGACGGGGGGAAGGGGTGCGCGGGCTGTAAGCTGCACCCGTGGGGTAGGTCTCTGCGGAGTGGGGTCAGCCACACTCCCCCAGCTAGACCCGCCGGACCCCGAAGACGACCAGCCCCTCCCCCACTGCACCCTTGACCCCTCCCCCTCTTTCCTGGGCCTTTCATCAGCCCGCCAGCTGCCCCCAGACCTCACTCCGCCCGCCTCCTTCCGCAGCTCCCGCCTACAGCGCGGGCAGGCCCAGGGCAGCCCACCAAGCCCTCAGCCGGGCGGGGACCCTAACCCGACCCCTCCGGCCGCGCCTCCCCCTTGTATAATACACCTGCGGCCCCGCCCCCGGCCAAACACTGAGGTGGCGGCGGGTAGGCGAGGCCGGGCAGCGGAGCCCTCGAGGTGCAATCACCTTCCCTTCCCCCGCCATTCCGCCCACCCCGCTGGCTCAGCCACCGAGCAGCCGCCGCGCTCCTCAGCCGCCCCGAAGCCTAAAGGGGTCCGTCTCCGGCACCACAACCAAATGGCTGAGCCTCCCTGGCCGGCTGCGCAGCCCGCCCATTGGACCCTTCCCCCCCCCAATGCCGCCACAATTGGCTGTTGCCCGGAGACTCTCAGCAGCGATTGGCTCAAGCTGCTGCCCCTCATCCGCGAAGCCGCAGATCCCGCCTCCATGGTGATCAGGTTAGTGTGCGCCGCGGGTGCTGGGGGCTCGAGAACCGAGCGGAGCTGGTTGAGCCTTCAAAGTCCTAAAACGCGCGGCCGTGGGTTCGGGGTTTATTGATTGAATTCCGCCGGCGCGGGATCCTCTGCAGAGAGAGAGCGCGAGAGATGGACATGGACAAACGGATCCATTTAGAGCTGCGGAACAGGACGCCCTCTGATGTGAGCATTTGCCAAAAATATCTCCGTCGGTCCATTCTCCTACTTTGTGTGTGTGTGTGTATGTGTGTGTGTGTGTGTGTGTGTGTGTGTACGCGCGCGCGCGCGTATTGGGGGGAGGCACTTTTTTTTTGAGGAGGGCGACCCGGAGGTGTAGGCTTGGGGGTCGGACTGCAAATGAATTGCAAGATTGGGGGTTGCAATGCCATCCGAGCATGTTCCGGCTGCCGCCGCCGCTGCCCTTGGTGTGTGACTACCTGTGCGTGTGCTCCCGCGTGTGCGAGTGTGGGTTCGAGTGTGTGCGTGCGAGTGTGCACCCATCGGGGGCCAGCAGGCGCACGCGTTTGGGTCGGAGAGAATGGGGCGAAATAGCCCTTGGGGTTCCCTGCTCCCATGACTTCGTCTGGGGGAAAGATTAACGAGGGAGGAGGGAGGAGGAGGAGGAGAGGGGCTGCCTCCTGGATTTAACAACAAAAAGGGGGGGTGTTATATTTTATACATGTATCCCCCTCCTTCCGCCCCCTCCCGCGCCTGCCCCCTCCCTTTCTCCCTCGCTCGCGCACACAATAAGTTTTGGGTTTCGCGAGTCCAGTTTAGTTTCTGATAAATGTGGGCCGAGGCCCCCAGGGAAAGCGCGTGGGGAGGGGGCTGCAGTGGAGTTGGGAATGGCTCGAGTTTAAAGTGCGTCTTCATTTCTTTGCAGTGATGAGGCGAGAGACGGGGGAGCCATATTTGTAACTTTGTAGTGTTCGTGAACGCGCCCTTTCTCTCCCTCCCTCCCTTTCTCTGCCTTCCTTCCTCTCCTCCTCTTTCTCCCTCACTCTTTCCACCCCACCTTTGGGCCAGATGCTGATGTTTCTTCCTTTCCTAACGAAGGGAGGATAAATTGGAGGGAGGGGGAGGGAATTTCGAACGTGCAAAGGCACAGATAATCCCCGCGCCTCCCCACCCCGAGCGATCGTTAGTGCAAGTTGCCCAAAGGCTACGTCCCGGTCCCCCTCGCCCAGCTCCCTCCTAAGATGCCAGCCTTTGGGCCCTGGTGCCCCTCAGCACTAGCCCCTGGCCCGTCCTTCTCCCGGGTGGGCTCCCTGGCAGCCATTCGGCACTTGGTTAATAAATGGGCACGAGAAACTTTGTCAGGACGCGAGCTGCCCAGAGCCGGTGCCCGGGGTGGATATTGGCTGGGTCCACATTTATGCGGGCATGGCAGACGCGCAGCTTCTGGATGGGAGTTTGCCCTCCCGTCGCCGTTATTGATTGGGCAGCGGCGGGAGTCCGGCCCGAGGAAACTTACACGGGTGGGAACTAGAAGGCTCGGGCGAAAGCCCACCTCCGAGGAGGAAGGTGAGGCTGGGTAACTTGAACACTCGTTTTTATTTGTTTCCCTCTTCCCCTTAAAACACCAGTGTTTTCTGCGAGTTGGCGCTCAGCGGAGGAAACCCCTGGGCCTGGGGCGGAGACGCTAGCTGACTCCCCTCTGGGCCCTCGGGGGCACCAGGGGCGCGCAGGCAGGAAGACCCCGCGTCCAGCCTCGCCTCGGTGCCCGGGGTTGCGCGGAGTTGGGAGTCCGGGCAGCACCGACTTGTCGCCCCTCAGCGTGTTAGACCCGAGTCCTTGGCGAAGGCAGGCCTGGCTTCCTCTTTTCCCTAGTTCCTCCCCCAAACCTGAGTGAGACTTTTGAAAACAAGATCCTTTTTGTCCCCCCACCCCCATCATAACGCAGCTGTGGACTGTAGACGTGCGAGTGCCTTATGGCGCGCAGGGCGGGGAGGAAGGGGTGCCGCCACAGAAGGCAGGAGTTTCCGCGAACAATTTGCCGGCAGCCCGCTTCTTCCCGGCTGGGACCCCGGGCCCGAGCTTTGGGGGGCTGGGTGTGGTGATGGGGGAGGGGGCTCGAGCCGCGGTCTTCCCGCGTACTTTCCGGAAGCCCCCTGTGCGGAGGGGGAAGGGCGCCAAGTAGGGGGCCGGGGTCGTGGCCGGTGGGTGTGGAGGCGCGGTGGCCGGACCAACCTGACCAGCGCTGCTGGCCAACTGGGAGCGACGTCGAAAGCGGGTCGAACCGGCTCTTTAAACTTCCCCGAGTGTGTGCTGGGGGAGGGGAGCGCTCCGCGCCGAACTGGGAGCGATTTCTCACGCTTCGCCCCCTCGCCTCCGAGTCCCCGGCCCACACGCCTGCCCCCTGCCTCGAGGCGGGGTGGGGCGCGGGTGGCGGGGGAGGGGGCACTTTCTGCACATTTGGGGGGGAGGGAGAGAAAGCTCGCGAAAGAGGGACAAAAGGGGTGGGGGAGGAGGAACTGTTTTTTAAAAATAAACGTTTTTAAGACGAATAGCTCCCGGAGAGCGCCCCCTGCGCCCCTCCCCGCCGCGCTCCCACCCGGGCCCCCACACACCCACCTTTGGCACCTCTCCCAACTCGGATCCGGGGGCTGGTAGCCACGCCGCGACGCCGAACTAGGACGAGCAGCCATGTTTCCCGGGTCTCTCGCGGCCGCCCCGCCCCTCCCCCATGGCTCGGCCGGCGCGCGGCGCGGGGCTCGGAATTCGGGCTCGGGCTCCGGCTCCATGCGGCGCGGAGCGGCGGCTGGGCGGCGGGCGCGCGGGCCGGGAGGGTACGCCGGCGGCCTGCGGCTTCCCGAGCTGGCTCCGAGCTCCAGGTGTTTTATTTGTGATCAGTATTTTAACGGCCAGGCCCGCCCGGGGCCGAGCTCGAGGACGCCGAGGCGTTATTGGGGGGCGGGGGCAGTCGCCAGGGCCCTGCGCGCCTGTGGCACGACTGCCGGGCGCCGGGCTGCCATTTTGTCACCGTGGCTGTTGTCGCTGGGGGGGGGGGGGGAGAGCGGAGTCTTGCGCCATTGCCCCGACGGCCTCTGGCTTGGGGAGCTGGCTCCAGGGACCCCCGTTGTGCTCTGCTCGCCTCTGGGGGTTTCTACCCCCCGCCCACTGCCTGAGGTCTGCTGGAGCGTCGCAGGGCGACGATCCTCTTCCGAGCCCCCCCCACCACACACACCCAGTCGGGCTCCCTGTCCCCCGCCCTCTTCTCTGGTATTTCGCTGTTCCTCCTGCAGGCAGGCGTTCTAGACGTAGTTAAATGTGGCCTTGAGGACGAACCGATCGTCCTGGCGTTAGCTCCTTCAGCGGAAGTGATAGGGTGAGGGGAAATTAAACATGAGGTTTCTTTTGGCGGGCGGGAGGGTTTTGAGCGCGCGACTCTAGTGGCCCTGACTGAAGCCAAGGACAGCAAGCAGCCTCTTACCCGGGAGGGACGAGGTGTCGGGGATGCGCTGGGGAAACGCCCTCCGGGGCTGGGCTCTCCGGGAAGGTAGGTCGAGCTGCGTGTTTCAGGTGGGTGTCGCAGCACCCTCCCGGTTGGCAGAGCCCCCTCGCTCTTTTTCCTCCCCTCATTTTTGCCAGGATAATGAAGTTAGCTACCATACCAAACATAACCCTAAACCGAAAGAAGAGTAAGGTTTGTTTTGCAAAAAGTAAACTGCCTTTCTCGGGCTGTTGAAGCCCAGGCAGTTTATATCTTCCAATGCTGTTGTCTCTGAGACTTTTAAAAAAGCAACGTAGACTCTGATGTCTGCCTAGATACTAACTTTCATGGCAGTGTCTGGCAAGAGCTGCCCTGGAAGCCAGCTTTGACCTTTGGAGTACATCGCATGATGTTTTCCAAGCTGACTATATACTGCCTAATTGGGTCTAAGTAGCTCGATATTAACTCCAGTGTATGCAGGCTAATCTCGGATTCATAGGCAGAAAATTGAGATCTCCTTATAGTTGTGATCAGTTGAATTTTGTTACTGGTGCTGTTGATGATGGCAGTTTGATTCTGGAGGATCCATGATGAAATTAAGCTGGGCTTTGGAACCGCAGAGACCTGGGTTTGAATCCCCTGACATTGAGGTTGGAGGAGCAGTTACCCACCTTTCTGAAGTTTGATTTCTTGTAAAATGGAATTGTAATCCTGTTTAATCAGTAAGTGGCAAAATTGGTTTGATCTAGCCCTCAGTAGGTGCTCAGTATATGATAATGTTATTCTCAGAAAGATATTGGGGTGCAGTGAGGCATAACTTGGGTTTCTTCTTAGTTTAGAATAAGAACAATAACAATAGCTTATGTTTATATACCCCCCATGCTGGGTCTGACACATTGCTAAGTGGATTAGAGGTAGCAATTAATCTATCCCCACAACAGCACTATGAGATAGATACTTTGTTATCTTTACATTATGCTTAAGGAAATTGAAGCAGAGAGCAGTTATCATGTGACTAATAAGTGTCAGAATCAGGACTCAAAGTCAGCTAGTCAGTACTCAACCTCAACCTTCTATAGCCTCCCTTGAAGCACCGTATTTTATGTGTGTGTGTGTGTGTGTTGGGGTAAGGCACTATGGGGAAGAGCTTTTTCTTCTCCAGCTTTGGAATGGTGCCACCTTATGAAGAGTGAGTTTCTTGTTACTGAGGTATTGAAATGAAGACCGTAGTCTCCTGGTTCTAGATACTGGGTATGAGGGGGTGTTCAACCATAGGCCCTATGCATTGACATTTTAAGCGAAGCCATACAGAATTTGGTTTAGCACGTCACATCTACTTAGGCTCAAATGAATCTGGCATTTTAGGTGTCAGGGGACACATTTTAGGTAACAAGATAAGCAGGAGCCACTCTTAGGCAGTGGCTTATATGGGATCTTGCATGTAATGCATGAACAGAATTGGTATGTCCTTAGTATCTGGGACAGTATACTAATAACACCTCATGGATCATCTCACTTAATCCTCCCAACAACCCCTTAAGGGTAGGCCAAGCAGTGCAGCATCATCTGGCTGTCAGGATGAATCATCTAGGGTTTGGAAAGGTTAAATTGTGGCAGACAGCAGAGCTTGGTGCTCCACTATAAAACCAGAGGTTAGGTGGACAACAACTTTGAGCGTTGTGTAGTCCTTTGGGACCCAAACATTGTTTATTACCAGAATCATTTGGAGAGCAAATGCAGATTTCCCAAACTCTACCCCTGGATATAGGTTTACCATGGGGTCACCAAACCACAGCTGAGCTGCCTGGTTTAATAACTGCCATGAGCTAAGAATAATTTGTACATGTAAACATTGAAATCAGTTTTATGATAAGGAGCACTGACTTTGAATCCCAGTTAAGCAAAATGTTATCTACCCTCCCAATTGTACCTGTCTCATTAGCAGAACTGTGTCCCCCCCCCCCCAAAAAAAAATTGAATCTAATATATTTTGAATTTTATCAATAAAGGAATTGTGGAAATTTGTTTTCACGCTTGTTATAAAAGTGCCTGTGTATAGTCTTTTTTAATTTTGCTTCCTGATTAAGTTTGTTATCTAGCCCTTTGCAGAAATCTGGCTTAATAGATTGAGGGGGTGACCCCAGGGATCTGGTGCTTATTTCTTTAAACATATGGAGAGTCATATATGTGGATCTTTCCAAGACCTTTTGTATGTGCCCTGAGCTAGTTTGAGCATGAGAAGTTGTCCAAGTACCACTCTTTGTCAAGATTCCCAGAGACAGGTGGAAGGAACTTTGCACTGCAAAGATTCGAGGTTTGAGTCCCAGTGACTGGCAATCAGGCTCAGGACAGATTGCTGAAAACCACAAGTCATCTTGGGATCCTAGCTTGGGTTTCAGAGCCCTTATTTTTCCCACCAGCCTCTTGTGCCTGAGGTACTGAGAAGGAATGGATAGAAGATGCCAGGCTGATGGGAGGAGGAAGTAAATTCAAGGGGACAAATCCTCATTCCAGTAAGGGCATCCTGTACTTTAAAGATGGCAAAACACAGACCCAGTTTCCTCTCTGTGCTGCTGCTGCACCACCAGCCTCTCAAGGTAATTTTCTTCTAGTCTTGGGGCTGTTGATTTTTTTTCTGGAAATTGTGCACAACACTCATGAGATGTCTGCTTGCTATTCTGTCCTCTCTGTCTTGGTGTAGTCATTTCAGAAAAGAACCAAAAGCTATTGCTCAGTGGAGACTGGGCCTTGGTTGAATGAACTTGGTACAACTTTGGCCTGACTTCGTTTAAGAGGCAGCTCCTCACTTTGGTGTGCAGAAGGGGCACTATTAGAGACATTTGCTACTACATCTCCATTGTGGCCTGCTCACCCCTGCAGGACTAGCTAGCATTCTGGTCTTTAGGACCTATGTTCCACCAGTACCTAGCGCACGGCAACACTGCCTCCCTTTCACAGGCAGGTGGAGAAATGTGGAGCTGACTCAGAATCTTATGTTACATTGGAATGTAACTATTTGGCAAATACTAAATGCCCAACAATGATGTTTTCATTAAAGAGTCTGGCAGGGATGGAGATTTGTGAAGGCGTCTGTTATTCAATTTAATGAAATTGGTTGAAACTAGATGAGCAAAGCACCCATGGCCCTGAGCTACCTTCCAAGACATGATAGTAGCCTTCTTGTATACAAGCAGTTGTCCTGATGGTATTGGTAATTCAAAGTCCTAAATAAGGTAAAATGTCTTTTTTCCTGCACTCTAATCCCTGCTCTGTATCGTGCCCTGCAATCCATGTGTTTTTCCCCAAATTGATTTTATTTTAGCTTCATGACTGCCCCCTGCTTTTTCCTATCATTTCCTTTACCAAAACTTGCTCCAGGGAGCAGATCTAAAAGATCAGCTTACTCTACTATTACTCTGATGTGGATTAAAGTCCAGGCCGTGTTTCCCAGAGGTATTTACTTTTGGAGATTCCGGTTTGGTGAGGAAATTACCAGAGAACTATTAAAGACTTGAGTGCTGTTTTCAGCTTTGCTATTAACTAAGTTGGACAAGTTCTTCAACCTCTTGTTTTCTCCACATCTAAAGTGGGGGTGTTGAATTAGATCAGTAGCATCCAAATATCTTGATCCTAATAATATATGTTTAGCACTAACATGCATATACAGCATTAAAAAGAAAATGTGCTGGTTTGGGTGCATAAATTGATTTCATACCCTGTTGCTGTTGAAAGACATTTAAAAGATGGATATTAAGGTATTCTCAGATATTGTTGATTTAGTTTGGGGAAGAGAGTGCTTTTTTATAGCAGTCTTGTGAAATCTCCCTTACTTTAAACCAGCCCATCTTTTGGTCCCCTCTTCTCCTTACTTCTAGCTCTTTTCCACCCCAAATAGTCACAGAATAAGGAATCATTGTAGCTTCCTACACCAGACAGATGCCTTCCAATATTCTTGGTTGTGCTAGTGGCCCTCAGCCAACCA